>NC_080381.1:68392061-68748529 GCF_014773155.1 Arachis stenosperma | reverse complement strand
TCTGATCTCCCACTGGCGTTTGAATACCAGGGGGTGGAAGCTGGAGTGGCGTTAGACGCCAGTTCCTTACTTGTTTCTGGCGTCTAAACGCCAAAACTAAGCTTCCTTTGGGCGTTCAACGCCAGTTCCTTGCTTGTTTCTGGCGTTGAACGCCAGGACTGAGCATGGGTTGGGCGTTCAACGCCAGCTTTCCACCCATTATCTGGCGTTTGAGCGCCAGAGTTATTCCTCTTTGGGCTTTGACTGTCCTCAGAAGGATTTTGGGTAGCAGTCTGTTCATTTCTTGGCTTCCCGCTGCCTTGAAGTGAGGTATTTAATGTTTTTCCACTTCTTAATTGAACTGCTTGGCATTCTTCTGTTATTTGTTTTGATAACTGCTGTTCTGTTTGCTTCAACTGCACTTCCATATTCATATTATCCATTCTTGTTTATTGTAGTATCTCTTTGAATTCGGCTAGCTGTTTTGTTAGAAAATCGAGTTGCTGATTAAATTCAGTAACTTGTTTTGTAGGACTGAGTTCAGTAGTTACTGTTTTAGCCTCTTCATTGATGGAAGGTTCACTGCTTAGGTACAGATGCTGATTTCTGGCAACTGTATCAATAAGCTCTTGAGCTTCTTCTATTGTCTTTCTCATGTGTATAGATTCACCAGCTGAGTGGTCTAGAGAAATCTGAACTCTCTCTGTAAGTCCATAATAGAAGATGTCTAACTGCACCCACTCTGAAAACATTTCGGAGGGGCATTTTCTTAGCATCTCTCTGTATCTCTCCCAGGCATCATAAAGGGATTCATTATCTCCTTGTTTAAAGCCTTGGATGCTCAGCCTTAGCTGTGTCATCCGTTTTGGAGGGAAGTATTGATTCAGGAATTTTTCTAACAGCTGTTTCCATGTCTTTATACTAGCTTTAGGTTGGTTATTTAACCACCTTTTAGCTTGGTCTTTTACAGCAAATGGAAACAGTAATAATCTGTAGACATCCTGATCTACTTCTTTATCATGTAATGTGTCAGCAATTTGTAAAAATTGTGTCAGAAACTCTGTAGGTTCTTCCTGTGGAAGACTGGAATACTGGTGGTGGACGAAATTGTATCTCTTTATGGAATATGATAATAGAGCCTGGTTCAAGATCAACTTCGTTCAACTAACCAGCAAGTGCACTGGGTCGTCCAAGTAATACCTTACGTGAGTAAGGGTCGATCCCACGGAGATTATTGGTTTGAAGCAATCAATACTTATTTTATTAATCTCAGTCAGGATGCCAATAATGTTATTTGGATTTTACTTATAAAAAGCCAAACTACAAACTACTTAAAATTGTAAGTTGGAATAATAAGGAGTACTAGCGTTACTTGTTGTGCAGTAATGGAGAATATGTTGGAGTTTTGGAGATGCTTTGTCCTTTGACTTCAACTCTTCCTTGAAATCCTCTTCTTCACACGCAGATTCCTTCTATGGCAAGCTCTATGTAGGGTGTCACCATTGTCAGTGGCTACTTCCCATCCTCTCAGTGAAAACGTTCCTATGCTCTGTCACAGCACGGCTAATCATCTGTCGGTTCTCAATCAGGTTGGAATAGAATCCATTGATTCTTTTGCGTCTGTCACTAACGCCCAGCCCTCAGGAGTTTGAAGCACGTCACAGTCATTCAATCCCAGAATCCTACTCGGAATACCACAGACAAGGTTTAGACTTTCCGGATTCTCATGAATGCCGCCATCAATCCGGCTTATACCACGAAGATTCTGATTAAGGAATCTAAGAGATATTCATTCAATCTGATGTAGAACGGAGGTGGTTGTCAGGCACACGTTCATGGATTGAGGAAGGTGATGAGTGTCACGGATCATCACCTTCTTCACAATTAAGCGCGAATAAACATCTTAGATAAGAACAAGCGTGTTTGAATGGAAAACAAAGGAATTGTATTAAATCATCGAGACGCTGCAGAGCTCCTCACCCCCAACAATGGAGTTTAGAGACTCATGCCGTCACAAAGTATGTAATTCAGATCTGAAAATGTCATGAGGTACAAGAAATGTCTGTAAAAGTTGTTTAAATAGTAAACTAGTAACCTAGGTTTACAGAAATTGAGTAAACAGAGATAATTGGTGCAGAAATCCACTTCTGGGGCCCACTTGGTGTGTGCTGGGGCTGAGATTAAAGCTATCCACGAGTAGAGGCCTTTCTTGGCGTTAAACTCCAGGTTATGACGTGTTTTGGGCGTTCAACTCCGGATCATGACGTTTTTCTGGCGTTCAACTCCAGACAGCAGCATGAACTTGGCGTTCAACGCCAAGTTACGTCATCTATCCTTGCGCAAAGTATGGACTATTATATATTGCTGGAAAGCCCTGGATGTCTACTTTCCAACGCCGTTGAGAGCGCGCCAATTGGGCTCCTGTAGCTCCAGAAAATCCATTTCGAGTGCAGGGAGGTCAGGATCCAACAGCATCAGCAGTCCTTTTTCAGCCTACGTTAGATTTTTGCTCAGCTCCCTCAATTTCAGCCAGAAAATACCTGAAATCACAGAAAAACACACAAACTCATAGTAAAGTCCAGAAATATGATTTTTGCCTAAAAACTAATAATATTTAACTAAAAACTAATCAAAACATGCTAAAATCTACATGAAATTACCCCCAAAAAGCGTATAAAATATCTGCTCATCATAACACCAAACTTAAACTGTTGCTTGTCCTCAAGCAACTAGATGAATAAAATAGGTTTTAACAGAAATAAAGAAGTAATAATATTTTAGAGTTTTAAATGAAGCTCATATTCTTATTAGATGAGCGGGGCTTGTAGCTTTTTGTTTCTGAACAGTTTTGGCATCCCCCTGTATCTTTAAATTTTCAAAATAATTGGCATCCTTAGGAACTCAGAATTCAGATAGTATTATTGACTCTCCTAGTGTAGTATGTTGATTCTTGAACACAGTTGTTTTATGAGTCTTGGCTGTGGCCCTAAGCACTTTGTTTTCCAGTATTACCACCAGATACATAAATGCCACAGACACATAACTGGGTGAACCTTTTCAGATTGTGACTTAGCTTTGCTAAAGTCCCCAGTTAGTGGTGTCCAGAGCTCTTAAGCACACTCTTTTTGATTTGAATCACGACTTTAACCACTCAGTCTCAAGCTCTTCACTTGGACCTGCATGCCACAAGCATATGGTTAGGGACAGCTTGATTTAGCCGCTTAGGCCTGGATTTATTTCCTTGGGCCCTCCTATCCATTAATGCTCAAAGCCTTGGATCCTTTTCACTCTTGCCTAGTGCTCATGGCTTGTGAATATTTTCTCTTCCTCTTTCTTTCTTTTTTTTTTTTTGAACTGCTTTTTCTTGCTTCAAGAATCAATTTCATGATTTTTCAGATCATCAATAATATTTTTCGTGTTCCTCATCCTTTCAGGAGCCAATATTCATCAAATTCAAAATACAATTTATGCACTGTTCAAGCATTCATTCAGAAAACAAAAAGTATTGCCACCACATGTAGTTAATTATAATTTTTATTATTAAGAACTCGAAAAATATAGATTACTTCTTTATTCTAAAAAAAATATCTACTACTTTATTCATGCCTGATGATGATGAGAAAAATAAATTATAGCTTAATTGAAAATAAAATCAAAATAGACATACTAATTACTACTAAATATCTCCTAAGGTGAAATTAAAAAAACGCTATCACTAAGTTAAAGCAGGAAAATTGGAACTCAGCAACCTGTTGTTTTGAGGAGTAGATGTTCTTCTAATCTGTGGAGCACTTTTCAAGGATTAATTTTTGGCGCTTTAGCTCCCTTAGATCACGCCCTTGCTCCTCCTGTTCCTTGAGCAGTTTGCAAATCATGCTACCTTGATTATTCTGTTCTTCCTTTATTTGATCCATAACTTCTTGCAATCTGGAAATAGAAGCCTCAAGATGTTCCCAATATTCGAATTGGGGCAGTTCTGGGAGGGCCTCTTGTGCTCTCCTCTTGGTTGAATCATCTTGTTGCTGTTGTCTGACCATTGATATTCCAGTAATGGGCTTTTCAATTAGGATATATTCAGTTATTCCCATCTTTACTCCAGCATCTTTGCAAAGCATAGAAATTAGGCTTGGATAAGCCAATTTGGCGTCCTTAGAATTATTGTTTGCAATTTTATATAGCTCACATGAGATCAGCTGATGGACTTCCACTTCTTTTCCCAGCATGATGCAGTGAATCATGACAGCTCTTTTGATGGTAACTTCAGAACGGTTGCTGGTGGGCAATATGGAACGACTAATAAAATCCAGCCATCCTCTAGCTACTGGTTTTAGATCTTCTCTTTTGAGTTGAACTGGGGTGCCAGTCGTACTGGTAGTCCACTTGGCTCCAGGGACGCATATATCTTCCAAGATCTTGTCCAATCCTTTATTGACCCTCATCATTCTCCTATTAAAGGAGTCTGGGTCATCCTTCAGTTGAGGAATCTTGAATATCTCCCTGATCTTGTTAGCATTGGTATGAATGATCTTTCCTCTGACTACGGTCTTATGGTCAAAGAGAGCCGCTCCAATGATTCTTTGCCTTTCTGTCTGCCATAGATTAGCATAGAATTCCTGAACCATGTTCCTTCCCACTTTCGTTTCAGGATTGGCCAGAATTTCCCAATTCCTGTTTCAAATTTGCTCTTGGATCTCCGGGTATTCATCTTCTTTCAGATCAAATCTGACTTCCGGGATCACTGATCTGTGACTCATTATCTTGTAGTAATGGTCTGAATGTTCTTTAGTTAAGAACTTCCCTTGATTCCAAAGTGGCTTTGGATTGCTTTCTTTCTTGCCTCTTGGGTTGGGTTGTTTCCCTTTAGGAGCCATGATCAAGAGACACAATAGTTTTTGTGATCACGGGTAAAACACACCAAACTTAGAGCTTTGCTTGTCCTCAAGCAAAAGAGAAGAAAGAAGAGGGATAGGAGGAGAGCAATGTGGAATGGTGATGATGAGGAGGGCGCCGAATACAAGATATAGGGAGGGGGGGTGGGTAATTTTCGAAAAATAAGAAAGAGATAAGATAGAAGATATGATTTTAAAAGATATGATCAGAAAAAGATATAATTTTTAAAGGAGAAAGATATGAATAATAATTTAAAAGATAAATTTGAAATTTACTTTTGAAAAAGATTTTTAAAAAAAAATAATTAAGTTTTGAAAACAAATTTGAAAAGATGATGGATTGGATTTGAAAGCCATTTGTTTTTTTGGGTTAAGATATATCTAAAACATTTGCAAAATTGGATTTTAGAAATTAGGATAAAAACTTTTGGAATTGAAAGTGATAATTTGAAATATGTTTATGCAAGAAATCATGAATTAAAACATAAAAATTTAGAAAAATTAGGATTAAAAACGAAATTGTACCTCCTCCCACCATCCTGGCGTTAAACACCCAACTGTTGCATGGTTTGGGCGTTTAACGCCCAAATGTTGCTTCTCCTGGGCGTTCAACGCCCATTTGGTACTTCTTTCTGGCGTTGAACGCCAGGAAGTCTTTCTTCACTGGGCGTTTTTCTGAACGCCCAGGATGCTAGCAGACTGGCGTTAAACGCCCAGAAGGTGCATCTTTATGGCGTTTAATGCCCAGAAGATGCTCCTTTCTGGCGTTTAACGCCCAGATGGCTACCCTTACTGGCGTTAAACGCCCAGTGGGAGCTTCTCTTGGGCGTTAAATGCCCAAAGTATTTCTTACTGGCTTTTTCACGCCAGTGAGCTTCCAAGTTTCCCTGTAACTCTGTGACTTCAACCAATTGCTATTTCACCTTTTGAAGACACTTGGACTTAAACCTGTAAAAAAAAGAAATTTATTTAATTAGTAAAGATACTTTGTAAATGGCTGGGTTGCCTCCCAGCAAGCGCTTCTTTAATGTCATTAGCTGGACTATTACTGAGTTTTAATTAAGTCTCAGTCTTGAGCATTCTTGCTCGAAATTATCTTCAAGATAGTGTTTAACTCTTTGTCCATTGACAATGAACTTTTTGTTAGAGTCACTATCCTGAAGTTCTATGTATCCGTATGGTGATACGCTTGTAATTACATATGGACCTCTCCACCGGGATTTCAATTTCCCAGGGAATAATTTGAGCCTTGAATTAAATAACAGAACTTTCTGTCCTGGCTCAAAGACTCTGGATGACAATTTCTTATCATGCCATCTTTTTGCTTTCTCTTTGTAAATTTTTGCATTTTCGAAAGCATTGAGTCTAAATTCCTCTAGCTCATTTAACTGGAGTAATCGTCTTTCTCCAGCTAACTTGGCATCAAGGTTCAGGAATCTGGTTGCCCAGTAGGCCTTGTGTTCCAGTTCCACTGGCAAGTGGCACGCCTTTCCATACACAAGCTGGTATGGAGAGGTCCCTATAGGGGTCTTAAATGCTGTTCTGTATGCCCACAGAGCATCATCCAAGCTTCTTGCCCAATCCTTTCTACGGTTAATTACAGTCCGTTCCAGGATTCTTTTGAGTTCTCTCTTTGAGACTTCAGCTTGCCCATTAGTTTGTGGATGATATGGAGTAGCCACCCTGTGGTTGACTCCATAACGTACCAGAGCAGCATAAAGCTGTTTATTGCAGAAATGAGTGCCCCCATCACTAATTAACACTCTAGGGATACCAAATCTGCTGAAGATGTGTTTCTGGAGGAATTTTAACACTGTTTTAGTGTCATTAGTGGGTGTTGCAATAGCCTCCACCCATTTGGATACATAATCCACTGCCACCAGAATATAAGTGTTTGAATATGATGGTGGGAAAGGTCCCATGAAGTCAATGCCCCATACATCAAACAACTCAATCTCCAAGATCCCTTGTTGAGGCATGGCGTAACTGTGGGGTAGATTACCAGATCTTTGGCAACTGTCACAATTAAGCACAAATGCTCGGGAATCTTTGTAGAGAGTAGGCCAGTAGAAGCCACTTTGGAGGACTCTTGTGGCTGTTCGCTCACTTCCAAAATGTCCTCCGTATTGTGATCCATGGCAATGCCAAAGGATCTTCTGTGCTTCCTCTTTAGGCACACATCTACGGATTACTCCGTCTGCACATCTCTTGAAGAGATATGGTTCATCCCAAAGATAGTACTTTGCATCTGTGATTAATTTCTTTGATTGCACCCTACTGTACTCTTTGGGTATGAATCTCACTGCCTTGTAGTTTGCAATGTCTGCAAACCATGGCACTTCCTGGATGGCAAACAGTTGCTCATCCGGAAAGGTTTCAGAGATCTCAGTGAGAGGGAGGGACGCCCCTTCTACTGGTTCTATTCGGGACAGGTGATCTGCTACTTGATTTTCTGTCCCTTTTCTGTCTCTTATTTCTATATCAAACTCTTGCAGAAGCAACACCCATCTTATAAGTCTGGGTTTTGAATCCTGCTTTGTGAGTAGATATTTAAGAGCAGCATGATCAGTGTACACAATCACCTTTGATCCTACTAAATAGGATCTAAATTTATCAATGGCGTAAACCACTGCAAGTAGCTCTTTTTCTGTGGTTGTGTAATTCTTCTGTGCGTCATTTAGAATACGGCTGGCATAGTAGATGACGTGCAGAAGCTTGTCATGCCTTTGTCCCAACACTGCACCAATGGCATGGTCACTGGCATCACACATTAATTCAAATGGTAATGTCCAGTCTGGTGCAGAGATTATTGGTGCTGTAACCAATTTAGCTTTTAGAGTCTCAAATGCCTGCAGACACTCTTTATCAAAGATAAATGGCGTGTCAGTGGCTAGCAGGTTACTCAGAGGTTTAGCGATTTTTGAAAAATCCTTTATAAACCTCCTATAGAATCCTGCATGCCCCAGAAAGCTTCTGATTGCCTTAACATTGGTGGGTGGTGGTAATTTTTCAATTACTTCTACCTTGGCTTGATCCACCTCTATTCCCTTGTTCGAAATTTTGTGCCCAAGGACAATTCCTTCAGTCACCATAAAGTGACATTTTTCCCAGTTTAAAACCAGGTTAGTCTCTTGGCATCTTTTCAGAACAAGTGCTAAATGGTTAAGGCAGGAGCTGAATGAGTCTCCAAATACTGAAAAGTCATCCATGAAGACTTCCAGAAATTTTTCCACCATATCAGAGAAAATGGAGAGCATGCACCTCTGAAAGGTTGCAGGTGCATTGCACAGGCCAAATGGCATCCTTCTGTATGCAAATACTCCAGATGGGCATGTGAACGCCGTTTTCTCCTGATCCTGGGGATCTACTGCAATTTGGTTATAACCTGAATATCCATCCAGGAAGCAGTAGTATTCATGACCTGCTAGTCTTTCTAGCATCTGGTCTATGAATGGTAAAGGAAAATGATCCTTTCTGGTGGCTGTATTGAGCCTTCTATAATCAATGCACATACGCCACCCTGTAACTGTTCTTGTAGGAACCAGTTCTTTTTTTTCATTATGAATCACTGTCATGCCACCTTTCTTAGGGACAACTTGGACAGGGCTCACCCAGGGGCTGTCAGAAATAGGATAAATAATCCCAGCCTCTAGTAATTTAGTGACCTCCTTCTGCACCACTTCCTTCATGGCTGGGTTTAGCCGCCTCTGTGGTTGGACCACAGGCTTGGCGTCACCTTCCACTAGGATCTTATGCATGCATCTGGCTGGGCTAATGCCCTTAAGATCACTGATGGGCCACCCAAGAGCTGTCTTGTGTGTCCTTAGCACTTGAATTAGTGCTTCCTCTTCCTGTGGCTCTAAGGTAGAGCTTATAATTACAGGAAAGGTATCACCTTCTCCCAGAAATGCATATTTCAGGGATGGTGGTAATGGTTTGAGTTCGGGTTTTGGAGGTTTCTCCTCTTCTTGAGGGATTTTCAGAGGTTCTATTATCTTCTCTGACTCCTCCAAATCAGGCTGAACATCTTTAAAGATGTCCTCTAGCTCTGATTCCAAACTCTCAGCCATATTAACCTCTCTTACCAGAGAATCAATAATATCAACACTCATGCAGTCATTATGGGTGTCTGGATGTTGCATTGCTTTGACAACATTCAACTTGAACTCCTCCTCATTGACTCTCAAGGTTACTTCCCCTTTTTGGACATCAATGAGGGTTCGGCCAGTTGCTAGGAAAGGTCTTCCTAGAATGAGAGTTGCACTCTTGTGCTCCTCCATTTCCAGCACCACAAAGTCAGTAGGAAAGGCGAATGGCCCAACCTTGACAATCATGTCCTCAATCACGCCTGATGGGTACTTAATGGAGCCATCAGCAAGTTGAAGACATATCCTGGTTGGTTTAATTTCTTCAGTTAAACCAAGCTTTCTGATAGTAGATGCAGGTATTAAGTTGATACTTGCCCCAAGATCACATAAAGCTTGCTTGGTGCAATTACCCTCTAATGTGCATGGTATCATAAAGCTCCCAGGATCTTTAAGCTTCTCAGGTAAGCTTTTCAGAATGACTGCACTGCATTCTTCAGTGAGGTAAACCTTTTCAGTTTCCCTCCAATCCTTCTTATGACTTAAGATTTCTTTCATGAACTTAGCATAAGAAGGTATTTGCTCAAGTGCTTCTGCAAACGGAATCTTTATTTCAAGAGTCCTGAGATAGTCTGCAAAGCGGGCAAACTGCTTATCCTGTTCCGCTTGGCGGAGTTTTTGAGGATAAGGCATTTTGGCTTTGTATTCCTCAACCTTAGTTGCTGCAGGTTTATTACCTACAGAAGTGGGTTGGGAAGCCTTTTTAGAAGGGTTATCATCAGCACTCGTAGGTGACTTATCCCCCACTGGTAATTGAGTGCCAGAGGTGGGAGATGGAGTGGCGTTAGACGCCATCTCCTTGTTGGTTACTGGCGTTTGAACGCCAGAACCATGTCCCTTTTGGGCGTTCAACGCCAGATCCATGCTTGTTTCTGGCGTTGAACGCCAGGAATTAGCATGGTCTGGGCGTTCAGCGCCTGCTTTATTCCTTTCTGGGCTCTGATTGTCCTCAGAGGGATTTTGAGTATCCTCTTGTTCATTTCTTGGTTTCCTGCTGCTTTGAAGTGAGGTATTTAATGTTTTCCCACTTCTTAATTGAACTGCTTGGCATTCTTCTGCTATTTGTTTTGACAGTTGTTTTTCTGTCTGCTTTAATTGTACTTCCATGTTCCTGTTAGCCATTCTTGTTTCCTGTAATATTTCCTTGAATTCGGCTAGTTGCTGAGTTAGAAAATCTAATTGCTGATTAAATTCATTAGCCTAATCCACCGGACTGAGTTCTGCAGTTACTGGTTTAGCTTCTTCTTTCATAGAGGATTCACTGCTTAGGTACAGATGCTGATTTCTGGCAACTGTATCAATAAGCTCTTGAGCTTCTTCAATTGTTTTTCTCATGTGTATAGATCCACCAGCTGAGTGGTCTAGAGAAATCTGAGCTTTTTCTGTAAGCCCATAGTAGAAGATGTCTAATTGCACCCATTTTGAAAACATTTCAGAGGGGCATTTTCTTAGCATCTCTCTGTATCTCTCCCAGGCATCATAAAGGGATTCATTATCTCCTTGTTTGAAGCCTTGGATGTTTAGCCTTAGCTGTGTCATCCGTTTGGGAGGGAAATAGTGATTCAGGAATTTTTCTGACAGCTGTTTCCATGTTTTTATGCTGTTCTTAGGCTGGTTATTTAACCACCTCTTAGCTTGATCTTTTACAGCAAATGGAAACAGTAATAGTCTGTAGACATCCTGATCTACTTCCTTATCATGTACTGTATCAGCAATTTGCAGAAATTGTGCCAGAAACTCTGTAGGTTCTTCATGTGGAAGACCAGAATACTGGCAGTTTTGCTGCACCATGATAATGAGCTGAGGATTCAGCTCAAAGCTACTAACTCCAATGGAGGGTATACAGATACTACTCCCATATGAAGCAGTAGTGGGGTTAGCATATGACCCCAGAGTCCTCTTGGATTGTTCATTCATAGGTGCTTCCATGTTGGTTTGAACAATAGAGTTATTTGTTTATAAAGGATTGTGGAATAAATAAAATGGAATATATATATAAAAAAAATATTTTGAAAATACTTTGTGAAAATTTTCCGAAAAATTTGAAATTGAAATTTGGATTTTATATTAAAAATTTCGAAAAAGTAGTTTTTAAAATTGGTTAGAAAATAAATTTTTTTTTTGAATTTTGAATTTTTTGATGAAAGAGAAAAACACACAAAAGACACAAGATTTAAAATTTTTAGATCTAATGCTCCTTATTTTCGAAAATTTTTGGAGGGAAAACACCAAGGAACACCAAATTTAAAAATTTTAAGATCAAGACACAAGAAAAACTCAAGAACACCTAGAAGATTCACAAGAACACCAAGAACAAAAGAAAGAACACCAAACTTAAAATTTTTAGAAAGCTTTAATAAGATTTTCGAAAATTAACAAGAAAACACCAAACTTAGAGTTTGGCACAAGATTAAATCAAGAAAAATTATTTTTGAAAAAGGTTCCAAAGGGTATAACCAATTATCAAGAACAACTTGAAAATCAAGAAAGAACCAAGAACACTAACACGAGAATTTTAGAGAAAATATAAAATATGCAATTAACACCAAACTTAGAATAAGACACTAAATTCACGAAAAATTAACAATTAATAAAGAAAAATAGTATTTTTGAAAAGAAATTTTTGAAAAGAGACTATCCTATCAAAATTTAATGACTCTGTAACAACAAAAATAAATTATTCCTAATCTAAGAAATAAAATATGCCTTCAATTGTCCAAACTCAATAATCCCCGGCAACGGCGCCAAAAACTTGGTGGACGAAATTGTATCTCTTTATGGAATATGATAATAGAGCCTGGTCCAAGATCAACTTCGTTCAACTAACCAGCAAGTGCACTGGGTCGTCCAAGTAATACCTTACGTGAGTAAGGGTCGATCCCACGGAGATTATTGGTTTGAAGCAATCAATACTTATTTTATTAATCTCAGTCAGGATGCCAATAATGTTATTTGGATTTTACTTATAAAAAGCCAAACTACAAACTACTTAAAATTGTAAGTTGGAATAATAAGGAGTACTAGCGTTACTTGTTGTGCAGTAATGGAGAATATGTTGGAGTTTTGGAGATGCTTTGTCCTTTGACTTCAACTCTTCCTTGAAATCCTCTTCTTCACACGCAGATTCCTTCTATGGCAAGCTCTATGTAGGGTGTCACCGTTGTCAGTGGCTACTTCCCATCCTCTCAGTGAAAACGTTCCTATGCTCTGTCACAGCACGGCTAATCATCTGTCGGTTCTCAATCAGGTTGGAATAGAATCCATTGATTCTTTTGCGTCTGTCACTAACGCCCAGCCCTCAGGAGTTTGAAGCACGTCACAGTCATTCAATCCCAGAATCCTACTCGGAATACCACAGACAAGGTTTAGACTTTCCGGATTCTCATGAATGCCGCCATCAATCCGGCTTATACCACGAAGATTCTGATTAAGGAATCTAAGAGATATTCATTCAATCTGATGTAGAACGGAGGTGGTTGTCAGGCACACGTTCATGGATTGAGGAAGGTGATGAGTGTCACGGATCATCACCTTCTTCACAATTAAGCGCGAATAAACATCTTAGATAAGAACAAGCGTGTTTGAATGGAAAACAAAGGAATTGTATTAAATCATCGAGACGCTGCAGAGCTCCTCACCCCCAACAATGGAGTTTAGAGACTCATGCCGTCACAAAGTATGTAATTCAGATCTGAAAATGTCATGAGGTACAAGAAATGTCTGTAAAAGTTGTTTAAATAGTAAACTAGTAACCTAGGTTTACAGAAATTGAGTAAACAGAGATAATTGGTGCAGAAATCCACTTCTGGGGCCCACTTGGTGTGTGCTGGGGCTGAGATTAAAGCTATCCACGAGTAGAGGCCTTTCTTGGCGTTAAACTCCAGGTTATGACGTGTTTTGGGCGTTCAACTCCGGATCATGACGTTTTTCTGGTGTTCAACTCCAGACAGCAGCATGAACTTGGCGTTCAACGCCAAGTTACGTCGTCTATCCTTGCGCAAAGTATGGACTATTATATATTGCTGGAAAGCTCTGGATGTCTACTTTCCAACGCCGTTGAGAGCGCGCCAATTGGGCTCCTGTAGCTCCAGAAAATCCATTTCGAGTGCAGGGAGGTCAGGATCCAACAACATCAGCAGTCCTTTTTCAGCCTAAGTCAGATTTTTGCTCAGCTCCCTCAATTTCAGCCAGAAAATACCTGAAATCACAGAAAAACACACAAACTCATAGTAAAGTCCAGAAATATGATTTTTGCCTAAAAACTAATAATATTTAACTAAAAACTAATCAAAACATGCTAAAATCTACATGAAATTACCCCCAAAAAGCGTATAAAATATCCGCTCATCAACTGGCAACTTTGCTGCACCATGATAATGAGCTGAGGATTCAACTCAAAACTACTAACTCCAATGGAGGGTATACATATACTACTCCCATATGAAGCAGTAGTGGGGTTAGCATATGACCCCAGAGTCCTTCTGGACTCTTCATTTCCACTTAAGTCCATGATGGAGAAAGGGGAGATGATGTGAATTTATTTTATTTATTTTATTATATATAAAAATTTTGAAATAATAATAACAAAATAAAATAAAATAAAGACGGCAAGAAAAATAAAAATAAATAAAAATAAAAATAAAATAAAATAAAAGAAAAAAAATATTTTATGAAGATTTTCGAAAAAGTGAGGAGAGAGAAAGTGGTTAGGATATTTTCGAAAAAGATATAATTTTTTTTAAAAATCTTAAAAGGATAATATTTGAAAATTTTTGAAATTGAAATTTGAATTTTTTTAAAAAAATTCGAAAATATTGCTTAAAGATAGTTAGAAAAAGATATTTTTTTGATTGTTGAATTTTATGATGAAAGAGTTTACACAAAAGACACAAGACTTAAAATTTTTAGATCTAATGCTCCTTGTTTTCGAAAATTTTGGAGGAAAAACACTAAGGAACACCAAACTTAAAAATTTTAAGATCAAAACACCAAGAGGACTCAAGAACACTTTGAAGACTTACAAGAACAACAAGAACAAAAGAAAGAACACCAACCTTAAGGATTTTTTTTTGAAAACCAAATTAAATTTTCGAAAATTAAAGAAAATTAACAAGAGAACACCAAACTTAAAGTTTGGCACAAGATTCAATCAAAGAAAAAATTATTTTTGAAAAAGTTTTAAAAAGGAGATGCCCAATTACCAAGAACATAAACCAACGCTCTAGCCAATTGATTTATAAATGTAACATGTTTTAAAGGGGTATAAAAATATATTATTATTATTTTTTTTTGAAAATTAAAATTTTGAAAAATGCACAAGGAAAACACGAAAACACACAGAACAAGACAAACCAAAAATCAAACAAGAAAAATTAACAAGAACAATTTGAAGATCAAGGAAAAACAAGAACATGCAATTCGAAAAATTGAGAGACAAAGAAAAGCATGCAATTGACACCAAACTTAGAACATGACACTAAACTCAATAATAAAAAATAAAAAAACGAAATTCAATTAAAGAAAAATAATATTTTTGAAAAAATTTTTAAAAGGGATAATAAAAGATGCAATTCTAGTAAAAAAGATAAATTCTTCCTAATCTAAGCAACAAGATTCACCGTCAGTTGTTCAAACTCAAACAATCCCCGGCAACGGCACCAAAAACTTGGTGCACGAAATTGCAATCACACTTTTGCAATCCGCATAACTAACCAGCAAGTGCACTGGGTCGTCCAAGTAATACCTTACGTGAGTAAGGGTCGAATCCCACGGAGATTGTTGGCTTGAAGCAAGCTATGGTTATCTTATTATTCTTAGTCAGGATACCAATTGGGTTCTTTAGCTTTAATTGTAAAAAGTGAAAGTGTTTGGAATAAGTAATTGTTACTCAATAATGGAGAATATGTTAGAGTTTTGGAGATGCTTTGTCTTCTTTATTTCAGCTTTTCTCTTGTCCTTTTCTTCACGCACGCAAGGATCCTCCTTTGGCAAGCTGTATGTAGGGCGTCACCGTTGTCAATGGCTACTTCCCATCCTCTCAGTGAAAATGGTCCAAATGCTCTGTCACAGCACGTCTAATCATCTGTTGGTTCTCGATCATGTCGGAATAGAATCCATTGATTCTTTTGCGTTTGTCATCACTTCCAACAATCGCGAGTTTAAAGCTCGTCACAACCATCCAATCCTTGAATCCTACTCGGAATACTACATACAAGGTTTAGACTTTCCGAATTCTCATGAATGCCGCCATCAATTCTAGCTTATACCACGAAGCTTCTGATTAAGGAATCTAAGAGATACTCATTCAATCTAATGTAGAACGGAGGTGGTTGTCAGGCACACGTTCATGGATTGAGGAAGGTAATGAGTGTCATGAATCATCACCTTCTTCAATGTGAAGTGCGAATGAACATCTTAGATAGGAACAAGCGTGTTTGAATGGAAAATAGAAGTAATTGCATTAATTCATCGAGACGCTGCTGAGCTCCTCACCCCCAACAATGGGGTTTAGAGACTCATGCTACCAAAAGGTACAAATTTCAGATCTAAAAATGTCATGAGATACAAAATAAGTCTCTAAAAGTTGTTTAAATACTAAACTAGTAACCTAGGTTTACAGAAAATGAGTAAACTAAGATAATTGGTGCAGAAATCCACTTCTGGGGCCCACTTGGTGTGTGCTGAGGCTAAGACTTAAGCTTCTCACGTGTCTAGGCTGTTTCTGGAGTTGAACGCCAGGTTGTAACCTGTTTCTGGCGTTGAACTCCAACTTGTAACCTGTTTCTGGCGCTGAACGCCAGACTGCAACATGGAACTGGCGTTGAACGCCATTTTACGTCGTCTATCTTCGCGCAAAGTATGAACTATTATATATTGCTGGAAAGCCCTGGATGTCTACATTCCAACCCAATTGAGAGCGCGCCAATTGAACTTCTGTCTCTCCAAAAAATCCATTTCGAGTGCAGGGAGGTCAGAATCCACAGCATCAGCAGTCCTTTTTCAGCCTAGATCAGATTTTTGCTCAACTCCCTCAATTTCAGCCAGAAAATATTTGAAATCACAGAAAAACACACAAACTCATAGTAAAGTCCAGAAGTATGATTTTTGCCTAAAAACTAATAAAAATCTACTAAAAACTAACTAAAATATACTAAAATCTACCTGAAATTACCCCCAAAAAGCGTATAAAATATCCGCTCATCAAAAGATGAGGGAGTGGTACTACACTCAACCTGAAGTAGTTATTACTAACTGGGATACACTCAGGAGAGAGTTCTTAGAAAAATACTTTCCAGCTGAAGTGACTGATAGACTGAGGAAAGAAATTTCCTGCATTATTCAAGGCGACTCAGAGACTCTGTATGAGTATTGGGAGCGCTTCAAGAACCTCCTAGACGCTTGTCCCCACCACATAATTGACAAGTTAGTGTTGTTCAACTACTTCACACAGGGCATGAAGCCTCAGGACAAGACTACATTAGATGGTGTGAGTAATGGTTCTCTAAAAAAGTATAAGACCACGGACGAAGCATGCCAACTGATTGCCGACTTGGCTGAATCTACTTGGAACGCCAGGCAAAGGAACAACCATCCCAAGACTGTTGCAGAGATTTTCTCTAGCAGTGAGAATACTACTCTCACACAAAAACTATGTGAGATGACTAACTTACTAAAGCAAATACACCTGAATCAACAACAATCTCAGCCTCCTCCACAACAACAGTATCAACAGTTGGCCCCTCAGAGAGTTTGCAGAATATGTGCATGCAATACTCATTACACTCATGAATGTCCGCAACTCCAACAGGACGACAACACCTTGGCAGCTACCCATAATTTCTATGATCGCCCAAATCAAGGATACAATCAACAAGGCGGTAATTATAACCAAGTTGGGAACTACAATCAAGGTTGGCAAGATAACTCCAACCAGGGATGGAGGGATAACTCCAAGAAAGGCTGGAGAGGTAACTCCAACCAAGGATGGAGGGACAACTACAATCAAGGAGGTAGAGACAATGATGGAAATCAGAGGTGGAACAATAACAGTAATCAGCAGAACCGATCTCAACAGAACCAAAACCAGCCTTACCGAGCACCTCACCAAAGGCAAGCCCATGGATCTCAAAACAACCAACAACAAGGCCCACCTTCCTCTCCCAATGATGAGCTGCTTCAATCTCTCGCACAAATATAAACGACCGTGGAAAGTCAACTTACTGGTCTAGCCTCTGCTATACAAGCTCTCGTCTCCCAGATTGGATCATCAACCACCTCCAACAATCAGCCTGCCAGCTCAAATACACTTCCTTCTCAACCTT
This sequence comes from Arachis stenosperma, assembly GCF_014773155.1. Lineage (NCBI taxonomy): Eukaryota > Viridiplantae > Streptophyta > Magnoliopsida > Fabales > Fabaceae > Arachis > Arachis stenosperma. Next base: position 68,731,195 of record NC_080381.1, on the reverse strand, counting down.
TACCCAACCCCAAAGGAGGAATCAATGCCATTACTTTGAGGTCCGGGACTACTGATAAACCCCATTTTTAGGGTTTATCTTTTGTTGAATTTAGAGGGTTTTGTCAACTTTTCTCCCATGTATCCAATGAAATAGCATGGTTTTGTAAATTCTCCTTTAATTGTGCTCAAGAGTGAAAACATGCTTTTTAGGTCTTAAAATAGCTAAATCTAATTCACCTTGATTCCATTAGATGCCTTGATATGTCTGTTAAGTGATTTCATGTTTAGGAGGCAAAGATCGGATTGAGGGAATGAAGAAAAAGCATGTAAAAATAGAGAACTCATGAAGAAATGAAGGAATCGCAAAGCTATCAAGTCCGACCTCTTCGCACTTAATCGACCATAACTTAAGCTACAGAGGTCCAAATGACACGGTTCTAGTTGCGTTGGAAAGCTAACATCCGAGGTTTCAAAATGATATAAGATTTTCCATAGTTGCATCACATATAGAGGCACGTACACACACTGTACGTGTATGTGCCAATACTGCACGTGACTTTTTAAAATGCAACTCATGGCCAGCGATTTTAGAAGCCTTGTGGGCCCAATCCAACTCATTTCTGATGCTATTTAACCTAAGGATTGAAGGGGGAGTGACATAACTTAGATACTTTTGATCATTTGTCATATTTTAGTTTTAGAAGTAGTTATAGTTAGTTTCTAGAGAGAGAAGCTCTCTCTTCTCTCTAGAATTAGGATTAGGTTTAGATCTAGCATAGGAATTCTTAGATCTAGGTTAATTTCATGCTTTGATTTACTTTTCCTTTTGTAATACTCCTTCTTTTACATCTCTTCTCTCTAATTTAGCATTTAATTCTTGTAATTCTCTACTTGTATGTTGATGCACTTTTGTTCTTCCATTTTCCTTTAATGCAATTTGTGTTTTCATGTTCCTTTATTGTTCATTTGATTTGTTGTTGTTTAATTCCTTGCAATTGAGTAGTGTAGATTTACTCTCCTTGCAATTTTACTATGCTTTTCTTTTGTGCCTTCTAAGTATTTGATGAAATACTTGGTTGGATTTTAGTATAGATTTTTCCTTTCTTGGCTTTGGTAGAGTAATTAGTGACTCTTGAGTTATCTAATTCCTTTGTTGATTGATATTAGAAGTTGCTAATTGATTTGAATGCCTCTAAAGCTAGTCTTTCCTTTAGGAGTTGATTAGGACTTGAGGAATCAAATTGATTCATCCACTTGACTTTCCTCCATGGTTAGAGGTTAACAAAGTGGGACCAATGGACAATTTATTGTCACAATTGAGGAGGATAACTAGGATAGGACTTCTAGTTCTCATATCTCGCCAAGAGCTTTGTTAGTTGTTAGTTATTTCCTTTGCCATTTATATTTCTTGCCTATTATCTCAAAAACCCCAAACATACCTCATAACTAATAACAAGACACTTTATCGCAATTCCTAGGGAGAATGACCCGATGTTTAAATACTTTGGTTTATAATTTTAGGGATTTGTACTTGTGACAAACAAAATTTTTGTATAAAAGAATTATTGTTGGTTTAGAAACTATACTTTACAACGAGATTTCATTAGTAAAATTCTATACCATCAATTTTCCAATCATCAACTACACTGCAAGAGAGGAGTCATGAGGAGCCAAGCTCAAAAGCAGACATCCCAATTGAAGACATTCTTAAGGTGGAGGACATTGAAGAGGAAGATACAGTATAAGGAGCAGCTGAAGAAGAAGCACCCCCACCAAGGAATGAAGCACCAAGAGGTGCATATACTACAGGTGGCACCATTCCCATTCCATTTCCACACCTTGCTAGGAAGCCTAGAAAGCAGATGGAGCTAGACCCCAAAATGGTAGAGATATTCAAAAAGGTTGAGGTAACTATGCCCCTTTTTGATGCCATTTAGCAAGTACCTAAATATGCTAAGTTTCTAAAAGATTTGTGCATGCATAAAGATAAAATAAATGAATTAGAAACTATTCCTCTAGGTAGTTCTATTTATGCTTTAATGGGTGCCATACCGAAAAAATATGGGGATCCGGGTCCATGCATGGTTACTTGTGTTATTAATGGTGTACAAATTTCTGACTGCATGTGTGATTTAGGCGCGTGTGTGAGTATTATGCCATTATCTGTGTATGATGCTTTGAGGCTCCCTCGCTTAAAAAGGTCGGCAGCACATTTTATTTTGGCAGATAAGAGCATCATCTCAGTGGCTGGAATTGATGAGGACGTACTAGTGAGCATTAAAGGGCTAACATTTCCTATTGACTTCTACATTTTGGAAATGCCCCTTAATGAATCAAGAAGACCATTATCCATCCTGCTTGGAAGGCCATTTCTGAAGACTTCAAGGTTCAAATTGGATGCCTTGTCAGGAACTTACTCTTTTGAGATAGATGGCAGAATAGTGAGCTTCAACTTGGATAAAGCCATGAAGCACCCACCGGAAGATCACTCCATTTTCCAGTGTGACATTATTGATGAGACTGTGGCTGAAGTTCACCAAGAAGAGGTGGAAGAGGCACTTATGGAGCAAGAGGCAAGTGTGGAGACACCCCCAGAGCTTACTGAAGAGCATTGCCACCACAAGTAGCTCCAGATGATCAAGAGCCCCCTGAGCCGAAAATGGTGTTGAAGCCTGGTGCACGAAAATTACACTCACACTATGTAATTCCGCACAACTAACCACCAAGTGCACTGGGTCGTCCAAGTAATACCTTACGTGAGTAAGGGTCAATCTCACAGAGATTGCCGGCTTAAAGCAAGCTATGGTTATCTTATTATTCTTAGTCCGGATATCAATAGGGTTCTTTAGTTTCAATGGTAAAAAGTGAAAGAGCATGAAATGAGTAATTGTTACTCAATAATGGAGAATGGGTTGGAGTTTTGGAGATGCTTTGTCCTTTGAATTTCTACTTTTCTACTGTCTTCTTCTTCACGCACATAGGTCTCTTTCCATGGCAAGCTGTATATTGGTGGATCACCGTTGTCAATGGCTACCAGCCGTCCTCTCAGTGAAAAAGGTCCATGTACATGGCTAATCATCTATTGGTTCTCACTTATGTTGGAATAGGATCCAGTGATCCTTTTGCGTCTGTCACCACGCCCAACATCCGTGAGTTTGAAGCTCGTCACAGACATCCCCTCCCAGATCCTACTCGGAATACCACAGACAAGGTTTAGACTTTCTGGATCTCAGGAATGCTACCCATTGGTTCTAGCTTATACCACAAAGACTCTGGACTCACGAATTGAACGCTCTGTTGTCAGGAGAGGCAGTCAAACTCGTGAGCCAGAAATCCAAGAGATGAACATCAATCTAAGGTAGAACGAAAGTGGTTGTCAGGAATGCGTTCATAGGTTGAGAATGGTGATTATTGTCACGGATAATCACATTCATCATGTTGAAGTGCAAACGAATATCTTAGAATAGAGACTAGCGAGATTGAATAGAAAACAGAAATACTTGCATTAATTCATCGAGACGCTGCAAAGCTCCTCACCCCCAACCATGGGGTTTAGAGACTCATGCCATCAAAGATACAAGTTCAGATGTAAAAATGTCATGAGGTACGAAATAAATCTCTAAAAGTAGTTTTTATACTCAACTAATAACCTAGGTTTACAGAAAATGAGTAAACTAAGATAGATAGTACAGAAATCCACTCCTGGGGCCCACTTGGTGTGTGCTGGGGCAGAGCATTGAAGCTTTCACGTGCATAGGATATTTTTGGAGTTAAATGCCAGTATATAACCTATTTCTGGCGTTTAACTCTGCTTTGCAACTTGTTTCTGGCGTTTAACGCCAGAATAGGGCAGAAAGATGGCGTTAAACGCCAGTTTGCGTCGTCTAAACTCGAGAAAAGTATTGACTATTATATATTGCTGGAAAGCCCTGAATGTCTAGTTTCCAACGCAATTGAGAGAGCACCATGTGGACTTCTGTAGCTCATAAAATTATATTTCGAGTGCAGGGAGGTCAGAATCCAACAGCATCAGCAGTCCTTTGTCAGCCTCTGAATCAGATTTTTGCTCAGGTCCCTCAATTTCAGCCAGAAAATACATGAAATCATAGAAAAATACACAAACTCATTGTAAAGTCCAAAAATGTGAATTTTGCTTAAAAACTAACTAGATCCTACTAAAAACTATCTAAAAATAATGCCAAAAAGCGTATAAATTATCCGCTCATCACAACACCAAACTTAAATTGTTGCTTGTCCCCAGGCAACTGAAAATCAAATAGGATAAAAAGAAGATAATATACAATGAATCTCACAATATCAATGAACTTAGTCCCAATTAGATGAGCGGGGCTAGTAGCTTTTTGCTTCTGAACAGTTTTGGCATCTCACTTTATCCTTTGAAATTCAGAATGATTAGCATGTATAGGAACTCAGAATTTTAGATAGTGTTATTGATTCTCCTAGTTAAGTATGTTGATTCTTGAAAATAGCTACTTTATGAGTCTTGGCCGTGGCCCTAAGCACTTTGTTTTCTAGTATAACCACCGGATACATAAATGCCACAAGCACTTTTAAGATTGTGACTCAGTTTTGCTAAAGTCCCCAGTTAGAGGTGTCCAGAGCTCTTAAGCACAATCTTTTTGCTTTGGATCATGACTTTAACCACTCAGTCTCAAGCTTTTCACTTGGACCTGAATGCCACAAGCACATGGTTAAGGACAGCTTGGTTTAGCCGCTTAGGCCTGGATTTTATTTCCTTGGGCCCTTCTATCCATTAATGCTCAAAGCCTTGGATCCTTTTTACCCTTGCCTTTTAGTTTAAAGGGCTTTTGGCTTTTTCTGCTTGATTTTTCTTTTTCTTTTTTTCTTTTTTTTTGCTACTTTTTTTTCTCTTTTTCTCTTTTTTCACTACTTTTTCTTGCTTCAAGAATCAATTTCATGATTTTTCAGATTATCAATAACATTTCTCTTTGTTCATCATTCTTTCAAGAGCCAACAATTTTAACATTCATAAATTTTACTATAAAAATATGCACTGTTCAAGCATTCATTTAGAAAACAAAGATTATTGCCACCACATCAAAATAAATAAACTAACTTCAAGATAAAAATTGAAATCCAAGTACTTCTTGTTCTTTTGTAATTAATCACATTTTTCATTTAAGAGAGGTGAAGGATTCATGGAATTATTCATAGCTTTAAGACATAGATACTAGACACTAATGATAATGTAGTGAAGACATAAAACATAGCCAAACATAAAGCTCAAAACGAAAAACAGAAAAATAAATAGACAAGGAGATTAAGGAATGAGTCCACCTTAGTGAGGGTGGCGTCTTCCTCTTGAAGAACCAATGGTGCTTTTGAGCTCCTCTATGTCTCTTCCTTGCCTTTGTTGCTCCATCCCTAGTGATTTTAGTGCTCCTATTCTTAGTTGCTCCCAATAGTTGTGTGGGGGAAAATGTATCCCTTGAGGCATCTCGAGATTTCTTGATGAGGGAATTCCTCATGCTCTTGTTGAGGTCCATGAGTAGGCTCTCTTGTTTGCTCCATCATTTTCTTAGTGATGGGCTTATCCTCTTTAATGAGGATGTCTTCCTCTATGACAATTCCAGCTGAATTACATAGGGATCACCTTTTTCTTGGCCACAACTTCATAGAGGTGGTCTTGATGGACCTTTGAGATGAATTTTTCCATCTCCCATGACTCGGAGGTGGAAGCTTTTGCCTTCCCTTTCCTCTTTCTAGAGGTTTCTCCGGCCTTAGGTGCCATAAATGGTTATGAAAAAACAAAAAGCAATACTTTTACCACACCAAACTTAAAAGGTTTGCTCGTCCCCGAGCAAAAGAAGAAAGAAAGAAGGGGAAGAATAAGAGAATGGAGGAGATAGAGGAAGAGAGAATAAGTTGAGATTGGTGGGGATCCTGTGGGGTCCACAGATCCTGAGGGGTCAAGGACTTCTCATCCCTGCTCCATTTAGGCGTGCAAAAACGTACTTAATGTGCAATTCTGACGTTTAACGCCAGAATGCTGCTTGTTTTTGGCATTAAACGCCAGCTTTTATTCCTTTCCTGGCGTTAAACACCAGGCTGCAACCTGTTTCTGGCATTTAACACCCAGAATGGTGCAAGACTGGGCGTTAAACGCCCATTCTGCTATCCTTACTGGCGTTTAAATGCCAGTAAGTTTCTCCTCCAGGGTGTGCTATTTTTAATGCTATTTTTGATATTTCTTTGATTTTTGCAGTTGTTTTTGTGACTCCACATGATCATCAACCTAAAGAAAACATAAAATAACAATGGAAAATGAAATGAGAAAGTGATTAACATAGATAAATAAGATTGGGTTGCCTCTCAATAAGTGCTTCTTTACTGTCTTTAGCTGGACTTTTACTGAGCTTTAATCTAGTCTCAGTTTTGAGCATTCTTGCTCGACATTGCTTTCAAGATAATGCTTAATTCGCTATCTATTAACAATGAACTTTTTGTTAGAGTCAATATCCTAAAGCTCTAAGTATCCATATGGTGACACACCTGTAATCACATATGGTCCTCTCCACCGGGATTTTGGTTTCCCAGGGAATAGCCTGAGCCTAGAGTTAAACAGCAGAACCTTTTGTCCTGGCTCAAAGACTCTAGATGACAGGTTCTTATCATGCCATCTCCTTGCTTTCTCCTTGTAAATTTTGGCATTTTCAAAAGTATTGAGTCTGAATTCCTTTAGCTCATTCAGCTGGAGCAATTTTTTCTCTCCAGCTAATTTGGCATCAAGGTTCAGGAATCTGGTTGCCAGTAGGCTTTATGCTCCAGTTCCACGGGTAGGTGACAGGCCTTCCCATACACAAGCTGGTATGGAGAGGTTCCTATAGGAGTCTTGAATGCTGTTCTGTATGCCCATAGAGCATCATACAAGCTCTTTGCCCAATCCTTTCTACGGGCAATTACAGTCTGTTCCAGGATTCTTTTTAGTTCTCTATTAAAGACTTCAGCTTGCCCATTAGTCTATGGATGATATGGAGTTGCCACCTTGTGGCTAATTCCATATCGGACCATGGCAGTATAAAGCTGTTTATTGCAGAAATGAGTGCCTCCATCACTGATCAGTGATCTAGGGACACCAAATCTGTTAAAGATATGTTTCTGAAGGAACTTCAGTACTCTTTTAGTATCATTAGTGGGTGTTGCAATTACCTCCACCTATTTAGATACATAGTCTACTACCACCAGAATGTAAGTGTTTGAGTATGATGGTAGGAAATGACCCATGAAGTCAATACCCCATACATCAAACAACTCAATCTCTAAGATCCCTTGTTGAGGCATGGCGTAACCATGAGGCAGATTACCAGCTCGCTGGCAACTGTCACAGTTACGTACAAACTCTCGGGAGTCTCTATAGATTGTAGGCCAGTAGAAGCCACATCGGAGGACTTTGGTGGCTGTTCGTTCACCTTCAAAATGTCCTCTATATTTTGATCTATGGCAATGCCATAAGATCTTCTATGCCTCTTCTCTAGGCACGCACCTATGGATTAGTCCATCTGTGCATCTCTTGAAGAGATATGGTTCATCCCACAAGTAGTACTTTGCATCAGAAAGCAGTTTTTTCTTTTGCTGCCTGCTGAACTCCTTGGGAATGAATCTTGCAGCCTTATAGTTTGCGATGTCTGCAAACCATGGCACCTCCTGAATGGCAAAAAGTTGCTCATCCAGAAAGGTTTCAGAGATCTCAATGAGGGGTAGAGACATCCCTTCTACTGGTTCTATTCGGGACAGGTGATCTGCTACTTGAGTCTCTGTCCCTTTTCTGTCTCTTATTTCTATATCAAACTCTTGAAGAAGCAACACCAATCTTATGAGCCTGGGTTTTGAATCCTGCTTTGTAAGTAGATATTTAAGAGTAGCATGGTCAGTGTACACAATCACTTTTGATCCTACCAAATAGGATCTGAACTTGTCAATGGCATAAACCACTGCAATCAATTCCTTTTCTGTGGTTGTGTAATTTTTTTGCGTGTCATTTAGAACACGGCTAGTGTAGTAAATGACGTGCAGAAACTTGTCATGCTTCTGTCCCAATACTGCACCAATAGCATGGTCACTGGCATCACACATTAGTTCAAATGGTAATGTCCAGTCCGGTGCAGAAATGACAGGCGCTGTGACCAGCTTAGCCTTCAGAGTCTCAAAGGCCTGCAAACACTCTGTGTCAAAGACAAAGGGTGTATCAGCAGCTAGTAGGTTACTCAGAGGTTTTGCGATTTTTGAAAAATCCTTTATAAACCTCCAGTAGAATCCTGCATGTCCCAGAAAACTTTTGATTGCCTTAACATTGGTGGGTGGTGCTAATTTTTCGATTACCTCCACCTTAGCTTGATCCACCTCTATGCCTTTGTTCAAAATTTTATGCCCAAGGACAATTCCTTCAGTCACCATAAAGTGACATTTTTTCCAATTTAAAACCAGGTTAGTCTCTTGGCATCTTTTCAGAACAAGTGCTAGATGATCAAGACAGAAGCTGAATGAATCTCCAAATACTGAGAAGTCATCCATGAATACTTCCAGAAAATTTTCCACCATATCAGAGAAAATAGAGAGCATGCATCTCTGAAAGGTTGCATGTGTATTACACAGACCAAATGGCATCCTTCTGTAGGCAAATACTCCAGATGGACATGTGAATGCTGTTTTCTCTTGATCTTGGGGATCTACTGTAATCTGGTTATAGCCTGAGTAGCCATCCAGAAAGCAGTAAAAGTCATGACCTGCTAGCCTTTCTAGCATTTGGTCTATGAAGGGTAAAGGAAAATGATCCTTTTTGGTGGCTGTATTGAGTCTTCTGTAGTCAATACACATACGTCACCCTGTAACTGTTCTTGTAGGAACCAATTCATTTTTTTATTATGAACCACTATCATGCCTCCCTTTTTGGGCACAACTTGGACAGGGCTCACCTAGGGGCTATCAGAAATGGGATAAATAATTTTAGCCTCTAGTAATTTAGTGACCTCTTTCTGCACCACCTCCTTCATGGCCGGATTTTAGCCACCTTTGTGGTTGAACCACTGGTTTGGCATTATCCTCCAGTAGGATCTTATGCATGTATTTGGCTGGGCTAATGCCCTTGAGATCACTAATGGACCACCCAAGAGCTGTCTTGTGTCTCCTTAGCACCTGAATTAGTACTTTCTCTTCCTGTGGCTCTAAGGCAGAGCTTATGATTACAGGAAAAGTTTCACCTTCTCCCAGAAAAGTATATTTTAGGGATGGTGGTAGTGGTTTGAGCTCGGATTTAGGATGTTTCTCCTCTTCCTGAGGAATTTTCAGAGGTTTTTTTATTTCCTCTGGTTCCTCCAGATCAGGCTAAACATCTTTAAAGATATCCTCTAGCTCTGATTCGAGACTCTCAGCCATATTGATCTCCTGTACCAAGGAATCAATAATATCAACACGCATGCAGTCTTTTGATGTGTTTGGGTGCTTCATAGCTTCAATAGCATTCAGCCTAAACTCATCCTCATTGACTCTCAGGGTTACTTCCCCTTTTTGGACGTCAATGAGGGTTCATCCAGTTGCCAGGAAATGTCTTCCTAGAATGAGAGTTGCACTCTTGTGCTCCTCCATTTCCAGCACTACAAAGTCAGTGGGAAAGGCAAATGGCCTAACTGTGACAATCATATCCTCAATTACGCCTGATGGGTATTTATTGGAGCCATCAGTAAGTTGAAGGCAAATCCGGGTTGGTTTGACCTCTTCAGTCAATCCAAGCTTTCTGATAGTGGATGCAGGGATTAGGTTGATACTTGCCCCAAGATCACGTAGAGCTGTACAGGTACCCTCTAATGTGCATGGTATCATAAAGCTTCCCGGATCCTTAAGCTTCTCTGGTAAGCTCTTTAAAATGATTGCACTGCATTCTTCAGTGAGGAGAACTTTTTTAGTTTCTCTCCAATCCTTCTTCTGACTTAAGATCTCTTTCATGAACTTAGCATAAGAAGGTATTTGCTCAAGCACCTCTACAAATGGAATCTTGATTTCAAGAGTCCTGAGATAGTTTACAAAGCGGACAAATTGTTTATCCTGTTCCGCTTGGCAGAGTTTCTGAGGATAAGGTATTTTGGCTTTGTATTCTTCAACCTTGGTTGCTACAGGTTTATTTCCTACAGAGGTAGGTTGAGAAGCCTTCTTGAGGGAGTTATTATTAGCACTTGCAAGTGTCTGACCCCTGATAGGCGTTTGAACGCCAGGACCGGGGGCTGGATTGGCGTTTAACGCCAGATTCCCTCCCTTTTCTGGCATTTGAACGCCAGAACTGAACATGGGTTGGGCATTTAACGCCATTTTTTCTCCCTTTTCTGGCGTTTGAACGCCAAAACTGGGCGTCCACTGGGCATTTAACGCTAGTTTTTCACCCTTTTCTGGTGTTTGAACGCCAGAATCATTCCTCTATGGGCTCTTACTGTCCTTAGAGGAATTTTGGGTAGCAATCTGCTCATCCTCTATTATTTGTTCTTTTCTTGGCTTTCTGCTGCTTTGAGCTGAGGTATTCAATATTTTTCCACTCCTTAATTGAACTGTTTGGCACTCTTCTGTTATCTATTTTGATAACTGCCGTCTTGTTTGGTCAAGTTGTGCTTCCATGTTCCTGTTAGCATCCTTAGTGTCTTGTAACATCTCTTTAAATTCTGCCAACTATTCTGTCAGATAACATAAATACTGATTGATTTCAGTAACTTGTTCCAGAGGACTAAGTTCAGTGGATACTGTCTTAGCCTCTTCTTTTGTGGAGGACTCACTACTTAAGTACAGATGCTGATTTCTAGCAACTGTATCAATGAGCTCTTGAGCCTCTTCAATTGTTTTTCTCATGTGTATAGATCCACCAGCTGAGTGGTCTAGAGATATCTGAGCTTTTTTTGTAAGTCCGTAGTAGAAGATGTCTAACTGCACCCACTCTAAAAATATTTCAGAGGGGCATTTCCTTAGCATGTCTCTGTACCTCTCCCAGGCGTTGTAAAGGGATTCATTATCCTCTTGTTTAAAGCCTTGGATGTTTAGACTTAGCTGTGTCATCCTCTTAGGAGGGAAATATTGATTCAGGAACTTGTTTGACAACTGTTTCTATGTTCTTATGCTGGCCTTAGGTTGGTTATTTAACCACCTCTTAGCTTGGTCTTTTACAGCAAATGAAAACAGTAATAATCTATAGACATCCTGATCTACTTCCTTATCATATACTATGTCAGCAATTTGTAAGAATTGTGCCAGAAACTCAGTAGGTTCTTCCTGTGGAAGACCGGAATACTGGCAATTTTGTTGCACCATGATAATGAGTTGAGGATTCAACTCAAAATTTCTGACTCCGATGGAGGGTATACAGATACTACTCCCATATGAAGCAGTAGTGGGGTTAGCATATGACCCCAGAGTCCTTCTGAATTGTTCATTTTCACATAGGTCCATGATGGAGAAAGGGAGATGATGTGGATTTATTTTATTATATTTATAAAAAAAATTTCGAAAAAAAAGTAAAATAAACTGAAATAAATAAAAAAATTTGAAAATATTTTATGAGGATTTTCGAAAAAAAGTGAGGAGAGAGAAAGTGGTTAGGATGTTTTTGAAAAAGATATGATTTTAAAAAAAAAATTGACCAAGTCAACCCAAGGGATTCGAAAATTATGGGAAATTAAAGGAAAAGATATTTTTGTTTGATTTTTGAATTTTATTATGAAAGAGAAAAACACACAAAAGACACAAGACTTAAAATTTTTAGATCCAGTGCTCCTTGTTTTCGAAAATTTTGGAGGGAAAACACCAAGGCACACCAAACTTAAAAATTTTAAAATGAAAACACAAAGAAAACTCAAGAACACAAGAACAAAAGAAAGAACACCAAACTTAAAAATTTTTAGAAAACCAAAATAAAATTTTTGAAAACTAAAGAAAAATTAACAAGAGAACACCAAACTTAAAATTTGGCATAAGATTTAATCAAAGAAAAATTATTTTTTATTTTTTTTGAAAAGTTTTAAAAGGAAGATACCCAATTACCAGGAACACAAGAACAATGCTCTAGCCAATTGAGCTATAAATTTAACGTGTTTTAAAAAGGTATTTTTAATATATATAATTGTTTTTTGAAAACTAATAATTTGAAAATGCGCAAAAAAATAGGAAAAGACACAAAACAAGACAAACTAAAGATCAAACAAGAAAAATAGCAAGAACAACTTGAAGATCAAGCAAGAACAAAGAACACAAACTCGAAAATTTAAAGGAAAATAAAAAAAACATGCAATTGACACCAAACTTAAGATATGAAACTAACCTCAAACAAAAGACTCAAAGAAAAAATAAAAACTAATGAAGAAAAATAATATTTTTGAAAGATTTTTAAAAGGAATAATAAAAGATGCAATCTTAGTGACTCTAAACCAAAAAGACAAATTTTTCTTAATAAAAGTAACAAGATAAACCGTCAGTTGTTCAAACTCAAACAATCCCCGGCAACGGCACCAAAAACTTAGTGCATGAAAATTACACTCACACTATGTAATTCCGCAAGACTAAACAGCAAGTGCACTGTGTCGTCCAAGTAATACCTTACGTGAGTAAGGGTTGATCCCACGGAGATTGCCAGCTTGAAGCAAGCTATGGTTATCTTATTATTCTTAGTCAGGATATCAATAGGGTTCTTTAGTTTGAATTGTAAAAAGTGAAAGAGCATGAAATGAGTAATTGTTACGCAGTAATGGAGAATGGGTTGGAGTTTTGGAGATGCTTTGTCCTTTGAATTTCTGCTTTCCTACTATCTTCTTCTTCACGCACGCAGGTCTCTTTCCATGGCAAGCTGTATGTTGGTGGATCACCGTTGTCAATGGCTACCAGCCGTCCTCTCAGTGAAAAAGGTCCATGTACATGGCTAATCATCTGTTGGTTCTCACTTATATTGAAATAGGATTCAGTGATCCTTTTACGTCTGTCACCACGCCCAACATCCGTGAGTTTGAAGCTCGTCACAGACATCCCCTTCCAGATCCTACTCGGAATACCACAGACAAGGTTTAGACATTTTAGATCTCAGGAATGCTGTCCATTGGTTCTAGCTTATACCAGAAAGACTCTGGACTCACGGAATGAACGCTCTGTTGCCAGGAGAGACAGTCAAACTCGTGAGCCAGAAATCTAAGAGATGAACGTCAATCTAAGATAGAACGGAAGTGGTTGTCAGGCACGCGTTCATAGGTTGAGAATGGTGATGATTGTCACGGATCATCACATTCATCATGTTGAAGTGCGAACGAATATCTTAGAATAGAGACTAGCGAGATTGAATAGAAAATAGAAATACTTGCATGAATTCATCGAGACGCTACAGAGCTCCTCACCCCCAACCATGGGGCTTAGAGACCCATGCCGTCAAAGATACAAGTTCAGATGTAAAAATGTCATGAGGTATGAAATCAATCTCTAAAAGTAGTTTTTATACTCAACTAGTAACCTAGGTTTACAGAAAATGAGTAAACTAAGATAGATAGTGCACAAATCCACTCATGGGGATCACTTGGTGTGTGCTAGGGCTGAGCATTGAAGCTTTCACGTGCATAGACTATTTTTGGAGTTAAACGCCAGTATGTAACCTGTTTCTGGCGTTTACCTCTGCTTTACAATTTGTTTCTGGCGTTTAATGCCAGAATAGGGCAGAAAGCTGGCGTTAAACGCCAGTTTGCGTCATCTAAACTCGGAAAAGTATTGAATATTATATATTTTTGGAAAGCCCTGGATGTCTAATTTTTAACGAAATTTAGAGAGCACCATTTGGACTCCTGTAGCTCAAAAAATTCCATTTCGAGTGCAGGGAGGTCAGAATCCAACAGCATCAGCAGTCTTTTGTCAGCCTCTGGTGGACGAAATTGTGACCCTCTTTGTATTTGCATGAGATTTATTTAATGGCTATTGGCTATGTGTGGACACAACTCCGTTCAACTTAACCAGCAAGTGTACTGGGTCATCCAAGTAATACCTTACGTGAGTAAGGGTCGATCCCACAGAGATTGTTGGTATGAAGCAAGCTATGGTCAGCTTGTAAATCTCAGTTAGGCAGATTAAATGGTTATGGGTTTTGAAAATTAATAATAAATAGAAAATAAAAAGGGATAGAAATACTTATGTAAATCAATAGTGGGAATTTCAGATAGGCATGTGGAGATGCTAGAATCATTTCGAATCTCTACTTTCTTATTGCTTTCATCCAATCCTTCTTACTCCTTTCCATGGCAAGCTGTATGTAGGGCATCACCATCATCAATGGCTACTTTTAATCCTCTCGGGAAAATGGTCCTATGCGCTGTCACTGCACGGCTAATCGTCTGGAGGCATCACCCTTGTTGATAGCTACATCTCATCCTCTCAGTGAAAATGGTCCAAATGCTCTGTCACAGCACGGCTAATCATCTGTCGGTTCTCAATCAGGTTGGAGTAGAATCCCTTGATTCTTTTGCGTTTGTCATCACGCCCAGCCTTCAGGAGTTTGAAGCTCGTCACACTCATTCAATACCAGAATCCTACTCGGAATACCACAGACAAGGTTAGACTTTCCGGATTCCCGGGATCCTACTCGGAATACCACAGACAAGGTTAGACTTTCCGGATCCCCATGAATGCTGCCATCTATCTAGCTTATACCACGAAGATTCTGTTGGGGAATCTAAGAGATATGCGCCCGGCCTAGAGTAGAACGGAAGTGGTTGTCAGTCACGTGCGTTCATAGGTGAGAATGATGATGAGTGTCATGAATCATCACATTCATCAAGTTGAAGTGCAACGTATATCTTGGAATAAGAATAAAAGAGAATTGAATAGAAAATAATAGTAATTGTATTGAAACTTGAGGTACAGCAGAGCTCCACACCCTTAATCTATGGTGTGCAGAAACTCCACCGTTGAAAATACATAAGTGAAAGGTTTAGGCATGGCCGAATGGCCAGCCCCCTAAAACGTGCTCAATGGCCTCTTAAGATGAAGAATAAAACAAAACTGAGACCAAAGATGAAACGTGGTCAAAAGACGTCTAATACAATAGTTAAATGTCCTATATATACTAGACTAGCTACTAGGGTTTACATGAGTAAGTAATTGATGCATAAATCCACTTCCGGGGCCCACTTGGTGTATGCTTGGGCTGAGCTTGATCTATCCACGAGCTGAGGCTTTTCTTGGAGTTGAACGCCGAGTTATAGCGTGTTTCTGGCGTTCAACTCCGGGTTATGACGTGTTTCTGGCGTTTAACTCCAGATAGCAGCATATACTTGGCGTTGAGCGCCACTTTACGTCCTGAATTCCCGAATAAAGTATGGACTATTATATATTGCTGGAAAGCTCTGGATGTCTACTTTCCAACGCCATTGAGATCGCGCCATTTGGAGTTCTGTAGCTCTAGAAAATATATTTTGAGTGCAGGGAGGTCAGATTCTAACAGCATCAGCAGTCCTTTTTGTCAGCCCTTTTCAGAGTTTTGCTCAAGTCCCTCAAATTCAGCTAGAAATTACCTGAAATCACAGAAAAATACACAAACTCATAGTAAAGTCCAGAAATGTGAATTTAACATAAAAATTAATGAAAACATCCCTAAAAGTAGCTTGAACTTACTAAAAACTACCTAAAAACAATGCCAAAAAGCGTATAAATTATCCGCTCATCACAACACCAAACTTAAATTGTTGCTTGTCCCCAAGCAACTGAAAATCAAATAGGATAAAAAGAAGAGAATATACTATAAATTCCAAAATATCAATGAATATTAATTCTAATTAGATGAGCGGGACTTGTAACTTTTTGCTTCTGAACAGTTTTGGCATCTCACTTTTTCCTTTGAAGTTTTAGAATGATTGGCTTCTCTAGGAACATAGAATTTCGGATAGTATTATTGACTTTCCTAGTTAAGCATGTTGATTCTTGAACACAACTACTTATGAGTCTTGGCCGTGGCCCTAAGCACTTTGTTTTCAAGTATTACCACCGGATACATAAATGCCACAGACACATGACTGGGTGAACCTTTTCAGATTGTGACTCAGCTTTGCTAGAGTCCCCAGTTAGAGGAGTCCAGAGCTCTTAAGCACACTCCTTTGCTTTGGATCCTTTTTACCCTTGCCTTTTGGTTTTAAGGGCTATTGGCTTTTTCTGCTTGCTTTTTCTTTTTCTTTCTATATATATTTTTTTTCGCCAATTTTTTTTCCGCAAGCTTTTGTTTTTGACTTCTTTTTCTTGCTTCAAGGATCAATTTCATGATTTTTCAGGTCATCAATAACATTTCTGTTTGTTCATCATTCTTTCAAGAGCCAACAGTTTTAACATTCATAAACAACAAAATCAAAAATATGCACTGTTCAAGCATTCATTCAGAAAACAAAAAGTATTGTCACCACATCAATATAATTAAACTAAATTCAAGGATAAATTCGAAATTCATGTACTTCTTGTTCTTTTGAATTAAAGCATATTTCATTTAAGAGAGGTGAAGGATTAATGGATTTTATTCATAGCTTTAAGACATAGTTACTAACTACTAATGATCATGAAGTAGAGACACAAAACATAGATAAACACAACATAAAAACCAACAAGCAGAAAGAAATAAGAACAAGGAATGAATCCACCTTTAGTGGCATCTTCTTCTTGAAGGACCAACAATGTTCTTAAGCTCTTCTATGTCCCTTCCTTGCCTTTGTTGCTCCTCCCTCATTGCTCTTTGATCTTCTCTTATTTCATGTAGAATGATGGAGTGCTCATGATGTTCCACCCTTAATTGTTCCACATTGTGGCTCAAATCTTCTAAGGAAGTGTTGAGTTGTTCCCAATAGTTGTTGGGAGGAAAGTGCATCCCTTGAGGCATCTCAGGGATTTCTTGATGATGAGCTTCCTCATGCATCTCTTGAGAACCGTGGAGGGTCTCTCTTGCTTGCTCCATCCTCTTCTTGGTGATGGCCTTATCCTCTTCAATGGAGATATCTCCTTCTATGATAACTCCAGCTGAGTAACTGATGAGCGGATAATTTATACGCTTTTTGGCATTGTTTTTAGGTAGTTTTTAGTAAGTTCAAGCTACTTTTAGGGATGTTTTCATTAGTTTTTAAGTTAAATTCATATTTCTGGACTTTACTATGAGTTTGTGTGTTTTTCTGTGATTTCAGGTAATTTCTGGCCGAAATTGAGGGACTTGAGCAAAACTCTAAAAAAAGCTGACAAAAGGACTGCTGATGCTGTTGGAATTTGACCTCCCTGTACTCGAAATGGATTTTCTGGAGCTGCAGAACTCCAAATTGCGTGCTCTCAACGGCGTTGGAAAGTAGACATCCAAAGCTTTCCAGCAATATATAATAGTTCATACTTTATTCGGAAATTGATGACGTAACTTGGGGTTGAACGCCAAGTACATGCTGCTGTCTGGAGTTAAACGCCAGAAAAACGTCATGATCCGGAGTTGAACGCCCAAAACACGTTATAACTTGGAGTTCAACTCCAATAGAAGCCTCAGCTCGTGGATAGATCAAGCTCAGCCCAATCATACACCAAGTGGGCCCCGGAAGTGGATTTATGCATCAATTACTTACTCATGTAAACCCTAGTAGCTAGTCTAGTATAAATAGGATGATTTACTATTGTATTAGACATCTTTTGACAGTTTAATCTCTTGACTGTTTAGCCTTTGATTATTCGGTCTCTTGATCATTCAGGGGCTGGCCATTCGGCCATGCCTGAACCTTTCACTTATGTATTTTCAACGGTGGAGTTTCTGCACACCATAGATTAAGGGTGTGGAGCTCTGCTGTACCTCAAGTTTCAATACAATTATTATTACTTTCTATTCAATTCTCTTTTATTCTTATTCCAAGATATTCGTTGCACAATACTTTGATGAATGTGATGATCCGTGACACTCATCATCATTCCCACCTATGAACGCGCGTGATTGACAACCACTTCCGTTCTACTTTAGGCCGGGCGCATATCTCTTAGATTCCCCAATAGAATCTTCGTGGTATAAGTTAGATAGATGGCGGCATTCATGAGGATCCGGAAAGTCTAAACCTTGTCTATGGTATTTGGTGCACGAAATTGCAATCACACTTTTGCAATCCCGCACAACTAACCAGCAAGTGCACTGGGTCGTCCAAGTAATACCTTACGTGAGTAAGGGTCGATCCCACGGAGATTGTCGGCTTGAAGCAAGCTATGGTTATCTTGTAACTCCTAGTCAGGATATCAAAAATTATCAGGATTGATTGTGAAAAGCAAAAGAACATGAAATAAGTACTTGTTTTTGCAGTAATGGGGAACAGGTTGAGGTTTGGAGATGCTCTATCTTCTGAACCTCTGCTTTTCTACTGTCTTCTTCTTCAAGCATGCTAGGCTCCTTCCATGGCAAGCTGTATGTAGGGTTTCACCGATGTCAATGGCTACCTCCCATCCTCTCAGTGAAAATGTTCAACGCACCCTGTCACGGCACGGTTATTCAGCTGTCGGTTCTCGATCATGTCGGAATAGAATCCAGTGATTCTTTTGCGTCTGTCACTAACGCCCCACAATCACGAGTTTGAAGCTCGTCACAGTCATTCAATCATTGAATCCTACTCAGAATACCACAGACAAGGTTTAGACCTTCCGGATTCTCTTGAATGCCGCCATCAATTCTAGCTTATACCACGAAGATTCTGATTAAGGAATCCAAGAGATATCTACTCAATCTAAGATAGAACGGAGGTGGTTGTCAGGCACGCGTTCATAGTTGAGAATGATGATGAGTGTCACGGATCATCACATTCATCCGGGTTAAGAACAAGTGATATCTTAGAACGGAAGCAAGCATGATTGAATGAGAAACAGTAGTAATTGCATTAATCCATCAAGACACAGCAGAGCTCCTCACCCCCAACCATGGGGTTCAGAGACTCATGCCGTAGAAGATACAATGAGAAACGTGTAAAGTGTCATGAGGTACAGATACAATGTCAAAAGATCCTATTAATAGTGAACTAGTAACCTAGGGTTTACAGAATTGAGTAAATGACAGAAAAATCCACTTCTGGGCCCACTTGGTGTGTGCTTGGGCTGAGCATTGAAGCATTTTCGTGTAGAGACTCTTCCTGGAGTTAAACGCCAGCTTTTGTGCCAGTTTGGGCGTTTAACTCCAATTTTTATGCCAGTTCCAGCGTTAAACGCTGGGAATTTTGAAGCTGATTTGCAACGCCGGTTTGGGCCATCAAATCTCGGGCAAAGTATGGACTATTATACATTGATGGAAAGCCCAGGATGTCTACTTTCCAACTCCGTTGAGAGCGCGCCAATTGGGCTTCTGTAGCTCCAGAAAATCCACTTCGAGTGCAGGGAGGTCAGAATCCAACAGCATCTGCAGTCCTTTTCAGCCTCTGAATCAGATTTTTGCTCAGGTCCCTCAATTTCAGCCAGAAAATACCTGAAATCACAGAAAAACACACAAACTCATAGTAAAGTCCAGAAAAGTGAATTTTAATTAAAAACTAATAAAAATATACTAAAAACTAACTAAATCATACTAAAAACATACTAAAAACAATGCCAAAAAGCGTATAAATTATCCGCTCATCACAACACTAAACTTAAATTGTTGCTTGTCCCCAAGCAACTGAAAATCGAAATAGAATAAAAAGAAGAGAATATACTATAGACTCTAAAATATCAAAGAAACTTAGTTCCAATTAGATGAGCGGGACTAGTAGCTTTTTGCTTCCGAACAGTTTTGGCATCTCGCTTTATCCTTTGAGGTTCAGAATGATTGGCATCTATAGGAACTCAGAATTCAGATAGTGTTATTGATTCTCCTAGTTAGGTATGATGATTCTTGAACACAGCTACTTTATGAGTCTTGGCCGTGGCCCAAAGCACTCTGTCTTCCAGTATTACCACCGGATACATACATGCCACAGACACATGATTGGGTGAACCTTTTCAGATTGTGACTCAGCTTTGCTAGAGTCCCCAATTAGAGGTGTCCAGGGTTCTTAAGCACACTCTTTTGCCTTGGATCACAACTTTGTTTCTACCCTTGCCTTTTGGTTTAAAGGGCTATTGGCTTTTTCTGCTTGCTTTTTCTTTTTCTCTTCTATTTTTTCATTTTTTTTATTCACTGCTTTTTCTTGCTTCAAGAATCAATTTGATGATTTTTCAGATCCTCAATAACAGTTCTCCTTTTCCATCATTCTTTCAAGAGCCAACAATTTTAACATTCTTAAAACAACAAATTCAAAAGACATATGAATGTTCAAGCATTCATTCAGAAAACAAAAGTATTGTCACCACATCAAACTAATTCAACTAGTTTCAGAGATGAATTCAAAATCCTGTACTTCTTGTTCTTTTGTGATTAAAGCATTTTTCATTTAAGAGAGGTGATGGATTCATAGGACATTCATAGCTTTAAGGCATAGACGCTAAGATACTAATGATCATGTAATAAGACACAAACATAGATAAACATAAGCATAAAAATTCGAAAAATAGAAAATAAAGAACAAGGAGATTAAAGAACGGGTCCACCTTAGTGATGGCGGCTTGTTCTTTCTCTTGAAGATCTTATGGAGTGCTTGAGCTCCTCAATGTCTCTTCCTTGCCTTTGTTGCTCCTCTCTCATGATTCTATGATCTTCTTTAATTTCATGGAGGAGGATGAAATGTTCTTGGTGCTCCACCCTTAGTTGTCCCATGTTGGAACTCAATTCTCCTAGGGAGGTGTTGATTTGCTCCCAATAGTTTTGTGGAGGAAAGTGCATCCCTTGAGATGAATCTCTCCATCTCCCATGGCTCTGAGGTGGAAGCTTTTGCCTTCCCTTTCCTCTTTCTAGAGGTTTCTCCGGCCTTAGGTGCCAAAAATGGTTATGGAGAAACAAAAAGCAACGCTTTTACCACACCAAACTTAGAAGGTTTGCTCGTCCTCGAGCAAAAGAAGAAAGAAGAGAGAGAGTGGTGGGGTAAGTGGGGATCCTGTGGGGTCCACAGATCCTGAGGTGTCAAGGATAATTCATCCCTGCACCAAATGGCGAGCAAAAATGCTCCTACTACCAATCCTGGCGTTAAACGCCGGGCTGGTGCCCATTTCTGGCGTTTAACGCCAGCTTGGTGCCCATTCTTGGCGTTTAACGCCAGTCTGGTGCCCCTTTCTGGCGTTAAACGCCCAGAATGGTGCCAGACTGGGCGTTAAACGCCCATTTGCTGCCCTTACTGGCGTTTAAACGCCAGCAAGGTTTTCCTCCAGGGTGTGCTATTTTTCTTTCTGTTTTTCATTCTGTTTCTGCTTTTTCAATTGAATTTGTGACTTCCCATGATCATCAACCTAAAGAAAACATAAAATAACAAAGGAAAATAATAAATATAACATTGGGTTGCCTCCCAACAAGCGCTTCTTTAATGTCAGTAGCTTGACAGTGGGCTCTCATGGAGCCTCACAGATGTTCAGAGCAATGTTGAAACTTCCCAACACCAAACTTAGAGTTTGAATGTGGGGGTTCAACACCAAACTTAGAAGTTGGTGGTGGCCTCCCAACACTAAACTTAGAGTTTGACTGTGGGGGCTCTGTTTGACTCTGTTTTGAGAGAAGCTCTTCATGCTTCCTCTCTATGGTTATAGAAGGAGAACCTTGAGTCTTATAGTTTGCACTGTCTGCAAGCCACGGAGCTTCCTGAATAGCAAACAATTGCTCATCCGGAAAGGTTTCAGAGATCTCAGTAGGAAGGAGGGATGCTCCTGCTACTGGTTCTATCCGGGACAAGTGATCAGCCACTTGATTCTCTGTTTCCTTTTCTGTCTCTTATTTCTATATCAAACTCTTGCAGAAGCAACACCATCTTATGAGCCTGGGTTTTGAATCCTGCTTTGTGAGTAGATATTTAAGAGCAGCATGGTTAGTGTACACAATCACTTTTGATCCTACTAAATAAGATCTGAACTTGTCAATGGCATAAACCACTACAAGTAACTCCTTTTCTGTGGTTGTGTAGTTCTTCTGTGCATCATTTAGAATACGGCTGCCATAATAAATGACATGCAGAAGCTTACCATGCCTTTGTCCCAGTACTGCACCAATGGCATGGTCACTGGCATCACACATTAGTTCAAATGGTAATGTCCAGTCTGGTGCAGAGATGACTGGTGCTGTGACCAGCTTAGCTTTCAGAGTTTCAAATGCCTGCAGACACTCATTATCAATAATAAATGGAGTGTCAGCAGCTAGCAGATTACTCAGAGGTTTGGCAATTTTTGAAAAATCCTTTATAAACCTTCTATAGAATCCTGCATGCCCCAGAAAGCTTCTGATTGCCTTAACATTGGTAGGTGGTGGTAATTTTTCAATTACTTCAACTTTAGCTTGATCCACCTCATTCCTTTGTTTGAAATTTTATGCCCAAGGACAATTCCTTCAGTCACCATAAAGTGACATTTTTCCAGTTTAAAACTAGGTTGGTCTCTTGGCATCTTTTCAGAACAAGTGCTAGATGGTTAAGGCAGGAGCTGAATGAGTCTCCAAATACTGAAAAGTCATCCATGAAGACTTCCAGAAATTTTTCTACCATATCTGAGAAGATAGAGAGCATGCACCTCTGAAAGGTTGCAGGTGCATTGCACAGACCAAAAGGCATCCTTCTGTAGACAAATACTCCAGAAGGACATGTAAATGCTGTTTTCTCTTGGTCCTGAGGATTACTGCAATTTGGTTGTAACCTGAGTAGCCGTCCAAAAAGCAGTAGTATTCATGACCTGCTAGTCTCTCTAGCATCTGGTCTATGAATGGTAAAGGAAAATGATCCTTTCTGGTGACTGTATTGAGCCTTCTATAGTCAATACACATGCGCCACCCTGTAACTGTTCTTGTAGGAACTAGTTCATTCTTTTCATTATGAACCACTGTCATGCCTCCCTTCTTAGGGACAACGTGGACAGGGCTCACCCAGGGGCTATCAGAAATAGGATAAATAATCCCATCCTCTAGTAACTTAGTGACCTCTTTCTGCACCACCTCCTTCATGGCTGGATTTAGCCGCCTTTGTGGTTGAACCACTGGCTTAGCATCATCCTCCAATAGGATCTTGTGCATGCATCTTGCTGGGCTAATGCCCTTAAGATCACTTATGGACCACCCAAGAGCTGTCTTGTGTTTCCTTAGCACTTGAATTAGTGCTTCCTCTTCCTGTGGATTTAGAGTAGAGCTTATGATCACTGGAAAAGTGTCACCTTCTCCCAGAAATGCATATTTCAGGGATGGTGGTAGTGGTTTGAGCTCTGGTTTAGGAGGCTTATCTTCTTCCTGAGGAATTTTCAAAATTTCTTTTATTTCCTTTAGTTCCTCCAGATCAGGCTGAACATCTTTAAAGATGTCATCTAGCTCTGATTCAAGACTTTCAGTCATATTGACCTCCTCCACCAAAGAGTCAATAATATCAGTGCTCATGCAGTCATTTGATGTGTCTGGATGCTGCATAGCTTTGACAACATTCAACTTGAACTCATCCTCATTGACTCTCAGGGTTATTTCCCCTTTTTGTACATCAATGAGAGTTCGTCCAGTTGCTAGGAAAGGTCTTCCTAGAATGAGAGTTGCACTCTTGTGCTCCTCCATTTCCAGCACTACAAAGTCAGTTGGAAAGGCAAATGGCCCAACCTTGACAATCATGTCCTCAATTATGCCTGATGGATATTTAATGGAGCCATCAGCAAGTTGGAGGCATATCCGGGTTGGTTTGACTTCTTCAGTCAACCCAAGCTTTCTGATAGTGGATGCAGGTATTAGATTGATGCTTGCTCCAAGGTCACACAGGGCTGTCTTGGTGCAAGCACCTTCTAATGTGCATGGTATCATAAAGCTTCCTGGATCTTGAAGCTTTTCTGGTAAGCTTTTCAGAATGACTGCACTGCATTCTTCAGTGAGAAACACTTTTTCAGTTTCTCTCCAATCCTTCTTATGACTTAAGATCTCTTTCATGAACTTAGCATAAGAAGGTATTTGCTCAAGTGCCTCTGCAAACGAAATCTTGATTTCAAGAGTCCTTAGATAGTCTGCAAAGCGGGCAAATTGCTTATCCTGTTCCACTTGGCGGAGTTTCTGAGGATAAGGCATCCTGGCTTTATATTCTTCAACCTTAGTTGCTGCAGGTTTATTCCTTACAGAGGTGGTTGGAGAAGCCTTTTTAGAGGGGTTACTATCAGCACTCTCAGGTGTCTGGTTCCTCTTTGGCGTTTGAACGCCAGGATTGGGTGGAAAATGGGCATTTAAAGCCAACTTTTCCCCATTTTCTGGCGTTTGAACGCCAGAACTGGGCAGGGAATGGGCGTTTAACGCCAGCTTTCCCCCCTTTTCTGGCGTTTGAACGCCAATAGTATTCCTCTCTGGGCTCTTACTATCCTCAGAGGGATTTTGGATAGTGGTTTGGCTATCCTCTGTCAATTGTTCCTTTATTGACTTTTTGCTACTTTGAGCAGTGTTATTCAATGTCTTCCCACTCCTCAGTTGAACTGCTTGGCATTCTTCTGTTATCTGTTTAGATAGCTGCTGTTTTGTCTGATTCAACTGTGATTCTATGTTCTTGTTAGCAATTTTAGTTTCTTGGAGCATCTCTTTAAATTCTGCTAACTGTTTTGTCATCAGGTGTAGTTGCTGATTAAGCTCAACCATCTGTTCTTGAGGATTAGGATCAGTGGCTACTGCCATAACTTCTTCTTTTGTAGAGAACTCATTGCTAGAGTACAAATGTTGATTTCTAGCAACAGTATCTATAAGCTCTTGAGCCTCCTCAATCGTCTTCCTCATATGTATAGATCCACCAGCTGAGTGGTCTAGAGACATCTGAGCTTTTTCTGTAAGCCCATAGTAGAAGATGTCTAACTGTACCCACTCTGAAAATATTTCAGAGGGGCATTTTCTTAGCATACCTCTATACCTCTCCCAGGCATTATAAAGGGATTCATTATCCTCTTGTTTAAAGCCTTGGATGTCCAGCCTTAGCTGTGTCATCCTTTTGGAGGTAAAAGTGATTCAGGAATTTGTCTGATAACTGTTTCCATGTCTTTATGCTTGCTGTAGGTTGGTTATTCAACCACCTCTTAGCTTGATCTTTTACAGCAAATGGAAACAGTAATAATCTGTAGACATCCTGATCCACCTCTTTATCACGTACTGTGTCAGCAATTTGTAAGAATTGTGCCAGAAACTCAGTTGGTTCTTCCTGTGGAAGACCGGAATACTGGCAATTTTGCTGCACAATGATAATGAGTTGAGGATTTAGCTCAAAGCTGCTTGCTTTAATGGGAGGTATACAGATGCTACTCCCATATGCAGCTGTAGTGGGGTTAGCATATGACCCAAGAGTCCTTCTGGACTGCTCAATTCCACTTAGGTCCATGATGAAGAAAGGGAAATGATATGGATTGCAAGTAGATTATTTATTTTTTATTTTTTTTTTTTTTTAAAGTGACCGAAAAAATATAAAATAAAATAAATAGAGAATAAAATAAAATTTCGAAAATTAACAGAAAATAAGATCAAAACAAAATTGAAAACTGAATCAATTAGTTAATTAAAAAGATTTTGGAATTAGCAATTAAAAATATATGATTGAGAATTATTTTGAAAAAGATATGATTGAGAAGATATGATTGCAAATAAAAATGATTGAAAAGATATGATTTTGAAAATCTTTGACTAATTTAATGCAAAATTTCGAAAATTATGAGTAAAACAAGGAAAGGATATTTTTTATTTTTAAATTTTAATGAGGAAAGAGAAAAACAACAGAACGACACTAAACTTAGAAATTTTAGATCAAAACAAAGAGAACAAACAAGAAAACTTTGAATGTCAAGATGAACACCAAGAACACTTCGAAGATCAAGATGAACACCAAGAACAAATTTTTGAAAAATTTTTAAGTGAATAAAAGCACAAAAGACACCAAACTTAAAATTTTTAGAAAATCAAACATAAATTTTCGAAAACTTAAAGGAAAACACAAAGAAGACACCAAACTTAAAATATAAAACTAAACTCAAATAAAAGACTCTAAACCAACAAAAATAAAACAGTCATAATCTAAGCAACAAGATAAACCGTCAGTTGTCCAAACTCGAACAATCCCCGGCAACGGCGCCAAAAACTTGGTGCACGAAATTGCAATCACACATTTGCAACCCCGCACAACTAACCAGCAAGTGCACTGGGTCGTCCAAGTAATACCTTACGTGAGTAAGGGTCGATCCCACGGAGATTGTCGGCTTGAAGCAAGCTATGGTTATCTTGTAAATCTTAGTCAGGATATCAATAATTATCAGGGTTGATTGTGAAAAGTAAAAGAATATGAAATAAGTACTTGTTTTGCAGTAATGGGGAACAGGTTGAGGTTTTGGAGATGCTCCATCTTCTGAATCTCTGCTTTCCTACTGTCTTCTTCTTCAAGCACGCAAGACTCCTTCCATGGCAAGCTGTATGCAAGGGTTTCACCGTTGTCAGTGGCTACCTCCCATCCTCTCAGTGGAAATGTTCAACGCACCCTGTCACGGCACGGCTATCCATCTGTCGATTCTCAATCAGGCCGGAATAGAATCCAGTGATTCTTTTGCGTCTGTCACTAACGCCCCACCCTCAGGAGTTTGAAGCTCGTCACAGTCATTCAATTATTGAATCCTACTCAGAATACCACAGACAAGGTTTAGACCTTCCGGATTCTCTTGAATGCCGCCATCAGTTCTAGCTTATACCACGACGATTCTGATTAAGGAATCCAAGAGATATCTACTCAATCTAAAGTAGAACGGAGGTGGTTGTCAGGCACGCGTTCATGGTTGAGAATATGATGAGTGTCACGGGTCATCACATTCATCCGGGTTAAGAACAAGTGATATCTTAGAACGGAAGCAAGCATGATTGAATAAGAAACAGTAGTAATTGCATTAATCCATCAAGACGCAGCAGAGCTCCTCACCCCCAACCTTGGGGTTTAGAGACTCATGCCGTGGAAGGTACACAAAGAAACGTGTAAAGTGTCATGAGGTCCAGATACAATGTCAAAAGATCCTATTAATAGTGAACTAGTAACCTAGGATTTACAGAATTGAGTAAATGACAGAAAAATCCACTTCCGGGCCCACTTGGTGTGTGCTTGGGCTGAGCATTGAAGCATTTCGTGTAGAGGCTCTTTCTGGAGTTAAACGCCAGCTTTTATGCCAGTTTGGGCGTTTAACTCCAATTTCTATGCCAGTTCCAGCGTTAAACGCTGGGAATTTTGAAGCTGATTTGCAATGCGGGTTTGGGCCATCAAATCTCGGGCAAAGTATGGACTATTATACATTGCTGGAAAGCCCAGGATGTCTACTTTCCAACGCCGTTGAGAGCGCGCCAATTGGTCTTCTGTAGCTCCAGAAAATCCACTTCGAATGCAGGGAAGTCAGAATCCAACAGCATCTGCAGTCCTTTTCAGCCTCTGAATCAGATTTTTGCTCAGGTCCCTCAATTTCAGCCAGAAAATACCTGAAATCACAGAAAAACACACAAACTCATAGTAAAGTCCAGAAAAGTGAATTTTAATTAAAAACTAATAAAAATATACTAAAAACTAACTAAATCATACTAAAAACATACTAAAAATAATGCCAAAAAGCGTTAAATTATCCGCTCATCAGAGGTCCCAACAATGCTCTGAACATCTGTGAAGCTCCATGAGAGCTCACTGTCAAGCTATTGACATTAAAGAAGCGCTTATTGGGAGGCAACTCAATTTTTATTTATGTATATTTCTGTTGTTCTTTTATGTTTTATTAGGTTTATGATGATGTGGAGTCACAAAACAATTACAAAAATTAAAAACAGAATCAAAAATAGCAGAAGAAAAAGCACACCCTGGAGGAAGAGCTTACAGGCGTTTAAACGCCAATAAGGAGCATCTGGCTGGCGTTTAATGCCAGAACAGAGTATGAAGCTGGCGTTGAACGCCAGAAACAAGCAGCAGTCTAGCGTTTAAATGCCAGGATTGCACCCTGAGGAGAGCTGGCATTAAACGCCAGAAACAAGCAGCAAAGTGGCGTTTAATGCTAGAAACAAGCATAGAGCTTACATTTAACGCCAGAAACAAGCATCAGTCTGGCGTTAAATGCCAAGATTGCATACAGAGGGCATTTTACACGCCTAAAGGGTACAGGGATGAGAAATCCTTGACACCTCAGGATCTGTATGATGACAAGTCATCATATACCTATTTTTCAATGCTTTTTCATACAAGAAATTGATGAATTGTGCTTAAATATTGAATGCTTTTGTGGTTAAATGGTATATTTCCTTGATCTTTTAAATTTATAAATCTTGTAGGAAATAAGAAGAAAAGAAGCAAAGAAGCACAAAATAAGCTAAAAAGGAGAAAAAAGAGCTTTGGGACACACTTTGAAGTTGGAGCACACTTAAAAGCGTGGCCCATGACCAAATCAAAGAAGGAAGCAACTAGCACGCACATTGCTCTGCCCTTGCCAAGAGCAGGGCAATATCGTGAAAACAAAGTGAGGTTGGAGCAAATTTTCGCTAAGTTAAATTTGGGGCGCTCACAGCATGACCATGCCTACTTCAAAGGGCTATAACTTGACCTAAAAATGCCCAATTGATGTGCTTCTAGTTGCGTTGGAAAGCTGACATTCAGAGCTTTCCAACGATATATAGCAATCCATATTTGGCGTACAATTGAGGCATGAGTGAAAGGCATCTTTAAGGGCTAAAAATAAGCGAAATTGAACCAAAGTGCTTCCACCAAGGCTCGAAGAGGGAGACACAAGGAAACCAAGGAAATGCTGCTCTCAAGGAGAGTAGACTGCAGTATCGTGCTCTCTCCCAAAGAAAATGTAAGAAAATTTGAGTGGAGTGCTTTCACCAAGGCTTGAACTTGGGAACTCCTCTTGGAAGCACCATTGCGCTACCCACAAGGAGGGCAGAGCAACATTCCTTGGGCGCAAGGCACGCACCATGACACGGCCCAGGGAAGCATGTCACGCACAATTTGGCACGGTCAAGGGGTGATGCATGTGGAAACTGTCTCTCATCAAATTTCCTTCGGCAAGTGTACCGAATTTGTCGTCAAGTAAAAACTCACAATAGAGTGAGGTCGAATCCCACAGGAATTGATTGATCAAGCAACTTTAATTAGAAGAATGTTCTAGTTGAGCGAATTCAGAATTTGCGTTGAGATTTGCAGAAAATAAAATGGCGGGAATGTAAATGACAGAAAAAGTAAATGCTAGAATTAAAGGGCTGAAAGTAAATGACTGAAAGTAAATTGTAGAATTGTAAATGGGAATGGGGTGTTTGCTCATGAAAGTAAACACAGAAATTAAAGAGCAAGGGTGAGATCAGAATTGGGGAGTTCATTGGGCGTAGGAGATGTTGCAATTCTCCGGATCAAGTTCATTTTCATCTCTTCCTCAATCAATGCACTCATTGATCTCCTTGGCAATCTTAATTGATTGAATTACAATTTCTTGCAATTCAATCTCTCAAATCTTGATCAATAGCCAATTCCTTGGTCAATTACTTATGAGAAAAGATGAAGTGTGGTCACTGATTATACCACATGCATTTCCCAAATCAAGTATTGAGAGGATTATAGTCACATATCCATCCAAACCCAATTTGGTCCAGCATGAGAAAGCATTTCTAGCTTGATCTCTTCATTCCTCTTTCAAGGCTCAGAAGAGATCCAAGTTTGAATAGCTTCTTTTCCAAGATAACTACCTGATGGGATGAAGATCGAAAGCTTTCAAGTAAAATCAAGAGAAAAGATAGAAGAAGAATAATGAAAACTAGTATTGATCCATCAAATTACAACAGAGCTCCCTAACCCAATGAAAGGGGTTTAGTTGTTCATAGCTCTAGAAAATGAAAACAAAGATGGAGAATACATCATGGAACTAGAAGAGCAGAGAAAGTAAAAATACAGAGAGTAATGCTATTTTTCAACTCCCAGAACTCCCTAAATAATTCAAAGCTACTCCTATATATACTACTCTTCTCAGCTTCTAGTTGGCTTTTCAAGTCTTGGGCCTTTGGATCTTGAGTTTGAAGCAGTTCTCTTCTTCATTTGGGCTTGGTTTTACTTGCAGAGAGATAGTGTGAAGTGGGCAGAGACTTTAGCTCAGGACGTTAGAGTGTTAACGTTTAGTGAAAGTATGAGTTCGAGAATGTTAATGACACTCAACATTGTCACTAACGTTCCAATGTACCCCTTTGCCTCACGTTAGAGCCCACGTTAACTAGGTTAACGTGGCTTCTAACGTGGCCTTGCCAACCTTCGAGAACGTTAGTGACGCTTAACATTGTCACTAACGTTCTAGTGTGCCCCTATGTCTCACGTTAGAGTCCCACGTTAACTTGGTTAACGTGGCTTCTAACGTGGCCTTGCCAACCTTCGAGAACGTTAGTGACACTTAACATTGTCACTAACGTTCCAGTGTGCCCCTATGTCTCACGTTAGAGTCCCACGTTAACTAGGTTAACGTGGCTTCTAACGTGGCCATTCTTAGCCATCCCCAACGTTAGTGACAATGTTGAGTGTCACCAACGTTGGCTCATCTTTCACTCATCAACGTTAGCTTCCACGTTAACTAAGTTAACGTGAAAGTTAACGTGGCACCTTGGGGGTTTTGTGGGTGCTTCCAACGTTAGTGACAATGTTGGGTGTCACTAACGTTGTCGACCTCCCTTGCCTCTTACGTTAGCTCCCACGTTAACCAAGTTAACGTGGGAGTTAACGTGGTACATTGCACCTTAGGCCAACGTTAGTGACAATGTTGAGTGTCACTAACGTTGGCTTCCTTCCCCCTTTTAACGTTAGAGGCCACGTTAACTAAGTTAACGTGGACTCTAACGTGGCCACTTATGATCATTGGCCAACGTTAGTGATAATGTTAAGTGTCACTAACGTTAGCTCAAAGTCCCTTCTTCACGTTAGAGTTCACGTTAACTTAGTTAACGTGACTCTTAACGTGGGCAATGATGGCTTCGAGAGCGTTATTGGCAATCACTTTTCTCATTAACTTTGCAAGTTACCTCCCATTCCACGTTAGTGGTAACGTTAATTAGATTAACGTGACTGCTAAGTGGTTCTTCCTT
The DNA here is from genome assembly GCF_014773155.1 of Arachis stenosperma. Classification (NCBI taxonomy): domain Eukaryota; kingdom Viridiplantae; phylum Streptophyta; class Magnoliopsida; order Fabales; family Fabaceae; genus Arachis; species Arachis stenosperma. The sequence continues at coordinate 68,700,046 of NC_080381.1, read as the reverse complement.
GCTTCGTTTGGTCCTGAAATCAAGCAATACAGTGCATCAAAGTTCTAATCCAAGTCATGGGTAATGCAACATACAATTTGTCACTAAACTCATGCAAAATCCTCATGAAATCATGTAAAATGCACAATGTATGCTTGAATCAAGGTATAAGTGAATATCCACCCAAAACTAGCTTATTTCCTAAGGAAATGCATGAAACTACCCTAAAAACAGTAAAGAAAAGGTCAGTGAAACTGGCCAAGATGTCCTGGCATCACAACACCAAACTTAAAGCTTGCTTGTCCCTAAGCAAGTACTGGAACAAGAGAATGATGAATGGAATGCCAAGAGAAATGAGTCATTCTTGTGGAAGTCATGTCACTGATTTTATGGTGGTTTCATGCATAGCAACTTAGGTTCATTCCATTACTGGCTTTCAGACCTTTATCATGTCCTAAAACACTGACTTTGCTTACATCCCATGAGACTTTTATTGATCCTTTTATTGTCATTCTAGGGCTTATTTGTGTTCTTCAAGCTAAGTGCTCTGTAAGGGGGCAACTCTTTAAGATAAGCTTTCAGCCAACACTCCCGAACCAGTTGGTTCAAGGTGCTAGGTGTTGAGACACCCCTAAGGACTTACTCCCTCAAGTCTCTCCCCCATACATACACACCACAGGCATCTGGTTCATTTATTTTCCTTCTTGAGACCTTGGTGTCCAGCACCTCTTTGGGTTACTAAGTGCTCTGTGGTGAGGGTTACTCTTAATAGTGGACTTTCAGCTGATAATCCCGGGTTAGTTAACCCAAGTTACCAAGTGATAAAGTACTCCTGAGAGCTTATTCATCCAAGTAGATCCCTCACACAGGAGCACCACAGACACATGTCTTAAGATCTAAACCATTGGTGCCTAGCCTTATTGCTTACTCTTTTTCTTTTGTTTTTCACTTTCATTGTTCTTTCCCTTTCTCTTATTAGGATCTTGTTATATACTTAGTCTCATGGGTATATTCAAAGCAAAGTACTCAGGACAGATAGTTGTCTTCCCACCTTATGGTTGAACCAACTTAGCTAACTTATGATCACACCAAAGACTCAGAAAATTACTCCATATCATGAGCTCCACTCTGGTCTTTTATAACATAAACATTCTCTTTTCATTTGATTTAAAAGACAAGCATACAATAAGTAATGATATGATGCAGTAACATAAAGACTAGCAAGCATAGACTTCTTCATCAGAAAACTTAAAATGCATAATTGAAAGTTGTTCAACTAGTATGGAAGCATGTTCTATTTCATACAAGATCTTCCTTATTAAAAATGGAAAAAGTTAAACCAAAGAAGGAGCTCCACCACCTTTTACTCATGTGGTTGCCCATGCTCTCCTTCTTGCCTGTCCTCTCGGTGCTTTTCTTGAGTGCTTGTTGGTGGACGAAATTGTGATCTATTGTCTTTGTACTTGTATGAAATTTAATAATTGGCTCTATTTGAATTCACAACTCCGTTCAACTAACCAGCAAGTGTACTGGGTCATCCAAGTAATAAACCTTACGTGAGTAAGGGTCGATCCCACAGAGATTGTTGGTATGAAGCAAGCTATGGTCACCTTGTAAATCTCAGTTAGGCAGATTAAATTGGTTTATGGTTTCGAAAATTAATAATAAAAAGAAAATAAAAAGGGATAGAAATACTTATGTAAATCAATAGTGGGAATTTCAGATAGGTGTATGGAGATGCTGTGTTCCTCTTGAAACTCTACTTCACTACTCACTCTTCCTTCAATCCTTCTTACTCCTTTCCATGGCAAGCTGTATGTAGGGCATCACTATCATCAATGGCTACTTTTAATCCTCTCGGGAAAATGGTCCTATGCGCTGTCACTGCACGGCTAATCGTCTGGAGGCATCACCCTTGGTTGATAGCTACATCCCATCCTCTCAGTGAAAATGGTCCAAATGCTCTGTCACAGCACGGCTAATCATCTGTCGGTTCTCAATCAGGTTGGAGTAGAATCCATTGATTCTTTTGCGTTTGTCACTAACGCCCAGCCTTCAGGAGTTTGAAGCTCGTCACAGTCATTCAATACCGGAATCCTACTCGGAATACCACAGACAAGGTTAGACTTTCCGGATTCCCAGGATCCTACTCGGAATACCACAGACAAGGTTAGACTTTCCGGATCCTCATGAATGCCGCCATCTATCTAGCTTATACCACGAAGATTCTGTTGGGGAATCTAAGAGATATGCGCCCGGCCTAAGGTAGAACGGAAGTGGTTGTCAATCACGCGCGTTCATAGGTGAGAATGAGGATGAGTGTCACGGATCATCACATTCATCAAAGTGTTGTGCAACGTATATCTTGGAATAAGAATAAGAGAGAGTTGAATAAAAAGTAATAATAATTGTATTGAAACTTGAGGTACAGCAGAGCTCCACACCCTTAATCTATGGTGTGCAGAAACTCCACCGTTGAAAATACATAAGTAAAAGGTTCAGGCATGGCCGAATGGCCAGCCCCCTGAGTGATCAAGAGACCGAATAATCAAAGGCTAAACATTCAAGAGATTAAACTGTCAAAAGATGCCTAATACAATAGTTAAATGTTCTATTTATAATAAACTAGCTCCTAGGGTTTACATGAGTAAGTAATTGATGCATAAATCCACTTCCGGGGCCCACTTGGTGTATGCTTGGGCTGAGCTTGATCAATCCACGAGCTGAGGCTTCTCTCGGAGTTGAACTCCGAGTTATGACGTGTTTTGGGCGTTCAACTCCGGATCATGACGTTTTTCTGGCGTTTAACTCCAGACAGCAGCATGTACTTGGCGTTCAACGCCAAGTTACGTCGTCAATTTCCGAATAAAGTATGGACTATTATATATTTCTGGAAAGTTCTGGATGTCTACTTTCCAACGCCGTTGAGAGCGCGCCAATTGGAGTTCTGTAGCTCCATAAAATCTATTTCGAGTGCAGGGAGGTCAGATTCCAACAGCATCAGCAGTCCTTTTGTCAGCCTTTTTCAGAGTTTTGCTCAAGTCCCTCAATTTCAGCCAGAAATTACCTGAAATTACAGAAAAACACACAAACACATAGTAAAGTCTAGAAATGTGAATTTAACATAAAAACTAATGAAAACATCCCTAAAAGTAACTTGAACTTACTAAAAACTACCTAAAAACAATGCCAAAGAGCGTATAAATTATCCGCTCATCACAACACCAAACTTAAATTGTTGCTTGTCCTCAAGCAACTGAAAATTAAATAGGATAAAAAGAAGAGAATATACTATAGATTCCAGAATATTAATGAATATTAATTATAATTAGATGAGCGGGACTTGTAGCTTTTTGCTTCTGAACAGTTTCGGCATCTCACTTTTTCCTTTGAAGTTTAGAATGATTGGCTTCTTTAGGAACTTAGAATTTTGGATAGTGTTATTGACTTTCCTAGTTAAGCATGTTGATTCTTGAACACAGCGACTAATGAGTCTTGGCTGTGGCCCTAAGCATTTTGTTTTCTAGTATTACCACCGGATACATAAATGCCACAGACACATAACTGGGTGAACCTTTTCAGATTGTGACTCAGCTTTGCTAGAGTCCCCAGTTAGTGGTGTCCAGAGCTCTTAAGCACACTCTTTTTGCTTTGGATCATGACTTTAACCACTCAGTCTCAAGCTTTTTACTTGGACCTTCATGACACAAGCACATGGTTAGGGACAACTTGATTTAGCCGCTTAGGCCTGGATTTTATTTCCTTGGGCCCTCATATCCATTGATGCTCAAAGCCTTGGATCCTTTTTACCCTTGCCTTTTGGTTTTAAGGGCCATTGGCTTTTTCTGCTTGCTTTTTCTTTTTTCTTTTTATTTTTTTCGCCATTTTTTTTCGCAAGCTTCTTCTTGTTCACTGCTTTTTCTTGCTTCAAGAATCAATTTCATGATTTTTTCAGATCATCAATAACATTTCTCCTTGTTCATCATTCTTTCAAGAGCCAACAATTTTAACATTCATAAACAACAAGATCAAAAGACATATGCACTGTTCAAGCATTCATTCAGAAAACAAAAGTATTGTCACCACATCAATAAAATTAAATTAAATTCAAGGATAATTTCGAAATTCATGTACTTCTTGTTCTTTTGAATTAAAACATTTTTCATTTAAGAGAGGTGAAGGATTAATGGATTTTATTCATAGCTTTAAGGCATGGTTACATACTAATGATCATGAAGTAAAGACACAAAACATAGATAAACACAACATTAAAAACCAAAAACAGAAAGAAATAAAGAACAAGGAATGAATCCACCTTTAGTGGCGTCTTCTTCTTGAAGGACCAATAATGTTCTTAAACTCTTCTATGTCCCTTCCTTGCCTTTGTTGCTCCTCCCTCATTGCTCTTTGATCTTCTCTTATTTCTTGGAGAATGATGGAGTGCTCATGATGTTCCACCCTTAATTGTTCAACATTGTGGCTCAAATCTTCTAAGGAAGTGTTGAGTTGTTCCCAATAGTTGTTTGGAGGAAAGTGCATCCCTTGAGGCATCTCAGGGATTTCTTGATGATGAGCTTCCTCATGCATCTCTTGAGAACCGTGAGGGGTCTCTCTTGCTTGCTCCATCCTCTTCTTGGTGATGGGCTTGTCCTCTTCAATGAGGATGTCTCCTTCTATGATAACTCCAGCTGAGTAACATAGATGGCAAATAAGGTGAGGAATAGCTAGCCGTGCCATGGTTGAAGGCTTGTCGGCTATTTTGTAGATTTCATTGGAGATGGCCTCATGAACTTCTACTTCCTCTCCAATCATGATGCCATGAATCATGATAGCCCGATCCACAGTAACTTCAGATCGGTTGCTAGTAGGAATGATGGAGCGTTGAATGAACTCCAACCATCCTCTAGCTATAGGCTTGAGGTCCAGTCTTCTTAGTCGGACTGGCTTGCCTTTGGAGTCTCTCTTCCATTGAGCTCCTTCCACACAAATGTCCATAAGGACTTGGTCCAACCTTTGATCAAAGTTGACCCTTCTAGTGTAGGGGCGTTCATCTCCTTGCATCATGGGTAAGTGGAATGCCAACCTCACATTTTTCGGACTAAAATCCAAGTATTTCCCCCGAACCATTGTGAGATAATTCTTTGGACTCGGGTTCATACCTTGATCATGGTTCCTAGTGATCCATGCATTGGCATAGAACTCTTGAACCATTAAGATTCCGATTTGTTGCATGCGGTTGGTTAAGACTTCCCAACCTCTTCTTCAGATTTCATGTCGGATCTCCGGATACTCATTTTTCTTGAGCTTGAAAGGGACCTCAGGGATCACCTTCTTCTTTGCCACAACATCATAGAAGTGGTCTTGATGGCTCTTGGAGATGAATCTTTCCATCTCCCATGACTCGGAGGTGGAAGCTTTTGTCTTCCCGTTTCCTTTTCTAGAGGATACTCCGGCCTTAGGTGCTATTGATGGTAATGGAAAAACAAAAAGCTTATGCTTTCACCACACCAAACTTAAAATATTGCTCGCCCTCGAGCAAGAGAAGAAAGAAGAGAAGAAGAAGAAGAAGAAAATATGGAGGAGATGGAGAGATGTGGGTTCGGCTAAGTGGGAGAAGAGGGGTTTGTGTTGTGTGAAAATGAAGTAGAATGGAAGGGTAGTTATAGGGAGAGGGGGTAGTGTGTATTTGGCCATTTAGGGTGGGAATGGGTGGGAAATTGGTTTTGAATTTTTGAAGGTAGGTGGGGTTTATGGGGAAGAGTGGATGGATGTGAGTGGTGAAGGGTTTGATTGGAAAGAGGAATTGAGGTGATTGGTGAAAAGTGTTGGGAAGTGTGATATGGGGAAGAGAAATCACAAAATTAGGATTAGGAGGTAAGGTGGGAATATGTTAGGTGGGGATTGATGAGCGGATAATTTATACGCTTTTTGGTATTGTATTTAGGTAGTTTTTAGTAAGTTCAAGCTACTTTTAGGGATGTTTTCATTAGCTTTTATGTTAAATTCACATTTCTGGACTTTACTATGAGTTTGTGTGTTTTTCTGTGATTTCAGGTAAATTCTGGCTGAAATTGAGGGACTTGAGCAAAACTCTGAAAAAGGCTGACAAAAGGACTGCTGATGCTGTTGGAATCTGACCTCCCTGCACTCAAAATGGATTTTCTGGAGCTAAAGAACTCCAATTGGCGCGCTCTCAACGGCGTTGGAAAGTAGACATCTAGAGCTTTCCATCAATATATAATAGTCTATACTTTATTCGGAAATTGACGACGTAACTTGGCGTTGAACGCCAAGTACATGCTGCTGTCTGGAGTTAAACGCCAGAAAAACGTCATGATCCGGAGTTGAACGCCCAAAACACGTTATAACCTGGAGTTCAACTCCAAGAAAAGCCTCAGCTCGTGGATTGATCAAGCTTAGCCCAAGCATACACCAAGTGGGCCCCGGAAGTGGATTTATGCATCAATTACTTACTCATGTAAACCCTAGGAGCTAGTTTATTATAAATAGAACACTTAACTATTGTATTAGATGTCTTTGATCATTCGGTCTTGTGACCACATGGGCACTGGCCATTCGGCCATGCCTGAACCTTTTACTTATGTATTTTCAACGGTGGAGTTTCTACACACCATAGATTAAGGGTGTGGAGCTCTGCTGTACCTCAAGTTTCAATACAATTACTATTACTTTTTATTCAAATCTTTCTTATTCTTATTCCAAGATATTCATTCGCACCCAAGAACATGATGAAGGTGATGATTATGTGACGCTCATCACCATTCTCACTTATGAACGCGCGTGATTGACAACCACATCCGTTCTACATGCAACCGAGCTTGAATGTGTATCTCTTAGATTCCCCAACAGAATCTTCGTGGTATAAGCTAGATAGATGGCGGCATTCATGAGGATCCGGAAAGTCTCACCTTGTCTGTGGTATTCCGAGTAGGATCCTGGGAATCCGGAAAGTCTAACCTTGTCCGTGGTATTCCGAGTAGGATTCCGGTAATGAATGACTGTGACGTGCTTCAGACTCGCAAGTGCTGGGCGTTAGTGACAGACGCAAAAGAATCAAGGGATTCTATTCCAGTAGGCGCGGGAACCAACCAGTGATTAGTCGTGCTGTGACAGAGCGCGTGAGCGTAGTTTTCACTGCGAGGATGGGATGTAGCCTTCGGCCAGGTGATGCCTCCAGACGATTAGCCATGCGAGTGACTGCCGCAGAGGACCATTTTCCCGTGAGGATAGAAAGTAGCCATCGTCGAACGGTGAACCCCTATACACAGCTTGCCATGGAAAGGAGTAAGAAGGATTGAGTTGAAGCAATAGGAAAGTAGGCGTTCTTGAGTCATACAGTATCTCCATTCGCTTATCTGAAATTCCCACCAATGAATCTGCATAAGTATTTCTATCCCTTTTTATTTTCTATTTATTCCATTAATCAAATTTAAACTAATAATCCAATTATCCTTGAATCCGCCTGACTGAGATTTACAAGGTGACCATAGCTTGCTTCATACCAACAATCTCTGTGGGATCGACCCTTACTCACGTAAGGTTTATTACTTGGACGACCCAGTACACTTGCTGGTTAGTTGAACGGAGTTGTGTTCACTCATGCCAATTTCAAATTCCATAATTTTACAAGGAGTGCAACTTAAAGAATAAGGATCACAATTTCGTCCACCAAGTTTTTGGCGCCGTTGCCGGGGATTGTTCGAGTATGGACAACTGACGGTTCATCTTGTTGCTCAGATTAGGTAATTTTCTTTTCAAAAATATTTTTCAAAATTTTTCTTTTCTTTTTTCGTTTTTCCAACCATGTTTTTCGAAAAAAATTAAAATAAAAATCCAAAAAAATTAGAAAATCATAAAAATAAAAAATATTTTGTGTTTCTTGTTTGAGTCGTAAGTCAATTTTTAAGTTTGGTGTCAACTGCATGCTTTTAAAAATTTTTCTTGCATTTTTTCGAAAAATCCATGCATTCATAGTGTTCTTCATGATCTTCAAGTTGTTCTTGACAAGTCTTCTTGTTTGATCTTGATGATTTCTTGTTTTGTGTCTTTTCTTGTTTTTCATGTGCATCTTCGCATTCATATTTTTCATGCATTAAAGATTTCTAAGTTTGGTGTCTTGCATGTTTTCTTTGCATTAAAAATTTTTCAAAATTATGTTCTTGATGTTCATCATGATCTTCAAAGTGTTCTTGGTGTTCATCTTGACATTCATAGCATTCTTGCATGCATTCATTATTTTGATCTAAAAATTTCATGCATTGAGTATTTTTGTTGTTTTTCTCTCTCATAATTAAAAATTCAAAAATCAAAAAAATATCTTTTCCTTATTTCCCTCCAAAATTTCGAAATTTTGGGATTGACTTGGTCAAAAATTTTCAAAATTAGTTGTTTCTTACAAGTCAAGTCAAAATTTCAATTTTAAAAATCTTATCTTTTCAAAATCTTTTTCAAAAAGCATATCTCTTTCATTTTTTTCTATTTTTCGAAAAATTTCGAAAATCTTTTTCAAAATATTTTCAAAATCTTTTTCTTATCTTTACATCTAATTTTCGAAAATTCACTAATAATTAATGTGATTGGTTCAAAAATTTGAAGTTTGTTACTTTCTTGTTAAGAAAGGTTCAATCTTTAAGTTCTATAATCTTATCTTGTAGTTTCTTGTTAGTGAAGTAAATAATTTTAAAATTTTTGCATTCAATCTTTTTATCTTTTATTTTATCTTTTTCAAAAATTTTATCTTTTTCAAAATTTGATTTTAAAATATCTTATCTAACTTACTATCTTCTTATCTTTTTCAATTTTGATTTCAAATCTTTTTCAATCAACTAACTAACTTCTTGTTTGTTTCTTATATTTTTCAAAACCACCTAACTACTTTTCCCTCTCTAATTTTCGAAAATATCTCACCCCTTTTTCAAAAGTTCTTTTTAATTAACTAATTGTTTTATGTTTTAATTTTAATTACATTTTATCTTTAATTTTCGAAAATTACTAATCTCTTTTTCAAAATTATTTTCGAAATCTCCCTTCTCTTTTCTTCTTCTATTTAATTATTTAATTACTAACACTTCTCTTCACCTCTCTTCATCCAAAAATCCAAATCTCCTTCTTCATTCTTCTACCCCTTTCTTCTTCTACTAACATAAAGGAATCTGTACTGTGACATAGAGGATTCCTCTTCTTTTCTTGTTTTCTTCTCTTTCATATGAGCAGGAACAAGGATAAAGGCACTCTTGTTGAAATTGATCCAGAACCTGAAAGGACTCTTAAGAGAAAATTAAGAGAAGCTAAATTAAATTATTCTAAAGGTAACCTTTCAGAAACATTAGAACAAGAGAAGGAGATGGCAGCCGAAAATAATAATAATGCAAGGAGAATGCTTGGTGACTTCACAAAGCCAACGTCCAAATTTGATGGAAGAAGCATCTCCATTCCTGCCATTGGAGCCAATAACTTTGAGCTGAAACCTCAGCTAGTTGCATTAATGCAACAAAACTGCAAGTTTTATGGACTTCCATCTGAAGATCCTTATCAGTTTTTAACTGAGTTCTTGCAGATCTGTGAGACTGTAAAGACGAATGGAGTTGATCCTGAAGTCTACAGACTCATGCTTTTCCCTTTTGCTGTAAGAGACAGAGCTAGAATATGGTTGGATTCACAACCTAAGGATAGCCTGGACTCCTGGGATAAGCTGGTCACAGCCTTCTTGGATAAATTCTTTCCTCCTCAAAAGCTGAGCAAGCTGAGAGTGGATGTTCAAACCTTCAAACAAAAAGATGGTGAATCCCTCTATGAAGCTTGGGAAAGATACAAGCAGCTGACCAAAAGATGTCCATCTGACATGTTCTCAGAATGGACCATATTAGATATATTCTATTATGGTCTCTCTGAATTTTCGAAAATGTCATTGGACCACTCTGCAGGTGGATCTATTCACCTAAAGAAAACACCTGAAGAGGCTCAAGAACTCATTGACATGGTTGCAAACAACCAGTTCATGTACACTTCTGAGAGGAATTCCGTGAATAATGGGATACCTCAGAAGAAAGGAGTTCTTGAAATTGATGCTCTGAATGCCATACTGGCACAGAATAAAGTGTTGACTCAACAGGTCAACATGATCTCTCAAAATCTGAATGGATGGCAACATGCATCCAACAGTACTAGAGAGGCAGCTTCTGAAGAAGCTTATGATCCTGAGAACCCTGCCATGGCAGAGGTTAATTACATGGGTGAACCTTATGGAAACACCTATAACTCATAATGGAGAAATCATCCAAATTTCTCATGGAAGGATCAACAAAAGCCTCAACAAGGCTTTAACAATGGTGGACGCAATAGGCTGAGCAATAGTAAGCCATATCCATCATCTTCTCAGCAACAGACAGAGAATTCTGAACAAAACACTTCTAATTTAGCCAACATAGTCTCTGATCTATCAAGGGCCACTTTCAGTTTCATGAATGAAACAAGATCCTCCATTAGAAATTTGGAGGCACAAGTAGGCCAGCTGAGTAAGAAAGTCATTGAAACTCCTCCCAGTATTCTCCCAAGTAATACAGAAGAGAATCCAAAAGGAGAGTGCAAGGCCATTGATGTGATCAACATGGCCGAATGCACAAGGGAGGAAGAGGACGAAAATCCTAGTGAGGAAGATCTCCTGGGACGTCCCTCAAGCAAGAAGGAGTTTCCTATTAAGGATCCAAAGGAATCTGAGGCTCATATAGAGACCATAGAGATTCCATTAAATCTCCTTCTGCCATTCATGAGCTCTGAAGACTATTCATCCTCTGAAGAGGATGAAGATGTGACTGGAGAGCAAGTTGCTCAATACTTAGGAGCTATCATGAAGCTGAATGCCAAGTGTTTGGTAATGAGACCTGGGAAAGTGAACCTCCCTTGCTCATTAGTGAACTGGATTCTTGGATTCAGAAAACTCTACCTCAAAAGAAACAAGATCCTGGCAAGTTCTTAATACCTTGCACCATAGGCACCATGAGCTTTGAAAAAGCTCTATGTGATTTGGGGTCAAGAATAAATCTTATGCCACTCTCTATAATGGAGAAGCTGGGGATCATTGAGGTACAACCTGCCTTGTTCTCATTACAATTGGCAGACAAGTCATTAAGACAAGCTTATGGATTAGTAGAGGACGTGCTAGTAAAGGTTGAAGGCCTTTACATCCCTGCTGATTTTATAATCCTAGACACTAGGAAGGAAGATGATGAATGCATCATCCTAGGAAGACCTTTCCTAGCCACAGCAGGAGCTGTGATAGATGTCAACAGAGGTGAGTTAGCCCTTCAATTGAATGGGGACTACCTTGTGTTTAAGGCACATGGCCATCCCTCTGTGACAAAAGAGAGTAAGCATGAAGAGCTTCTCTCAGTTCAGAGTCAAGAAGAGCCCACACAGTCAAACTCTAAGTTTGGTGTTGTGAGGCCACAACCAAACTCTAAGTTTGGTGTTAAGATCCCATATCCAAACTCTAAGTTTGGTGTGGACAACTATACAACATTGACCTGATCACCTTGTGGCTCCACGAGAGCCACTGTCAAGCTATTGACATTAAAGAAGCGCTTGTTGGGAGGCAACCCAATTTTATTTATCTAATTTTTATTTTATTATATTTTATTGCTATTTTGTGTTTTATTAGGTACATGATCATGAGGAGTCACGAAAAAATCATAAAAATTAAAAACAGAATAAAAAACAGTAGAAAAAAAATTCGCACCCTGGAGGATGCACAGGCTGGAGTTCAACGCCAGTAAGGTGCATCTGGCCGGCGTTCAACGCCAAAACAGAGCACCATTCTGGTGCTGAACGCCAGAAACAAGCAACATCCTGGCGCTGAACGCCAGGAATGTGCCCAGAGAGGAAAAACTGGCGCTGAACGCCAATAACAAGCATGAAACTGGCGTTCAACGCCAGAAACATGTTACATTTGGGCGTTGAACGCCCAGAACATGCACCAATGGGCGTTTGAACGCCAGAATGGTGCACGAAGGCATTTTACATGCCTATTTGGTGCAGGGATGGAATTCCTTGACACCTCAGGATCTGTGGACCTCACAGGATCCCCACCTACCTCGCCCTCTCTCTCTCCATTCATAGTCATCCCTTCTATTTTTCATTCACCACCCACATTTATCCACTCTTCCCCATACACCCCACCTACCTTTACAATTCAACTTCTCCTTCCCACCCAATCCCACCCATATAGCCGAATCCATCTCCCCTCACTCTCCTCCATTTTCTTCTTCTTCTTCTCTTCTTTCTTCTCTTGCTCGAGGGCGAGCAATGTTTTAAGTTTGGTGTGGTAAAAGCATAGCTTTTTTGCTTTTCCATTACCATTAATGGCACCTAAGGCCAGAGAAACCTCAAAGGAAAGACAAAAGCTTCCACCTCTGAGTCATGGGAGATGGAAAGACTAATATAAAGCCGTCATAGCTCAGTGGTAGAACATGTGGCTGCAAATCTAGAGATCCCTGAGATACCTCAGGGGATAAGTTGTCCTCCACACAAATATTGGAAGCAACTAAGGGGAGGAACACCAAAATTACTAGGAATCATTCAACAAAAGCAAGGAAGAGACATAGAGGAGCTCAAAGAGCACCATTGGACCTTCAAGAAGGCGCCACCCTCACTCAGGTGGATTCATTCCTTGTTCTTATTTCTTTCTGCTTTTCGGTTTTTAATGTTGTGTTTATCTATGTTTTGTGTCTTTACTTCATGATCATTAGTATGTAGTAACTATGTCTTAAAGCTATGAATAAATTCCATTAATCCTTCACCTCTCTTAAAAGAAAAATGTTTTAATTCAAAAGAACAAGAAGTACATGAATTTCGAATTTATCCTTGAATTTAATTTAATTATATTGATGTGGTGACAATACTTTTGTTTTCTGAATGAATGCTTGAACAGTGCATATGTCTTTTGATCTTGTTGTTTATGAAAGTTAAAATTGTTGGCTCTTGAAAGAATGATGAACAAAGAGAAATGTTATTGATAATCTGAAAAATCATGAAATTGATTCTTGAAGCAAGAAAAAGCAGTGAATGGCGAAAAAAAAAAAGAAGAAGAAAAAAAGGAGCAATAGAAAAAGCCAAGAGCCCTTAAAGCCAAAAGGCAAGGGTAAAAAGGATCCAAGGCTTTGAGCATCAATGGATAGGAGGGCCCAAGGAAATAAAATCCAGGCCTAAGCGGCTAAATTAAGCTGTCCCTAACCATGTGCTTGTGTCATGAAGGTCCAAGTGAAAAGCTTGAGACTGAGTGGTTAAAGTCGTGATCCAAAGCAAAAAGAGTGTGCTTAAGAGCTCTGGACACCACTAACTGGGGACTTTAGCAAAGCTATGTCACAATCTGAAAAGGTTCACCCAGTTATGTGTCTGTGGCATTTATGTATCCGGTGGTAATACTGGAAAACAAAGTGCTTAGGGCCACGGCCAAGACTTATAAGTAGCTGTGTTCAAGAATCAACATGCTTAACTAGGAAAGTCAATAACACTATCCAAAATTCTAAGTTCCTAGAGAAGCCAATCATTCTAAACTTCAAAGGAAAAAGTGAGATGCCAAAACTGTTCAGAAGCAAAAAGCTACAAGTCCCGCTCATCTAATTAGAATTAATATTCATTGATATTCTAGAATTTATAGTATATTCTCTTCTTTTTATCCTAATTGATTTTCAGTTGCTTGGGGACAAGCAACAATTTAAGTTTGGTGTTGTGATGAGCGGATAATTTATACGCTTTTTGGCATTGTTTTTAGGTAGTTTTTAGTAAGTTCAAGCTACTTTTAGGGATGTTTTCATTAGTTTTTATGTTAAATTCACATTTCTGGACTTTACTATGAGTTTGTGTGTTTTTCTGTGATTTCAGGTAAATTCTGGCTGAAATTGAGGGACTTGAGCAAAACTCTGAAAAAGGCTGACAAAAGGACTGCTGATGCTGTTGGAATCTGACCTCCCTGCACTCAAAATAGATTTTCTGGAGCTACAGAACTCCAATTGGCACGCTCTCAACGGCGTTGGAAAGTAGACATCTAGAGCTTTCCAGTAATATATAATACTTTATTCGGAAATTGACGACGTAACTTGGCGTTGAACGCCAAGTACATGCTGCTGTCTGGAGTTAAACGCCAGAAAAGCGTCATGATCCGGAGTTGAACGCCCAAAACACGTTATAACCTGGAGTTCAACTCCAAGAAAACCCTCAGCTCGTGGATTGATCAAGCTCAGCCCAAGCATACACCAAGTGGGCCTCGGAAGTGGATTTAGGCATCAATTACTTACTCATGTAAACCCTAGGAGCTAGTTTATTATAAATAGAACACTTAACTATTGTATTAGATGTCTTTGATCATTCGGTTTTGTGACCACATGGGGGCTGGCCATTCGGCCATGCCTGAACCTTTTACTTATGTATTTTCAACGGTGGAGTTTCTACAAACCATAGATTAAGGGTGTGGAGCTCTGCTGTACCTCAAGTTTCAATACAATTACTATTACTTTTTATTCAAATCTTTCTTATTCTTATTCCAAGATATTCATTCGCACCCAAGAACATGATGAAGGTGATGATTATGTGACGCTCATCACCATTCTCACTTATGAACGCGCGTGATTGACAACCACATCCGTTCTACATGCAACCGAGCTTGAATGTGTATCTCTTAGATTCCCCAACAGAATCTTCGTGGTATAAGCTAGATAGATGGCGGCATTCATGAAGATCCGGAAAGTCTCACCTTGTCTGTGGTATTCCGAGTAGGATCCTGGGAATCCGGAAAGTCTAACCTTGTCCGTGGTATTCCGAGTAGGATTCCGGTAATGAATGACTGTGACGTGCTTCAGACTCGCAAGTGCTGGGCGTTAGTGACAGACGCAAAAGAATCAAGGGATTCTATTCCAGTAGGCGCGGGAACCAACCAGTGATTAGCCGTGCTGTGACAGAGCGCGTGAGCGTAGTTTTCACTGCAAGGATGGGATGTAGCCTTCGGCCAGGTGATGCCTCCAGACGATTAGCCATGCGAGTGACAGCCGCAGAGGACCATTTTCCCGTGAGGATAGAAAGTAGCCATCGTCGAACGGTGAACCCCTATACACAGCTTGCCATGGAAAGGAGTAAGAAGGATTGAGTTGAAGCAATAGGAAAGTAGGCGTTCTTGAGTCATACAGTATCTCCATTCGCTTATCTGAAATTTCCACCAATGAATCTGCATAAGTATTTTTATCCCTTTTTATTTTCTATTTATTCCATTAATCAAATTTAAACTAATAATCCAATTATCCTTGAATCCGCCTGACTGAGATTTACAAGGTGACCATAGCTTGCTTCATACCAACAATCTCTGTGGGATCGACCCTTACTCACGTAAGGTTTATTACTTGGACGACCCAGTACACTTGCTGGTTAGTTGAACGGAGTTGTGTTCACTCATGCCAATTTCAAATTCCATAATTTTACAAGGAGTGCAACTTAAAGAATAAGGATCACAATTTCGTCCACCAGAGATCCTGTGGGGTCCACAGATCCTGAGGTGATCCTATGGGGTCCACAGGTCCTGAGGTGTCAAGGAATTCCATCCCTGTACCAAATAGGCATGTAAAATGCCTTCGTGCACCATTCTGGCATTTAAACGCCGTGTGGTGCACATTCTGGGCGTTCAACGCCCATGTAAAGCATGTTTCTGGCGTTGAACGCCAGTTTCATGCTTGTTACTGGCGTTCAGCGCCAGTTTTTCTTCTCTGGGCACATTCCTGGCGTTCAGCGCCAGAGTGTTGCTTGTTTTTGGCGTTCAGCGCCAGAATGATGCTCTGTTCTGGCGTTGAACGCCGGCCAGATGCATCTTACTGGCGTTGAACGCCAGCCTGTGCGTCCTCCAGGGTGTGATTTTTTTCTTCTGCTGTTTTTGATTCTGTTTTTAATTTTTATGATTTTTTCGTGACTCCTCATGATCATGTACCTAATAAAACACAAAATAACAATAAAATAGAATAAAATAAAATTAGATAAATAAAATTGGGTTGCCTCCCAACAAGCGCTTCTTTAATGTCAATAGCTTGACAATGGCTCTCATGGAGCCACAAGGTGATCAGGTCAATGTTGTATAGTTGCCAACACCAAGCTTAGAGTTTGGATATGGGGTCTTAACACCAAACTTAGAGTTTGGTTGTGGCCTCACAACACCAAACTTAGAGTTTGACTGTGTGGGCTCTTCTTGACTCTGAACTGAGAGAAGCTCTTCATGCTTACTCTCTTTTGCCACAGAGGGATGACCATGTGCCTTAAACACAAGGTAGTCCCCATTCAATTGAAGGACTAATTCACCTTTTTTGACATCTATCACAGCTCCTGCTGTGGCTTGGAAAGATCTTCCAAGGATGATGCAATCATCCTCTTCCTTCCTAATGTCTAAGATTATGAAATCAGCAGGGATATAAAGGCCTTCAACCTTTACTAGCACGTCCTCTACTATTCCATAAGCCTGTCTCAATGACTTGTCTGCCAATTGTAATGAGAACAAGGCAGGTTGTACCTCAATGATCCCCAGCTTTTCCATTACAGAGAGTGGCATAAGATTTATCCCTGATCCCAGATCACACAGAGCTTTTGCAAAGGTTATGGTGCCTATGGTACAAGGTATTAAGAACTTGCCAGGATCTTGTTTCTTTTGAGGTAGAATTTTCTGAATCCAAGTATCCAGTTCATTAATGAGCAAGGGAGGTTCACTTTCCCAAGTCTCATTACCAAATAACTTGGCATTCAGCTTCATGATAGCTCCTAAATATTGAGCAACTTGCTCTCCAATTACATCTTCATCCTCTTCTGAGGAAGAATAGTCTTCAGAGCTCATGAATGGCAGAAGGAGATTTAATGGAATCTCTATGGTCTCTGTATGAGCCTCAGATTTCTTTGGATCCTTAATAGGAAACTCCTTCTTGCTTGAGGGACGTCCCAGGAGGTCTTTCTCACTAGGATTTTCGTCCTCCTCTTCCCTTGTGCATTCGGCCATATTGACTAAATCAATGGCCTTGCACTCTCCTTTTGGATTCTCTTCTGTATTGCTTGGGAGAATACTGGGAGGAGTTTCAATGACTTTCTTACTCAGCTGGCCCACTTGTGCCTCCAGATTTCTAATGGAGGATCTTGTTTCACTCATGAAACTGAAAGTGGCCTTTGACAGATCAGAGACTACATTGGCTAAATTAGAGGTGTTTTGTTCAGAATTCTCTGTCTGTTGCTGAGAAGATGATGGATATGGCTTGCTATTGTTCAGCCTATTGCGTCCACCATTATTAAGGCCTTGTTGAGGCTTTTGTTGATCCTTCCATGAGAAATTTGGATGATTTCTCCATGATGAGTTATAGGTGTTTCCATAAGGTTCACCCATGTAATTAACCTCTGCCATGGCAGGGTTCTCAGGATCATAAGCTTCTTCAGAAGCTGCCTCTCTAGTACTATTGGATGCATGTTGCCATCCATTCAGATTTTGAGAGATCATGTTGACCTGTTGAGTCAACACTTTGTTCTAAGCCAATATGGCATTCAGAGTAT
Organism: Arachis stenosperma; assembly: GCF_014773155.1. Classification (NCBI taxonomy): domain Eukaryota; kingdom Viridiplantae; phylum Streptophyta; class Magnoliopsida; order Fabales; family Fabaceae; genus Arachis; species Arachis stenosperma. Next base: position 68,682,490 of record NC_080381.1, on the reverse strand, counting down.
CAATTTCAAGAACTCCTTTCTTCTGAGGCATCCCATTATTCACGGAATTCCTCTCAGAAGTGTACATGAATTGGTTGTTTGCAACCATATCAATGAGTTCTTGAGCCTCTTCAGGCGTTTTCTTTAGGTGAATAGATCCACCTGCAGAATGATCCAATGACATTTTCGAAAATTCAGAGAGACCATAATAGAATATATCTAATATGGTCCATTCTGAAAACATGTCAGATGGACATCTTTTGGTCAGCTGCTTGTATCTTTCCCAAGCTTCATAGAGTGATTCACCATCTTTTTGCTTGAAGGTTTGAACATCCACTCTCAGCTTGCTCAGTTTTTGAGGAGGAAAGAATTTATCCAAGAAGGCAGTGACCAGCTTATCCCAGGAGTCCAGGCTATCCTTGGGTTGTGAATCCAACCATATTCTAGCTCTGTCTCTTACAGAAAAAGGGAAAAGCATGAGTCTGTAGACTTCAGGATCAACTCCATTCGTCTTTACAGTCTCACAGATCTGCAAGAACTCAGTTAAAAACTGATAAGGATCTTCAGATGGAAGTCCATAAAACTTGCAGTTTTGTTGCATTAAGGCAACTAGCTGAGGTTTCAGCTCAAAGTTATTGGCTCCAATGGCAGGAATGGAGATGCTTCTTCCATCAAACTTGGACGTTGGCTTTGTGAAGTCACCAAGCATTCTCCTTGCATTATTATCATTTTTGGCTGCCATCTCCTTCTCTTGTTCGAAAATTTCTGAAAGGTTACCTTTAGAATAATTTAATTTAGCTTCTCTTAATTTCCTCTTCAGAGTCCTTTCAGGTTCTGGATCAATTTCAACAAGTGTGCCTTTTTCCCTGTTCCTGCTCATATGAAAGAGAGGAAAACAAGAAAAGAAAGAGGAATCCTCTATCTCACAGTATAGAGATTCCTTTATGTTAGTAGAAGAAGAAAAGGGAGAAGAATGAAGAAGGATGGATTCGGATTTTTGGATGGAGAGAGGTGAAGAGAAGTATTAGTAATTAAATAATTAAATAGAATAAGAAAAGAGAGGGAGAGAATTTCGAAAATAATTTTTTTTTGAAAAAGGGGTTAGTGATTTTTGAAAATTAAATATGAGATATAATTAAAAATTAAAATATAAAACAAAAAGAATTTTTGAAAAAGAGAGAGATATTTTCGAAAATTGAGGAGGGAGAAGTAGTTAGGTGATTTTGAAAAAGATAAGAAACAAACAAAAAGTTAGTTAGTTGATTGAAAAAGATTTGAAATAAAATTTGAAAAGATAAGAAGATAAGAAGTTTAGATAAGATATTTTGAAATCAAATTTTGAAAAAGATAAAAATTTTTGAAAAAGATATGATAAAAGATAAAAAGATTTAATTTAAAAATTTGAAATTACTTACTTCACTAACAAGAAACTACAAGATAAGGTTCTAGAATTTAAAGATTGAACCTTTCTTATCAAGAAAGTAACAAACTTCAAATTTTTGAGCCAATCACATTAATTGTTAGCTAATTTTCGAAAATTAGATATAAAAGATAAGAGAAAGATTTTTGAAAAATAATTTTTAAAATTTTCGAAAAATAGAAAAAAAAAATGAAAAAGATATGATTTTTGAAAAAGATTTTGAAAAGATAAGATTTTTAAAATTGAAATTTTGACTTGACTTGTAAGAAACAACTAATTTTAAAAATTTTTGACCAAGTCAACCCAAAATTTCGAAAATTTGGAGGGAAATAAGGAAAAGATATTTTTTTGATTTTTGAGTTTTTAATGAGGAGAGAGAAAAACACAAACATGACCCAAAACATAAAAATTTTGGATCAAAACACAAGATGCATGCAAGAACACTATGAATGTTCAGATGAACACCAAGAACACTTTGAAGATCATGATGAACATCAAGAACATAATTTTGAAAAATTTTTGATGCAAAGAAAACATGCAATACACCAAACTTAGAAATTTTTAATGCTTGGAAAATATGAATGCAAAGATGCACATGAAAAACAAGAAAAGACACAAAACAAGAAAACATCAAGATCAAACAAGAAGACTTATCAAGAACAACTTGAAGATCATGAAGAACACTATGAATGCACGGAATTTTCAAAAATTGCAAGAAAAATTTTTAAAGCATGCAATTGACACCAAACTTAAAAATTGACTCAAGACTCAAACAAGAAATACAAAATATTTTTGATTTTTATGCTTTTATAATTTTTTAGGATTTTTATTAATTTTTTTCGAAAATAAAGTTAGAAAAACGAAAAAGAAAAGAAAAATTTTGAAAAAGATTTTTGAAAAGAAAATTACCTAATCTGAGCAACAAGATGAACCGTCAGTTGTCCATACTCGAACAATCCCCGGCAACGGCGCCAAAAACTTGGTGGACGAAATTGTGATCTATTGTCTTTGTACTTGTATGAAATTTAATAATTGTCTCTATTTGAATTCACAACTCCGTTCAACTAACCAGCAAGTGTACTGGGTCGTCCAAGTAATAAACCTTACGTGAGTAAGGGTCGATCCCACAGAGATTGTTGGTATGAAGCAAGCTATGGTCACCTTGTAAATCTCAGTTAGGCAGATTAAATTGGTTTATGGTTTCGAAAATTAATAATAAAAAAGAAAATAAAAAGGGATAGAAATACTTATGTAAATCAATAGTGGGAATTTCAGATAGGTGTATGGAGATGCTGTGTTCCTCTTGAAACTCTACTTCACTACTCACTCTTCCTTCAATCCTTCTTACTCCTTTCCATGGCAAGCTGTATGTAGGGCATCACTATCATCAATGGCTACTTTTAATCCTCTCGGGAAAATGGTCCTATGCGCTGTCACTGCACGGCTAATCGTCTGGAGGCATCACCCTTGGTTGATAGCTACATCCCATCCTCTCAGTGAAAATGGTCCAAATGCTCTGTCACAGCACGGCTAATCATCTGTCGGTTCCCAATCAGGTTGGAGTAGAATCCATTGATTCTTTTGCGTTTGTCACTAACGCCCAGCCTTCAGGAGTTTGAAGCTCGTCACAGTCATTCAATACCGGAATCCTACTCGGAATACCACAGACAAGGTTAGACTTTCCGGATTCCCAGGATCCTACTAGGAATACCACAGACAAGGTTAGACTTTCCGGATCCTCATGAATGCCGCCATCTATCTAGCTTATACCACGAAGATTCTGTTGGGGAATCTAAGAGATATGCGCCCGGCCTAAGGTAGAACGGAAGTGGTTGTCAATCACGCGCGTTCATAGGTGAGAATGAGGATGAGTGTCACGGATCATCACATTCATCAAAGTGTTGTGCAACGTATATCTTGGAATAAGAATAAGAGAGAGTTGAATAAAAAGTAATAATAATTGTATTGAAACTTGAGGTACAGTAGAGGTCCACACCCTTAATCTATGGTGTGCAGAAACTCCACCGTTGAAAATACATAAGTAAAAGGTTCAGGCATGGCCGAATGGCCAGCCCCCTGAGTGATCAAGAGACCAAATAATCAAACGCTAAACAGTCAAGAGATTAAACTGTCAAAAGATGCCTAATACAATAGTTAAATGTTCTATTTATAATAAACTAGCTCCTAGGGTTTACATGAGTAAGTAATTGATGCATAAATCCACTTTCGGGGCCCACTTGGTGTATGCTTGGGCTGAGCTTGATCAATCCACGAGCTGAGGCTTCTCTCGGAGTTGAACTCCGAGTTATGACGTGTTTTGGGCGTTCAACTCCGGATCATGACGTTTTTCTGGCGTTTAACTCCAGACAGCAGCATGTACTTGGCGTTCAACGCCAAGTTACGTCATCAATTTCCGAATAAAGTATGGACTATTATATATTGCTGGAAAGCTCTGGATGTCTACTTTCCAACGCCGTAGAGAGCGCGCCAATTGGAGTTCTGTAGCTCCAGAAAATCCATTTCGAGTGCAGGGAGGTCAGATTCCAACAGCATCAGCAGTCCTTTTGTCAGCCTTTTTCAGAGTTTTGCTCAAGTCCCTCAATTTCAGTCAGAAATTACCTGAAATTATAGGAAAACACACAAACTCATAGTAAAGTCCAGAAATGTGAATTTAACATAAAAACTAATGAAAACATCCCTAAAAGTAACTTGAACTTACTAAAAACTACCTAAAAACAATGCCAAAAAGCGTATAAATTATCCGCTCATCACTTGTGCTCCCACTTCCTTTGCCTTTCCCAAGCAATTTCTTCCAGAAGCCAGCATCTTCCATCTTCTTCTTTAGTGTGTCCTTCTGCTGTTTCACCTTCCCTTCTTCTTGTTCAATAAACTCTTTTTGGACCTCATCATATGTGGGAATGGCATAATGTAGATGATGCATATTACCGGACATGTAGTTCAACCTAGCCTGAGTGTTTACGTTGAACTCCTCTCTATGTAGCTGCCTTCCTTCATTCAGCACATTGAACTCATTGAATGATTTCATCTGAGCTAGTTGCCGCTGGTTGAGCTCTTGAAGGCGTTTATCTTGACGCTCCTGCCTCTCTGTAACTTGGTGGATGGCTTGAGTGAGTTGAGAGTATTGCTCCTGTTGCTGCTCCATGTGTTGTTTTTGCCATTCTTCTTGTTGTCTCATCCAGTTGGACTGAAGGTTAAGTATTTGCTCTTGTCCCTCCATATGTCTCATTCCCAAATCCTCAATGGCTCTTAGAAGGTGAGTCATATTTAAGTTGGCTGGGTCATAATGCTCTTCTTGTTGATATTCTTCCTGATGATATTCCTCTTGATGAGTTCCTTTCTTAGCTTTTTGCTTTCCTATATGTGGCCTTCTTTGTTGCTGAGCAGGTGTGGTATAGACCAATCGCTCGAGTGTAATTGGCCTTCCTGGGTTCACCCAATCTGGATTGCTGTCCTCAAATACTACCTTGGCCTTGTTGCACAACCTGAGAATGGTGCTAGGGTACCAGAGCCTGGCTCCTGAATCAGCCTTCTCAGCTGAATCTTGAATCCCCTCAGCGATGAGTTCATGTACATTGATCTCCCCACCCTGTACTAAGCAATACACCATAGTAGCCGGATTGATGTTTACCTCTGAATTATTTGCAGCTGGTAGAATGGACCTCCTTACGAGTTCAAACCACCCCTTGGCTTCAGGGCTAAGGTCTCCCCTCTTGATGAACTTGGGTCTCCCATCTGCGTACCTCTCCCAATCAGCTGCTATAACACAGATGTCCGTCACTATCTCTGTGAGCTCATCATTGTCAGGACTTTTACTTATCCTTTCCTGATAGCTGGCCTCATCAAAATGAGGTGATTTCAGATGAAGAGCTCTTGTTATGGCATTTGGGCTGAAGTCCACCTCCTTTCCTCTCACTTAGCTTTTGAAGGTTGGGGCCTTGGTCTTGTCTTCTCTCACTACATTTGCATAGAATTCTTTGATGAGGTTTCCATTAATCTTCCCCTCTGGACTTGTGAGCAATTGCCACCCTCTGTGTTCAATTTTCTCCCGAATCTGTGGTGACTCATTTGCATTGATTTGGAAGATCAATTCTGGCAATATCTTTCTGACCCTTATTCGCTCAAATTCACGTTCATGAAAGGCAGTTTTGAATCTCTTATCATCGAATGGAACACTCTCCATGGGTTCCTTCCTCTTTTGCCTCTTTGAGCTTGATGATGCCATGAATTTGAGTTGCTGTTTTGAGGTGATTTGAGGATAAGGATTGGTGAAGAATGGGTTGGCTAGGACAAATTGTGATGAAGGGGTTTAGTACGCCAAAAGTATGAAGTGTGGAGAGTGGGGATTTGAATGTGAGGAGTGAGGCTGCACTGGCCACTGAGGTTCCCTTATATAGGGAGATCATGAGAGAACGTAAGGTGTGGATTGCAAGAATGGTTGCTTGATGGACGGTTGGGGTTGTGCATGAAGGAAGGACAAGGATCATCACTTAATGAGAGTGAATGGTTCGGTCTTCAAGGGTCTCCTTTCTTCAATGTTGCATGGCAACGTTTCTCCATGCGTTCCTTCTTGAGACAAGTGTGTAGTTCTCTTCATGAAGTGGCTGAACCTCCCCCATTTAATTGTCCAATCAATCCCCATCAATGCTCCTTTTCTTTTCCCTATAAAGACAAAATAAGAAAGGTGAGAATAATATCAAACCAAAGACAATTGAAACTTTACGGCAAAGAAAAGAAAAGATTAGATTGTTCATTTATGAACTCCAACTAACTAACTAACTGTGTGTCCTTATATGCACATTGGTGGCACCTTGGGGTGACACCAAACTTAGTTTAGAGCATTGTGATGAAAAGTTTTGTTCAAAGCTCCCAAGACTAGCATGCATCTTGGTTTGCTTTGAACACCAAACTTGTTCCTCACTATATACTGCACAATAAGGTTTTCACCAAGTGTTTGTCAAGTTTGGGTTGGAATTCATAAATGTTGACGTAATCACTATCTTCTAAAAGCATATAAAACATGGGCTGCCTCCCATGAAGTGCTTCTTTAGCGTCACTAGCTTGACGTTTCTCCCTCATCAGGGTGGTTGGTAATGCTTGAAGTCCTCCCCTCTCGCTGTGGACTTGTATCCATTGGTTGTATCAATGATCTCTACATGTTCTAGGGAGAGAACTCTGTTGATTGTGAAGACTTTCGGTAACTGAGATGGTACAGTAGGGAGATTAGGGGGAATATCTGGGAAGTAAGCTGAGATCACTCTATCCCCTGGAGAAAAGTCTTTCGTAGGGATCTTTTTGTTCCTCCACCTCCTTGGTACCTTCTTCCTTGTGTCTTTTGATATTGCCTTGCTCTTGATGACTTCTTCCTCTAAGGGGGTTTTGATGTTGTCTTCACATCCCTCTAGAGGTTTAGGTTCCTCCAACTTTTCCTTGAGCTGTGGCAATTGCTGTTTTCCTTGTTCATCAATCAATGGGGTTTCCAGATAGGTTGGGTGTGCTTCAGTACTTGCTTTCTCCTTCAGCATTTCATTACGATCTTTGCTTGGTTCCTTGTGCTCTTGGTCTGCTTCTTGTGAGAGTTTGAAGACAATAAAGCTGAGCCGTTCATCATGGATCATCAATATTAGCTCCCCTTTCTCCACATCTATGAGTGCTCTGGCCGTAGCTAGGAAGGGTCTTCCCAATATGATTGGGTGAGTGTGACTCTCTTCCATGTCCAGGATGACAAAGTTTGTTAGGAGAAAGTATTTCCCAACCTTTAGCAACACATTTTCCACCGCTCCTATTGCTTGCTTTTGAGTCTTGTCAGCCAGTCTGATGACTACATATGTGGACATTATCTCATTGATTTGCAGCCTCTTCGCCAGGGATAGGGGCAATAAGTTGATGCTTGCCCCCAAATCACAGAGTGCTCTATCAAACATTGTTTCCCCTATGGCACAGGGGATGTGAAAACTCCCTGGGTCTCTTTTTTTTGTAGGCAATTCAGGTTGAATGAGGGCACTACATTCCTTGTTTAACACTATAGTCTGGCCTCCTTTGATTGAGCTTTTCCTGGGAAGAAGTTCCTTCATATACTTGATGAATGCAGGCATTTGTTGGATGGCCTTGATGAATGGTATGTTCACATGCAGAGATGCAAACAAGTCTAGGAACCTTGAGTATATTCTCTTCCCTACAGCACCATTGAGCAGTTGGGGAAATGGTGCATAGAGCTTCAGCAGCTCTTGTTGTGAGATTTCTGGTTCTTGGTGATCTCTATCCTCCTCCTCTGTTGAATTGTCTTTAGGTTGTTCGGAAAGTTTGCTTTGCTTGTCTTCAGCCTCTTGATCACTTGTAGTGACCATTTTGCAATCTTCCCATCTTACTTTCTTTGCTTCTCCTCTTGGGTTTTTCTCCGTGTCACTTGGGAAGCCATCAGTAGGTTTGGGAATCTTCTCAGCTAAGCATCCCACTTGGAATTCCAGCTTCTTGATGGTCTCTCCCTGGTTCTTAATATTGGATCGCACCTCCTCTTTGAACACCTTGTTTTCTTGAATCTCTTGCCATATTCCTTCAAGTAAGGTTTCAATCCTAGAGAGCTTGTCATCAAATGACGGTGGATTGGAAGTAGAGGTGTTGTTTTGGTTTTGATATGGGTGGGGAGAAGTGTTGTTATGGGGGTGTTGATATGTCCTCTGTGTGAATTGTTGATGAGCTGCATTGTTGTTGGAGTTGTAACGTCTCTGGTCTTGGCTTTGATCTTGTTGATTCCCCCACCCAAAGTTTGGGTGGTTCCTCCATCCAGAGTTGTAAGTTTTGGAGTATGGATCATGGACTTGTCTAGGTGAGTTTCCCACATAGTTGGCTTGCTCCCAGTCACCTTCTTCTCCTATGTTTACTCCTTCTTGAGTTGGTGATGAGGTGATGGCTGCTGCAACTTGGTTCTCTTCCACCTTCTTGGTAAGATCAGCTAGCTGCTTGGTAATGAGCTTGTTCTGAGCCAGCAAAGCATCTACATTGTTTAGCTCTATCACTCCTCTAGTGTTCCCTCTTTCGGAAGCATAGAAGTAGTCATTCTCAGCTACAGTCTCAATGACATCTATGGCTTCTTCAATGGTCTTCTTCTTGTTCAATGATCCTCCAGAGGAATGGTCTACTGCCTTCTTTGATTCATATGACAAGCCTTCATAGAAGATGTGCAACTGCACCCATTTATTGAACATATTTGGTGGACACCTCCTTGTTAGGTCTTTGAACCTTTCCCAAGCTTCATAAAGTGTCTCCCCATCTTGCTGTCTGAATGTCTGCACTTCAGTTCTCAGCCTATTGATCCTTTGAGGGGGGTAAAACCTTGCCAAAAACTTATTCACTACCTCCTCCTAATTTGTCAGGCTTTCTTTTGGGAAGGATTCAAGCCATTTGGATGCCTTGTCCCTGAGTGAAAAAGGGAACAAGAGCAGCCTATAGACATCCGGGTGGACTCCATTGGACTTCACTATGTCACAAATCCTCAAGAAGATGGTCAAGTGTTGATTCGGATCTTCTTGAGCACCTCCTCCAAATGAGCAATTATTCTGCACAAGAGTGATGAGCTAAGGTTTTAGCTCGAAATTGTTGGCATGTATGGTGGGCTTCTGAATGCTGCTCCCACAGTTTTCAGGATTAGGATTGATATAGGATCCTAAGACTTTCCTTTCTTGCCCAGCACGATTGGCATGGCTTTGATTATGAACCTCCTCTTCATGGTTGTTCTCCAAATCTTCTTCCATGTTGGGTTCAAAATACTCTTCCTCTTCAGCACCGATTGCACATTTTTCTCTTGCTTCCCTCCTTAATCTAAGGAGGGTCCTCTCTGGTTCAGAATCGAAGAAAGTTGAAGCCCCGCTTCTTCTCCCTGTCATACAACCAACAAGTACAAGCAAGTAACAATATGTGCAGATAGTATTGCTGTCAGAATTACTGTTAGTTGTGAGTGATGCAATATATCAAACAGTTAGTGGGTTAGCAAACTGAATGGTAAATAACAAAGAACACGAAAGAGTAGAGGGGGAAGGGAAGAAGTAAACTAAGACAGAAAGTAAATTACTCAACAGAAAATTAAATCAACAAAACAAAAATGCTCAATCTAGTGATCTCCTAATTTAACCATTGTTGATGCACGATCAATCCCCGGCAACGGCGCCATAAACTTGATGCAGGTGGAAACTGTCTCTCAACAAATTTCCTTCGGCAAGTGTACTGAATTTGTCGTCAAGTAAAAACTCACAATAGAGTGAGGTCGAATCCCACAGGGATTGATTGATCAAGCAACTTTAATTAGAAGAATGTTCTAGTTGAGCGAATTCAGAATTTGGGTTGAGATTTGTAGAAAATAAAATGGAGGGAATGTAAATGACAGAAAAAGTAAACGCTAGAATTAAAGGGCTGAAAGTAAATGACTGAAAGTAAATTGCAGAATTGTAAATGGGAATGGGGTGTTTGCTCATGAAAGTAAACGCAGAAATTAAAGAGAAAGGGTGAGATCAGAATTGGGGAGTTCATTGGGCGCAGGAGATGTTGCAATTCTCCGGATCAAGTTCATTTTCATCTCTTCCTCAATCAATGCACTCATTGATCTCCTTGGCAATCTTAATTGATTGAATTACAATTTCTTGCAATTTAATCTCTCAAATCTTGATCAATAGCCAATTCCTTGGTCAATTGCTCATGAGAAGAGATGAAGTGTGGTCACTGATTATACCACGTCCATTTTCCAAATCAAGTATTGAGAGGATTATAGTCACATATCCATCCAAACCCAATTTGGTCCAGCATGAGAAAGCATTTCTAGCTTGATCTCTTCATTCCACTTTTAAGGATCAGAAGAGATCCAAGTTTGAATAGCTTCTTTCCAAGATAACTACCCGATGGGATGAAGATCGAAAGCTTTCAAGTAAAATCAAGAGAAAAGATAGAAGAAGAATAATGAAAACTAGTATTGATCCATCAAATTACAACAGAGCTCCCTAACCCAATGAAAGGGGTTTAGTTGTTCATAGCTCTAGAAAATGAAAACAAAGATGGAGAATACATCATGGAACTAGAAGAGCAGAGAAAGTAAAAATACAGAGAGTAATGCTATTTTTCAACTCCCAGAACTCCCTAAATAATTCAAAGCTACTCCTATATATACTACTCTTCTGAGCTTCTAGTTGGCTCTTCAAGTCTTGGGCCTTTGGATCTTGAGTTTGAAGCAGTTCTCTTCTTCATTTGGGCTTGGTTTTACTTGCAGAGATATAGTGTGAAGTGGGCAGAGACTTTAGCTCAAGACGTTAGGGGTGTTAACGTTTAGTGAAAGTATGAGTTCGAGAACGTTAGTGACACTCAACATTGTCACTAACGTTCCAATGTACCCCTTTGCCTCACGTTAGAGCCCACGTTAACTAGGTTAACGTGGCTTCTAACGTGGCCTTGCCAACCTTCGAGAACGTTAGTGACGCTTAACATTGTCACTAACGTTCTAGTGTGCCCCTATGTCTCACGTTAGAGTCCCACGTTAACTAGGCTAACGTGGCTTCTAACGTGGCCTTGCCAACCTTCGAGAACGTTAGTGACACTTAACATTGTCACTAACGTTCCAGTGTTCCCCTATGTCTCACGTTAGAGTCCCACGTTAACTAGGTTAACGTGGCTTCTAACGTGGCCATTCTTAGCCATCCCCAACGTTAGTGACAATGTTGAGTGTCACCAACATTGGCTCATCTTTCACTCATCAACGTTAGCTTCCACGTTAACTAAGTTAACGTGAAAGTTAACGTGGCTCCTTGGGGGTTTTGTGGGTGCTTCCAACGTTAGTGACAATGTTGGGTGTCACTAACGTTGTCGACCTCCCTTGCCTCTTACGTTAGCTCCCACGTTAACCAAGTTAACGTGGGAGTTAACGTGGTACATTGCACCTTATGCCAACGTTAGTGACAATGTTGAGTGTCACTAACGTTGGCTTCCTTCCCCCTTTTAACGTTAGAGGTTAAAACGTGGCCACTTATGATCATTGGCCAACGTTAGTGATAATCTTAAGTGTCACTAACGTTGGCTCAAAGTCCCTTCTTCACGTTAGAGTTCACGTTAACTTAGTTAACGTGACTCTTAACGTGGGCAATGATGGCTTCGAGAGCGTTATTGGCAATCACTTTTCTCATTAACTTTGCAAGTTACCTCCCATTCCACGTTAGTGGTAACGTTAATTAGATTAACGTGACTGCTAAGTGGTTCTTCCTTGCTTCCTTTGGTCCTGAAATCAAGCAATAGAGTGCATCAAAGTTCTAATCCAAGTCATGGGTAATGCAACATACAATTTGTCACTAAACTCATGCAAAATCCTCATGAAATCATGTAAAATGCACAATGTATGCTTGAATCAAGGTATAAGTGAATATCCACCCAAAACTAGCTTATTTCCTAAGAAAATGCATGAAATTACCCTAAAAATAGTAAAGAAAAGGTCAGTGAAACTGGCCAAGATGCCCTGGCATCAAGGGGCTTGGTGCGTACAACACACACGAGCAGGATCCCCACACAAAGCTTCACTGCTTTGCTCTCCACAAGAGCAGAGCAGCCTCCTGGGAGCATCATGGGCCAAAATTCAACCAAAATCTCAATTAAATTCAATTCCTCTCCAAATTGAATCAAGGCCAACTAAACCCATTTCTCCTCAAATCCAAAGCAAGCAAAGCCCACATCATCACTCAAAGGCACAAGAACAAGCTAGATTAGGAATTTCATTTTGTGAATTTATTTTTAATTTCAATTTTATTTTATTTTCATTTTGTAAAAAAGCCTATATAAAGGGCATCACTCTCATTTCAGAGGTGAGGTTGGCTCTAATAGAGAGCTCGATTAGAAAGAGGCGAGCTCCACTAGGGAGCATTAGGATTTGAGAGCTCTCTCTCTTAGTTTTCATTTCTGTTTTGAATCTTGGATTGAGATTGGAAGGAATTTTGTTTTCATTCTCTATCTGCAACCTCTCTTGTTCTTCTTCTGCATAATTTTAGTGAATTGCAATTTGAATCAAAGTTCATTTACTGCTTCTATCTTCATTTCTTCTTCAATTTGTTTGCTGTTGAATCAAGGAAAGGCTTGAGATCTAGACTTGTTTTCTAGTCTCATTGATTCCCTGAGATCTTTACTTGTCTTTTTAAATTTTGCAATTGAGCTGAGTTCATTTATGTTCTGCTCCTTCAAGAAATTTTGCCTTGTTGTTTATATCTGCTGCTTTTATTTCATCTGCATTTTTACCCTTCTGTTCCTATTGCTTCCAATTTACTTTCAAGCACTTTAATCTCCCTGCAATTGTTCTACGCTTTGCTTTACTGCTCTCTTTAATTTCTAGCACTCCAGCCCCCTTTACATTTGATGCAATTTACTTTTCTTGCAATTTAAGTTTCAGCTCTTTTACTTTCTTGCTCTTTAAGTTTCCTGCCATTTATATTCTGCAACTTTATCATTCGTGCAATTTACTTTCTGTTGATCAACTTCACACAATTCACTTCAATGTTAGCTTGACTAAACTAATCACCCACTAAAGTTGCTTGATCTATCAATCCCTGTGGGATCGACCTCACTCTTGTGAGTTATTACTACTTGATATGACCTGGTACACTTGCCGGTTAGATCTATGTGTTTGGAAATTCATTTTTCCACAAAAACACCATCACTGTAGACCCCACAGGATCACCTCAGGATCTGTGGACCCCACAGGATCCCCAATAACCTTCTCCCTCTCTCTCACACCTTTTCATAACACTCTTCCCCAAACATCATTCACCAATCACCTTAATCACTCTTCCCCATCACCTCTTCACCACTCACATCCACCCACTGTTCCCCATAAACCCCACCTACCTTCAAATTCAAAATCTCTTTCCCACCCAAACCCAACCTAAATGACCGAACCCTAACCCCTCTCTCTCCACTATATAAACCCCCCATCCTTCTTCATTTACACACAACACCACCCTCTCTTCTCCCCCTTGGCCGAAACCTACACCACTCTCCCTCTCCTCCATCTCTTCTTCTTCTTCATCTATTCTTTCTTCTTTTGCTCGAGGTCGAGCAATGTTCTAAGTTTTGTGTGGTAAAAGCATAGCTTTTTTGTTTTTCCATAACCATTGATGGCACCTAAGGCCAGAGAAACCTCAAGAAAGAGGAAAGGGAAGGCAATTGCTTCCACCTCTGAGTCATGGAAGATGGAGAGATTCATCTCAAAAGCCCATCAATACCACTTCTATGAAGTTGTGGCCAAGAAGAAGGTGATCCCTGAGGTCCCTTTCATGCTCAAGAAAAATGAGTATCCGAAGATCCGACATGAGATCCGAAGAAGAGGATGGGAAGTTCTCACCAACCCCATTCAACAAGTCGGAATCTTAATGGTTCAAGAGTTCTATGCAAATGCATGGATCACTAGGAGCCATGATCAAAGTATGAACCTAAACCCAAAGAATTGGCTTACAATGGTTTGGGGGAAATGCTTAGATTTCAGTCTGGAGAACGTAAGGTTGGCATTCAACTTGCCTATGATGCAAGAAAACGCATGCCCCTACACTAGAAGGGTCAACTTTTATCAAAGGTTGGACCAAGTCCTCATGGACATATGTGTGGAAGGAGCTCAATGGAAAAGAGACTCAAAAGGTAAACCGGTTCAATTGAGAAGACTGGACCTTAAGCCTGTGGCTAGAGGATGGTTGAAGTTCATCCAACGCTCCATCATCCCCACTAGCAATCGATCCGAAGTAACTGTGGATCGAGCCATCATGATCCATAGTATCATGATTGGAGAGGATGTAGAAGTTCATGAAGTCATCCCTCTAGAACTCTACAAAGTAGCCGAAAAGCCCTCCACCTTGGCAAGGCTAGCTTTTTCTCATCTCATTTGTCATCTATGTAACTTAGCTGGAGTTGTCATTGAAGGAGACATCCTCATTAAAGAGGAGAAGCCCATCACTAAAAAGAGGATGGAGCAAACAAGAGAGCCTATTCATGAATCTCAAGAGACGCATGAGGAAGCTCATCATCAAGAAATCCCTGAGATGCCTCAAGGGATGCATTTTCCTCCAAACAACTATTGGGAACAACTTAACACTTCTCTAGAAGGATTGAGTCATGACATGAACCAACTAAGGGTGGAACACCAAGAACACTCCATCATTCTCAATGAGATTAGAGAAGATCAAAGAGCTGTGAGGGAGGAGCAACAAAGGCAAGGAAGAGACATAGAGGAGCTCAAGAACACCATTGGTCCTTCAAGAAGAAGGCGCCACCATCACTAAGGTGGACTCATTCTTTAACTTCCTTATTTTTATCTCTCTGTTTTACGGTTTTTGAGTTTCATGTTTGTCTATGTTTGTGTCTTTATTGCATGATCATTAGTGTCTAGTGTCTATGTCTTAAGGCTATGAATAATTCCATGAATCCTTCACCTTTCTTAAATGAAAAATGTTTCTAATACAAAAGAACAAGATGTACATGAGTTTCAAATTCATCCTTGAAATTAGTTTAATTATATTGATGTGGTGACAATACTTTTTATTTTCTGAATGAATGCTTGAAAAGTGCATATTTTTTATCTTGTTGTTTATGAATGTTAAAATTATTGGCTCTTGAAAGAATGATGAAAAAGAGAAATGTTATTGATGATCTGAAAAATCATAAAATTGATTCTTGAAGCAAGAAAAAGCAGTGAAGAACAAAGCTTGCGAAAAAAAAGTGGCAAAAAAAATTTAAAGAAAGAAAAGGAAAAGCAAGCAGAAAAAGCCAATAGCCCCTTAAAACCAAAAGGCAAGGGTAAAAAGGATCTAAGGCTTTGAGCATCAATGGATAGAAGGGCCCAAGGAAATAGATCCAGGCCTAAGCGGCTAAATCAAGCTGTCTCTAACCATGTGCTTGTGGCATGCAGGTCCAAGTGAAAAGCTTGAGACTGAGTGGTTAAAGTCGTGATCTAAAGCAAAAAGTGTGTGCTTAAGAGCTCTGGACACCTCTAACTGGGGACTTTAGCAAAGCTGAGTCACAATCTGAAAAGGTTCACCCAGTCATATGTCTGTGGCATTTATGTATCCGGTGGTAATACTGGAAAACAAAGTGCTTAGGGCCACGACCAAAACTCATAAAAGTAGTTGTGTTCAAGAATCAACAAACTTAACTAGGAGAATCAATAACACTATCTGAACTCTGAGTTCCTATGGATGCCAATCATTCTAAACTTCAAAGGATAAAGTGAGATGCCAAAACTGTTCAGAAGCAAAAAGCTACAAGTCCCGCTCATCTAATTAGAACTAATATTCATTGATATTTTGGGATTTATAGTATATTCTCTTCTTTTATCCTATTTGATTTTCGGTTGCTTGGGGACAAGCAACAATTTAAGTTTGGTGTTGTGATGAGCGGATAATTTATATGCTTTTTGGCATTGTTTTTAGGTAGTTTTTAGTAGGATCTAGCTACTTTTAGGGATGTTTTTATTAGTTTTTACACAAAATTCACATTTTTGGACTTTACTATGAGTTTGTGTGCTTTTCTGTGATTTCAGGTATTTTTGGGCTGAAATTGAGGGACCTGAGCAAAAATCTGATTCAGGCTGAAAAAGGACTGCTGATGTTGTTGGATTCTGACCTCCCTGCACTCGAAATGGATTTTCTGGAGCTACGAGACTCCAAATGGCTCGTTCTCAATTGCGTTGGAAAGTAGACATCCAGGGCTTTCCAGAAATATATAATAGTTTATACTTTATTCGAGTTTAGATGATGCAAACTGGCATTCAACTCCAGTTCCATGCTGCATTCTAGAGTAAAACGCCAGAAACACGTCACAAACCAGAGTTAAACGCCAAAAACACGTTACAACTTGGCGTTTAACCTCAAGAGAAGCCTCTGCACGTGTAAAGCTCAAGCTCAGCCCAAGCACACACCAAAGTGGGCCCCATAAGTGGATTTCTGCACTTAGACTTATTTCTGTAAACTCTAGTAACTAGTCTAGTATAAATAGAACTTTTTACTATTGTATTAGACATCTTTTGGATTATCTTTTGATCTTTTGATCACGTTTTGGGGGCTGGCCATTCGGCCATGCCTGGACCATCACTTATGTATTTTCAACTGTGGAGTTTCTACACACCATAGATTAAGGTGTGGAGCTCTGTTGTACCTCAAGTATTAATGCAATTACTATTGTTCTTCTATTCAATTCAAGATTATTCTTTGTTCTAAGGGTTTACCTGAAACTATAGGTCGATCTCGGACGAGATCTTCTGTGCTGGTCGGAGCCGACGTGTCCGGCAGGTGTGTAGCAGCCGGAGCTGGTGTGTCCGACTTGTGGAACTGAGAATGCTGCTGATCCCTTGTCACCGAAGGGTGGGGGTACCTGCAAGGGACTCCGATGCTTAAGTTAGCAAAGGTATTAAACAGGTATTGAGTAGAATCAGAGTATGAGTTATACCTGGGTGCTCCAGTGTATTTTATAATGGTGAGATGTGACCTTCTTTAGATAAGATAAGTTAGTTATCTTATCTTATCTTATGTTTTGTCGAGGTCAGCTTATTTTCCATCGAACCGCCCTTATCTCTATAGGCTTGGGCTGCCCTTGGATCGGGATCGTATTCCTTGAGTTGGGCCCTTCTTTGGGCTTTCCTGTCGATTTGGACCGAGTTCTTTGCGAAGAAGTCAGTCCGCTTGACCTAAAGTGGTCGGTCGCATTGTCTGTAAAATATCCCAGGTCGGACAGCTTGACCCAGGGTATGAACAATGCCCCTGCTAGAGCTCGGTCTTTTTGTTGAGGTCGAGTCCTGGACTTTAGTCCTTCTCTAGTGAAGCCGAACTCAAGCATTTGGTTGATTCCTTTGTAGAAGCTTTTGAATGTAGAACGTTTTTCCTCTAAAAGCGCGCGCTTTTGTATCGGCGCTTTGGGAACGTGCGAGGGTTTAATGCCTTCATTAATTTTAACATTAATTGCCCCATTTCCCTTAGACTCTTTATTTTGAGTTTGAAAACCCAGAAACGGTTTCTCTCCTTCGCCCTTTTTGTAACTTCTTTTTTCCGCTCTCTTTGCTCTTTGTTTTTTGTTTGCGCTTCTGCTTTCTTGTGTTGCGGCTTTCGTTTGGCGATTTTCTCAGCAGCTTTCATTTCTGCGCCTCCATTTTTCTTTCTCGAAGCTTCTTTCGTCTCCAGGTTAGTCTCATTTCGTGCTTTCTCTTTGTTTTTGTTTTTGTGATGAGGTTTTGATTTTGATCCTCCTTTTAGAGAAAGTTTGGATCTTTCTGTTTCCATTGTGCCTTAGATTTGTTGAAATGTGCGTTTTGGGAGTTTCTCCATCTTCTGCATGATCCTTTTTGCTTTCGCTTGATGCTTTTAGGGTTTTGCCTGTTCTTTGTTGTTTCTGTTCTGATACCGCTGTCCGCATCTGTTCCTCATTTTATTTGAAGGTTGCTTTTGTCTGATTCTGAAAAAGGTTGCATCTTTAATGGTCTCTGCTTGGCGTGTTTGATGTTTTAGGGATGGTTTTTGCTGGTTTAGACTGTAAGGCAATGTTTTTGCTGACTTTTTGTGTTTTGCTTTGATGGAAAAATGCTTGTTGTTTGAAGCCTTCTTTTCTTGTTTTGAGAGGTGCTGGGATGCGAGAAGTAGATTTTTCCTAGAAACCTTGCTTTATTATTGCCTCCAAAGGATTCCCCAGGACTTTGGTTTGAGTCTTGGGGTTTTCCTTTTCTGTGTGTTCGCCTGTATTGTATTGAGTTGTTTTATCCTTTGTCTGAGTTGTTTTTAGTAACCCCATCTTCTTTTCTTACTTGTAAGATTAGTTGGCCTCATGTCTTCTCGAAATAACATTGTAGAGATGTCTTCCAGAGTTCCCGAGGGGATGTCCGATTGGCTGGACTCCCTTGTTTTGTTGTGTGTTTCTGTTGTGGATGCTGAATTTTGCACAGAGCTGAGGAAGCGCTATAGGATTTGTGGTAACAGTGCTCGTGAGGAGGATTATGAGCTTGTTGCTCCTGATTCTGATGAGAGAGTTTTTTTTCTGACTTCCATCGAGAGGGAGCGTCCCTTCTTCTATGCCTATGAATACTTCTTCAGTCAGTTGAACGTTACTTTTCCTTTTACTGCTTTTGAGACCGACCTATTGTGGTCGTGTAATATTGTCCCATCCCAGCTTCACCCAAATTCCTGGGGTTTTATTAAAATTTTTCAGCTTTTCTACCGAGAATTAGATGTAACACCCTCCAGACTCTTTTCCTTTATTTGTTTGTTTCCGCCAAGCCTGGCGTTTCTTCAAAAAAGAAAGCTTCCTGGGGATGTTGAGCGTGCCTTTGTTGTTGAGCGTTCCTTTGTTGTTGTTCTTGAGGATCTATAGGGGAAACCACCCCATCTTGATACAAAAAGGTTTTTGAATGACCCGTCCTTGGTTCGGACTATTTTGGGTACTTGTTTGACTTGTTTCTACACTTGTTTCTTAATTTTTTCTTCCTCTTATTGTGATTGTAACTCTTTGCTGTGGCTGATTCTGTATTTGTAGAGATGTCAAAGAACAACGACTCCATGAAGGCCTTTAAAAAGGCAAAGAAGGCAACTGCTGCTCTGAACATCTCGGCCAAGGTGGCCGGAGAGGGATTGGTGCACGAAATTGCAATCACACTTTTGCAATCCCGCACAACTAACCAGCAAGTGCACTGGGTCGTCCAAGTAATACCTTGCGTGAGCAAGGGTCGATCCCACGGAGATTGTCGGCTTGAAGCAAGCTATGGTTATCTTGTAAATCTTAGTCAGGATATCAGAAATTATCAGGATTGATTGTAAGAAGCAAAAGAACATGTAATGGTTACTTGTATTGCAGTAATGGAGAATGGGTTGAGGTTTGGAGATGCTCCATCTTCTGAATCTCTGCTTTCCTACCGTCTTCTTCATCAAACACGCAAGTCTCCTTCCATGGCAAGCTCGTGTAGGGTTTCACCGTTGTCAATGGCTACCTCCCATCCTCGCAGTGAAAGCTAATGCACGCACTCTGTCACAGTACTGCCAATCACCGGTTTGGTTCCCTCCCCTACCGGAATAGAATCCCTCTTTTGCGTCTGTCACTAACGCCCAGTAGGTTACAGGTTTGAAGCACGTCACAGTCATTCAATCATTGAATCCTACTCAGAATACCACAGACAAGGTTTAGACCTTCCGGACTCTCTTGAATGCTGCCATCAGGTCCTGCCTATACCACGAAGATTCCGATTAAAGAACCCAAGAGATAACTACTCAATCTGAGATAGAACAGAGGTGGTTGTCAGGCACGTGTTCATAGTTGAGAATGATGATGATTGTCACGGATCATCACATTCATCCGGATTAAGAACAAGTGTTATCTTGGAATGGAAGCAAGCATGATTGAATAAGAAACAGTAGTAATTGCATTAATCCATCAAGACACAGCAGAGCTCCTCACCCCCAACCATGGGGTTTAGAGGCTCATACTGTGGAAAGAAACGTGTACAAAATGTTATGAGGTCATAAGGTATGGATACAATGTCAAAAGATCCTATAAGTAGTAAACTAGTGTCCTAAGGTTTACAGAAATGAGTAAATGACAGAAAAATCCACTTCCGGGCCCACTTGGTGTGTGCTTGGGCTGAGCAATGAAGGAATTTCGTATAGAGACCTTTTCTGGAGTTAAACGCCAGCTTTCATGCCAGTTTGGGCGTTTAACTCCAGATTTTATGCCAGTTCCGGCGTTTAACGCTGGAATTTCTGTAAGTGATTTTGAGCGCCGGTTTGGGCCATCAAATCTTGGGCAAAGTATGGACTATTATATATTGCTGGAAAGCCCAGGATGTCTAATTTCCAATGCCGTTGAGAGCGCGCCAATCGGGCTTCTGTAGCTCCAGAAAATCCACTTTGAGTGCAGGGAGGTCAGAATCCAACAGCATCTGCAGTCCTTTTTAGTCTCTGGATCAGATTTTTGCTCAGGACCCTCAATTTCAGTCAGAAAATACCTGAAATCACAGAAAAACACACAAACTCATAGTAAAGTCCAGAAAAGTGAATTTTAATTAAAAACTAATAGAAATATACTAAAAACTAACTAAAAGATACTAAAAACATACTAAAAACAATGCCAAAAAGCATACAAATTATCCGCTCATCAGGGATGTTCTCAGGTCCCAGTGAAGCCTCCTGTGTCGAGTTCTCCCGGGCCGAGGAAAGCAATTCCTACTCCTCGGTTTCGTCAGGTCGATCCTCCACAGACTTCTGCCGTTGCTTCTGGTGCTCCTCCCTTAAAAAAGCAAAAAACATCCGAGCCCTTTAACCTGGATGCCCCAGATTTTGATGCTGTCGAGTTTGTTGACCAGCAAATTGCCCCCTATGGTGGGCTCTCTATGGACGATGTGTCTCTTCTTCGGCATCTGAATTTTATCACCAAAAGTAGTGTGAAAATGTCACATATGGGTGCGGCTATTTTCCGAACTGTTCGGGGGATCCCGATTCATGGCACAAAATCCTTCATGGAGGAGGCCAAATCAGAATTTGATTGGATCAAGGGTCTTAAGGATGAGTTAGAGGTGAAGTTGGCGAAGGTAGAGAAGGAACTGGAGGGTGAGAAGGCCAGCTCTATTGCCTTGGCTGCTTCTTTGAAGTTGGCTGAGGACACGGCACTGAAGCACAAGGATAGCTATGTCTCAGCTTATAGGGAGTTGATGCATCTCCGGGATGATTTGGAAACTGCTCGGGTTAATTATGCCGAGCTTCAAGGTCACCTTGTGGGCAGCGTGACTGCCGCCTCTGAGAACCTGATGGAGCAGTTCCGGATTGTTGCTCCTGATGCCGATTTGACTCTCGTTAGTCTTGATAACGTAGTAAAGGATGGCAAGATTGTCCCAGATGATCCCGATGATGATGTTGAACCTCCCCCAGTGCCTTCTATGAAGGTGTCGACCTCCTCGGTTCCTCTAGTTATGTCTGATCCGGATTGTCAGATTTTGAACCGGGACGATGGAACTGTAGATGTTGTGCCTATTCAGACTCGCCCTCCTTCTCCCCGTACTGATGCTGCCGGGAAGGCTCCCGATCTTTGTTGATATTCTTTTTAAGTATTTGTGTAAATATCCCGGTTTGTGGGCTTTTGAACTTTATTGTTTTGTTTAACTGCTAATGCCTTTTAGTTGCCTGCCTGGCAACTTTTACTTTGAAAAACAAAAGTAGCTTTCTGAGGTAGATTTTGGTAGCCTCTTGAAGCTTTATTATACTATGCTTCTGTTCATACCCTGACCGAGCTCCCCAAACTCGGCAAAGTTCATAGAAGGTCCGACCTCATCCCCAGGCCCATGCCTGAGGTCGGACCTCGGACAATAAAGCTAAAGAAGCCCAAAAGGAACGAAGCCCAAGACCTAAAGGCCGAAAAGGCCTAGGAAAGGCGGTTCCACAAAGATAAAGATAAAACTCCCAAAAGGATAAGATAAGATAAGAATATCTTATCCAGGGAAGATCACGGCCAACTACTATAAATACACTGGAGCACCCAGGTATAACATATACTCTAATTCTACTCAATATCTGCTTGGACCCATGCTAACTTAAGCATCGGAGTGTCATTGCAGGTACCACCACCAACCACTCGGCATACCAAGCTCGGGTCATCAATCCCCCCATCTCGGGCCTCCCTAAGACGACCGAGCTGCACGTTTCAGGTAACCCTCGGAACATTGGCACCGTTGCCGGGGACCTGGAAGTCATCCCTTTACCATGGCGGATGACCCTCCCAACAATAACCACGCTACATCAGAACAAGAGGAAGAAGTTGACACCGGAGAACGACCGGATAGCCCTCTATCACCGCGCACTCCAGGAGGAAACAAACAGAATCGCCCAAAGACATCACTCCCAAACCAAGATCCCCAAAATCCCGAAAGCTCGGAAATTCTAGAAGCAGTTCGGACACAGCAAAACCGGCTGAAACAACTCGAAGAGGACGTAAAAAAGCAGAGAGAAACTGAACAAGATCTGAGGAGGGAAGCTCGCAAGTGCAGAGAATTAGAAGAAAAACTACGGAAAATAGAGGCCAACCTGAAGGACCGGACGGAACACGGCACCACCCCCGAAGGCAATCATGATCCCTTCGCACGAGAGATCATGAAGGAGAAGGTACCGCGAAACTTCAAATCGCCCGATATGGACCTCTACGACGGCACCACCGATCCAAGTCACCACCTCAGCAACTTCAGAAGCAGAATGTACCTAGTCGACGCCTCCGACGCGATTCGGTGCAAAGCCTTCCCCACCACCCTCACCAAGTCGGCCATGAAGTGGTTCGACAACCTGCCACCAGGATCAATCTCCAGCTTCGAGGACCTAACCAAAAAATTCCTAACAAGGTTCTCTATTCAAAAGGACAAGACAAAACACGCCCCCAGTCTACTCGGGATCAAGCAAGGTAACCAAGAAACTCTCCGAGAATACATGGAGCGATTCAACAAAGCCTGCCTGGACATACAACACTTGCCCACTGAAGCAGCCATCATGGGACTGGCAAACGGCCTAAAAGAGGGACCGTTTAGCCAATCCCTATCCAAACGATACCCGACCTCTCTATACGAGGTGCAGGAGCGGGCAGAAAAATACATCAACATGGAGGAAACCTCCCAGCTGAGAGACTCTTCTAGAAAAGAATCAACCTACCCACTCCGAGATCGAGATCGGGAACAGAAGAAGAAAGAAGAACCCAACTCGGACAAGCCGCGGAAGTACCACAGCTACACCCCCCTCCGAGTCTCCCTAGTAGACGTCTACAGAGAAGTATGCCACACCGAAAAGATCCCACCACCCCGACCTCTAAAACACAAGAGAGCGGGGAGAGATCGGTCTGAGTACTGTGAATACCACAAACTTTATGGCCATTCTACTAACGACTGCCACGACCTAAAAAATGTTATAGAAAAACTTGCCAGAGAAGGAAAACTCGACAGATACATAGCAGAGAAAGGAGAAGAGACCAAGAAGAGAAGGAGGGAGATAACGAAGATCGGGCAGAACGAACCCCACGAACCCCTGAAAGACACGTACACATGATAAACGGAGGTTTCGCAGGCGGAGGAACATCCAGATCCTCGCGAAAAAGGCACCTCAAAGAAGTCTACCACATCCGAGAAGACAGTCCCCTGCCCGAGCTACCTATTATCTCATTTACCCGAGAAGATGCTCAAGGGATAATACCCGGGCACGACGATCCAATGGTAATCACCATTATTCTAGCAAACGCCAACTTACATCGAACCCTGATTGACCAGGGAAGCTCAGCAGATATCCTGTTCAAAGCGGCTTTCGACAAACTCGGACTTGAAGAAAAAGAGCTAAAAGCCTATCCCACCGACCTATTTGGGCTAGGGGACACCCCAATCCATCCCTTAGGATACGTCTCGCTACACACTACCTTTGGAAAAGGCGAGCAATCTAAAACATTAAGCATCGACTACATTATAGTCAACGTCACTTCAGCATACAATGCCCTCATTGGGCGACCAACCTTAAACAGACTGGCAGCTATAGTCTCGACCCCACACCTCTGTATGAAGTTCCCCACCACAAAAGGAATCGCTACCCTAAAGGGCGACCAAAAACTAGCACGGCGATGCTACAACGAAAGCCTAAGCCTAAAAGGGAAAGAGATCAACACGATAGAACTCGGACGAATCCAAGCCCGAGAAGATCTTCGACCACAACCAGAGGGAGAAACCGAAAAAGTCCAGATTGGGAGCACACCTGAAAAAATGACAAACATAGGGGCAAACCTCGAAGCGGGCCTAAAGAGGAACTCATAACCCTCTTAAGGGAGAATTCCGACCTCTTCGCCTGGAGAGCCTCCGACATGCCAGGCATAAGCCCCGACCTGATGTGCCATAAGCTATCAGTGTACCCGGGATCCCGACCTGTCCAACAAAGACGCAGAAAGCTCGGGCCCGAACGCATGCAAGCAATAGAAGAACAAGTACAAGCACTATTAGATGCAGGGTTCATTAGGGAAGTAAAATACCCCCTATGGCTCGCAAACGTGGTCCTGGTAAAAAAGCCCAATGGAAAATGGAGAATGTGCGTCGACTACACGGATCTCAACAAAGCCTGCCCCAAAGATCCATATCCACTACCAAACATCGACGCCTTAGTAGACGCAGCCTCAGGCTATAGATATCTCTCCTTCATGGACGCATACTCAGGATACAACCAAATCCCGATGTACGGACCTGACCAAGAAAAGACCTCGTTCATAACCCCAAGGGCAAACTACTGCTACGTAGTAATGCCCTTCGGGCTGAAGAACGCAGGGGCAACCTACCAGAGGCTAATGAACAAAGTGTTCTCAGAGCACATCGGACTACAACTGGAGGTATACGTCGACGACATGCTGGTAAAGACACAGGAAGACAGAAACTTGCTGACCGACCTCGCCAGTGTCTTCGACACCCTCAGAAAACACAACATGAGACTTAACCCGACGAAGTGCACCTTCGCCGCAGAAGCCGGAAAGTTCTTAGGCTTCATGCTGACTCAAAGGGGCATCGAAGCAAACCCGGACAAATGCCAAGCAATACTCAATATGAAGAGCCCGACATGTGTCAAAGAAGTACAACAACTGAATGGAAGGCTGGCCGCCCTATCAAGATTCTTGGCAGGATCAGCGATAAAATCACTACCTCTCTACTCACTCCTAAAGAAAGGGAAACCCTTCTCGTGGACCCCGGAGTGCGAAAAAGCCTTTCAAGAATTCAAGGAATTCCTCGGGCGGCCACCAATCCTAACCCGACCTTTAAAAGGGGAAGAACTCGTACTATACCTCTCGGTCGGACATCGGGCAGTCGCTTCAGCGCTAATACGAGAAAATGATCAAGGACAACACCCCATATACTTCGTAAGCAAGGCACTACAAGGGGCCGAATTAAACTATCAAAAAATAGAAAGATTCGCCTACGCCCTAGTACTTACAGCTCGGAGGCTCCGTCCCTACTTTCAAGCCCACACCATCAAAGTCCGGACAGACCAACCCATGAGACACATCCTGCAAAAAACAGACCTGGCAGGACGAATACTACAATGGGCGGTGGAACTGTCCGAGTTCGACCTCCACTATGAAGCCCGGACTGCCATAAAATCTCAGTATCTAGCCGACTTCATCGTAGAATACACTGAGACCCCTGGAACCCCACTCTCATGGAACCTATATGTCGACGGGTCCTCAAACAAAACGGAAGCGGAGCCGGGGTCATACTCGAAAGCGACCAAGGAACGCGGATAGAACTATCCCTAAAATTCGAGTTCCAGGCTTCAAACAACCAAGCTGAATACGAGGCCCTACTAGCTGGTCTAAAGCTAGCCAAAGAGGTCGGAGCCCAGAGAATCACGATCTTCAGCGACTCCCAGGTCATCACATCACAAGTAAATGGAAGTTACCAGGCCAAAGACCCAACTATGAAAAAATACCTGGACCAAGCACAGGCACAATTACGCCACTTCCCAGAAATACAAATCCAGCACATACCTCGGGAACAAAATGCCCGGGCAGACGCCCTCTCAAAGCTTGCTAGCACCAAGCCCGGAGGCAACAACAGAAGTCTTCTCCAAGAAACCTTACAATCTCCCTCCGTGCCAAGAGAGGAAGAAATACTAAATATATCCAACCAACAGCAAGGATGGATGACCCCCATACTCAACTACCTGAGGTCAGGAACTCTCCCCGCCGAAAGAAAAGAAGCTAAAAGGCTTACAAAGGACGCCCAGAATTATACACTAATCCACGACGTATTATACAGAAGAGGATTCTCAAACCCCCTCCTTAGGTGCGTTCCGACCTCAGAAACAAAAGGCGTCCTCGAAGAAGTCCACGAAGGCATGTGCGGGAACCATCTCGGAGCTCGGGCACTATCCAAAAAAGTAGTCAGGGCCGGGTTCTACTGGCCGACCTTGCAAAGAGACGCAACAGAGTTTGTGAAAATATGCCCCCCCTGCCATAAACACGCCAATTTTCACAAGGCACCACCCAGCATCACTGCGCCATGGCCCTTCGCAAAATGGGGACTCGATTTACTCGGCCCGTTCCCACAAGGACCGGGGCAAGTCAAATACCTCATAGTAGGGGTCGACTACTTCACAAAATGGATCGAAGCTGAACCCTTAGCCACCATTACGGCTCAGAAAAGCCGCAAATTCCTATACAAAAACATTGTCACAAGGTTCGGAGTCCCCTACTCCATCACAACAGACAATGGAACACAATTCACGGACACAAGTTTTCAGAAATTGGTGGCCGAACTAAAATCAAACAGCAATTCACATCAGTGGAGCACCCACAAGCCAATGGGCAAGCAGAGGCTGCAAATAAAGTCATCTTGGCCGGGTTAAAACGAAGACTCCAAGAGACCAAAGGGGCGTGGGCCGAGGAGCTCCCCCAGGTACTATGGGCATATCGGACAACCCCACACTCTACAACGGGAGAATCACCGTTCCGACTAGCTTATGGGATGGAGGCAATGATTCCTATCGAAATAGATGAAGGGTCACCCAGAATCATCTTCTACAATGAAAAAGATAACCCGCAGGCACAAAGGGAAGAACTCGACCTCCTCCCCGAGGTCCGAGAAAGAGCCCGGATTCGAGAAGAAGCCTTAAAACGGCGAACGGCCCTCAGATACAATCAGAAAGTTATAAAGCGAAGCTTCTCCATTCACGACCTAATTCTAATCCGAAATGACATCGGAACACAAAAGTCGGGAGAAGGAAAGCTAGCCGCAAATTGGAAAGGGCCCTACAAGGTAACAGAAGTCTTAGGAACAGGCTATTACAAAGTATCCGACCTAGAAGGCAATGAGCTGCCCAGGGCCTGGCACGCCTGTAATCTAAGACGGTACTACAGCTAGAGAAATTTAACCCGAGGTGTACTCTTTTTCCCTACAAGGGTTTTTTAATGAGACACCCGGTTAAAATAAAACACCCGACCTAGTCAAGGGTAAACACTTTGTAAATATTCTTTCTTTTTTTAATACTAATCGAATTTTTCTATTTTCTTTTCTCCTTCCTCATGACGAAACAAATCCTAGAAAGTACCCCACCAAGGCGCATTAATTTATGCTCGACAAAACGCAAAAAATCATTTGTCAAGAGACCATACAAGGTCGGCAAAGATAAAGCGACGAGGTTCAAATTAATGTGAGAAGTTATAAAGTAACTCTGAAAAGGCTAAAAAAAAAAGCCAAATAAAAAGAGATTACAAAAATAACTTAAAGGGCCGACCAACGAAAAGGTCGGACCTAACAAAAGGAGGTACTCAAGGCCCGAGGTCCGAAGAAAAGCCCGGATCCAAGGAAGAAGCCTCAAAACAAAGGTTTCAAAACGCTAGCTAAAAAGTTGTTATCCAAAAAGCAACTAAAAAGCATAAAAGCGGAAACAAAAGCCAAAACGCGAACAAGGCTAAAACAAAGGTTTCAAAACGCTAGCTAAAAAGTTGTTATCCAAAAAGCAACTAAAAAGCATAAAAGCAGAAACAAAAGCCAAAACGCGAACAAGGCTAAAACAAAGGTTTCAAAACGCTAGCTAAAAAGTTGTTATCCAAAAAACAACTACAAAGCATAAAAAGCGGAACAAAAAGTCAAAAGCGCAAAAACACCGCATAATATGCTAAAAAAAGTTACTACAAGTAGCTAAATAGCAGAAAGGTGTCCAAAGCGTTCACGAAAAACATCTAAAAAAGCAAAAAGAGCCCACAGGCCGGGTAAAAAGCCAAAAACAAAAGATCACAGAGGATCAAGGACCTTTCCGGTCTCCACATCAACAGAAGGTTGCGGAGGAAAAATGGAAACTGGGACTGCATCAACGACACCGTCATCCCGGTTTAAAACCTCCACGCCAGAACCATCCCCGGCCAAAGTTGAAGTCGGGTCCGCAACCGGAACCTTGAGGTCGGACACCGGAGCCTTGGGGTCGGACACCGGAACCTCATCCTCGGCAGGGGCAGGAACAATCTTTCCATCCACGACAATGTTATCCGTACTGAATAAGCTCAGATCCAGGTCGGGAGCAAGAACCCGGACCTGATCCCTCAAATTCACAAACATAGCATCCATACCCTTGGCCACATTATCTTCCAGCTCGTAAAAATCATCCCGAGCCGATTGCAACTTCTCCTTCGTCTCCACAAGCTCGGCATACAGCTTGGTATAGTTTTCCGTCGCCACCTTCGCCATCTCCTCAGATGTCTTCGCCGCCGCCACAGCCGCGGTAGCCCTAGTTTTCTCTTCCTCCAAAGAGATCTCCAGCTCAGTAATCCTGGCAGCCTTCAGTTGACTAATCTTATCAAGATCAGACTGAGCCTTCTCAAGTCGGGAGCTGGTCGCACCAATGGGGGATTTCTTGAACTCCCGGGCAATAGCGGCATGAAGACTGGCCATCCGGACACAGCTCCGCGCCATATACTGAAAATGATGCTCCATAGACACATCATCAGTAGAAATAAAAGTCTGAGGAAGAATATGCTGTTCAATCCAACCAAGGGCATCAAAATCCTTGTCATTAAAACCCGCAAGCTCCTGAGAGGTCTTCTGTTTCTTGGGGGAGGACCCGAGGTCGAAGGCGGGGAAAGGTGACCGGGCCCAGAGGTCGGAGGATCTTGAGTTATAGCTCGGAACTGAGGAGTCGGAATGGTCTTCGACCGAGTCTGAACACCCACAGTAGCCTTCTGCGGAGAAGATCGGACAGAAGCCTCAGCCTCGATATTCCGAGCAGCCGCAGACTTCTTCGACCGACGAAGAAACTTCATGGAATCCGCCTGAGAAGACATCTCTGCAGAAACAAAAGAAAGGGATTATCACAAACAGGAATTCCACCAAAACAGGCAAAATACTAAAAGGATGAAGCTCGGAGAGGTCGGGAACTACCTAACTCGGAACGGAGAAGGCTTGGATCTCCCAACATTTTCTTCGTGTCCAAGTGAGGTGCCCGACCCCATAAACTGCTCAACACACCCACAAAGCCTGCTCCACCTCATCTAGACTCTCAAAGGTATACTTAACCGACACTACATTCTCTTGCCAACAAAGAGGAAAGAAGGCTCCCCACTCTCATCTAGAAAGAAAGGTCGGATGTCCCCAGCAGCCCGGACCTTGAAATAATAGTTCTTAAAATCATGAAAGGACTCATCGTACAAAGTACAAAACTTCTTTCCCTGGTTAGCCCTAAAAGAGACCCAAGACACCTTCCCTCCACCCGACCCCGGTTTCGTCAACACAAACAGATAGGAAAAAAGAGAAACAGAGGGGGAGACGCCCAAAACTGACACAAAAGTTGGAACAGCTTTAAAAATGCCCAAGAATTTGGATGGAGTTGCGTAGGGCAAGATTACAAGACCACAGCACCTCGGTTTCCAGGTCAGTAAAGGGAAGTCGGACACCCAGCTTAGAGAAAAAAACAATCGTAAGCATAAAAGAAAAGCTTCTCGGAACTTTCTAAAGGCGGGAAGCACACTCTCTCCTCGGACTCCGGGGCTACTAGCTCATAATCCCGCTCAGACTCTCTATTCTCACAAATGCTACACTCCCTACGGAACCTAGCTAAATACTCAGAATCTACAACAGAAGGGACTCTTAGAGGACCAGGATCTACCCAGCCAAGACCACTTGGAATCTTGGTCGACATTGCTTGAAAAACCTTTCGAGACATAAAATTCTTGCCTACAAAGAAGAATACAACAGCAAGCAACAATCACATAAAAGCAGACAGCGAAAACCCATTCAGCAAAAACAAGAAACAAAGATCTTTATAGAAGAAAATGCAGCAACAAAATACCAGAGAAAAGAGCCCCCCCATATACAAGCAAACAGAGCAATGGCGGCGCCTCTTTTCGGGGCAACCCAGGCATAGAGAAAAAGAAACAGACAAAGAGCCACACAAAAGAACAGAAGCATATGAGTACAAAAGAAAAGAGACGAACAAACCTAGAAAGAAAGAAAACGGCGAGCTCCGACAGCAAGGGGAACGAAACGGCGGCGCAGAGGAAACTTAGAAAAAACAGAAAGGAACAGAATAAACGAAGAAAAGGAGGAAAGGGGCAAATAAATAATGCCTTCACAAAGCCCGAACGGAAATCGAGGAGAAACGGTAAAATGCAATAAATGCAGAAACGGCCATTTTTGAATTTTGAAAAGAACTACTATGCCCGAGCTCGACCTCTCAAGGACGAACTCAGGCAGGGGCACTGTTCATACCCTGACCGAGCTCCCCAAACTCGGCAAAGTTCATAGAAGGTCCGACCTCATCCCCAGGCCCATGCCTGAGGTCGGACCTCGGACAATAAAGCTAAAGAAGCCCAAAAGGAACGAAGCCCAAGACCTAAAGGCCGAAAAGGCCTAGGAAAGGCGGTTCCACAAAGATAAAGATAAAACTCCCAAAAGGATAAGATAAGATAAGAATATCTTATCCAGGGAAGATCACGGCCAACTACTATAAATACACTGGAGCACCCAGGTATAACATATACTCTAATTCTACTCAATATCTGCTTGGACCCATGCTAACTTAAGCATCGGAGTGTCATTGCAGGTACCACCACCAACCACTCGGCATACCAAGCTCGGGTCATCAATCCCCCCATCTCGGGCCTCCCTAAGACGACCGAGCTGCACGTTTCAGGTAACCCTCGGAACAGCTTCCATTGCGCTTTAACATGGTATCTGTTCCGAGGGTTACCTGAAACGTGCAGCTCGGTCGTCTTAGGGAGGCCCGAGATGGGGGGATTGATGACCCGAGCTTGGTATGCCGAGTGGTTGGTGGTGGTACCTGCAATGACACTCCGATGCTTAAGTTAGCATGGGTCCAAGCAGATATTGAGTAGAATTAGAGTATATGTTATACCTGGGTGCTCCAGTGTATTTATAGTAGTTGGCCGTGATCTTCCCTGGATAAGATATTCTTATCTTATCTTATCCTTTTGGGAGTTTTATCTTTATCTTTGTGGAACCGCCTTTCCTAGGCCTTTTCGGCCTTTAGGTCTTGGGCTTCGTTCCTTTTGGGCTTCTTTAGCTTTATTGTCCGAGGTCCGACCTCAGGCATGGGCCTGGGGATGAGGTCGGACCTTCTATGAACTTTGCCGAGTTTGGGGAGCTCGGTCAGGGTATGAACAGTGCCCCTGCCTGAGTTCGTCCTTGAGAGGTCGAGCTCGGGCATAGTAGTTCTTTTCAAAATTCAAAAATGGCCGTTTCTGCATTTATTGCATTTTACCGTTTCTCCTCGATTTCCGTTCGGGCTTTGTGAAGGCATTATTTATTTGCCCCTTTCCTCCTTTTCTTCGTTTATTCTGTTCCTTTCTGTTTTTTCTAAGTTTCCTCTGCGCCGCCGTTTCGTTCCCCTTGCTGTCGGAGCTCGCCGTTTTCTTTCTTTCTAGGTTTGTTCGTCTCTTTTCTTTTGTACTCATATGCTTCTGTTCTTTTGTGTGGCTCTTTGTCTGTTTCTTTTTCTCTATGCCTGGGTTGCCCCGAAAAGAGGCGCCGCCATTGCTCTGTTTGCTTGTATATGGGGGGGCTCTTTTCTCTGGTATTTTGTTGCTGCATTTTCTTCTATAAAGATCTTTGTTTCTTGTTTTTGCTGAATGGGTTTTCGCTGTCTGCTTTTATGTGATTGTTGCTTGCTGTTGTATTCTTCTTTGTAGGCAAGAATTTTATGTCTCGAAAGGTTTTTCAAGCAATGTCGACCAAGATTCCAAGTGGTCTTGGCTGGGTAGATCCTGGTCCTCTAAGAGTCCCTTCTGTTGTAGATTCTGAGTATTTAGCTAGGTTCCGTAGGGAGTGTAGCATTTGTGAGAATAGAGAGTCTGAGCGGGATTATGAGCTAGTAGCCCCGGAGTCCGAGGAGAGAGTGTGCTTCCCGCCTTTAGAAAGTTCCGAGAAGCTTTTCTTTTATGCTTACGATTGTTTTTTCTCTAAGCTGGGTGTCCGACTTCCCTTTAC
Source organism: Arachis stenosperma (assembly GCF_014773155.1). Classification (NCBI taxonomy): domain Eukaryota; kingdom Viridiplantae; phylum Streptophyta; class Magnoliopsida; order Fabales; family Fabaceae; genus Arachis; species Arachis stenosperma. The sequence goes on along the minus strand of NC_080381.1, from coordinate 68,650,112 downwards.
TGACCTGGAAACCGAGGTGCTGTGGTCTTGTAATCTTGCCCCTACGCAACTCCATCCAAATTCTTGGGCGTTTTTAAAGCTGTTCCAACTTTTGTGTCAGTTTTTGGGCGTCTCCCCTCTGTTTCTCTTTTTTCCTATCTGTTGTGTTGACGAAACCGGGTCGGGTGGAGGGAAGGTGTCTTGGGTCTCTTTTAGGGCTAACCAGGGAAAGAAGTTTTGTACTTTGTACGATGAGTCCTTTCATGATTTTAAGAACTATTATTTCAAGGTCCGGGCTGCTGGGGACATCCGACCTTTCTTTCTAGATGAGAGTGGGGAGCCTTCTTTTCCTCTTTGTTGGCAAGAGAATGTAGTGTCGGTTAAGTATACCTTTGAGAGTCTAGATGAGGTGGAGCAGGCTTTTGTGGGTGTGTTGAGCAGTTTATGGGGTCGGGCACCTCACTTGGACACGAAGAAAATGTTGGGAGATCCAAGCCTTCTCCGTTCCGAGTTTAGGTAGTTCCCGACCTCTCCGAGCTTCATCCTTTTAGTATTTTGCCTGTTTTGGTGGAATTCCTGTTTGTGATAATCCCTTTCTTTTTGTTTCTGCAGAGATGTCTTCTCAGGCGGATTCCATGAAGTTTCTTCGTCGGTCGAAGAAGTCTGCGGCTGCTCGGAATATCGAGGCTGAGGCTTCTGTCCGATCTTCTCCGCAGAAGGCTACTGTGGGTGTTCAGACTCGGTGGAAGACCATTCCGACTCCTCAGTTCCGAGCTATAACTCAAGATCCTCCGACCTCTGGGCCCGGTCACCTTTCCCCGCCTTCGACCTCGGGTCCTCCCCCCAAGAAACAGAAGACCTCTCAGGAGCTTACGGGTTTTAATGACAAGGATTTTGATGCCCTTGGTTGGATTGAACAGCATATTCTTCCTCAGACTTTTATTTCTACTGATGATGTGTCTATGGAGCATCATTTTCAGTATATGGCGCGGAGCTGTGTCCGGATGGCCAGTCTTCATGCCGCTATTGCCCGGGAGTTCAAGAAATCCCCCATTGGTGCGACCAGCTCCCGACTTGAGAAGGCTCAGTCTGATCTTGATAAGATTAGTCAACTGAAGGCTGCCAGGATTACTGAGCTGGAGATCTCTTTGGAGGAAGAGAAAACTAGGGCTACCGCGGCTGTGGCGGCGGCGAAGACATCTGAGGAGATGGCGAAGGTGGCGACGGAAAACTATACCAAGCTGTATGCCGAGCTTGTGGAGACGAAGGAGAAGTTGCAATCGGCTCGGGATGATTTTTACGAGCTGGAAGATAATGTGGCCAAGGGTATGGATGCTATGTTTGTGAATTTGAGGGATCAGGTCCGGGTTCTTGCTCCCGACCTGGATCTGAGCTTATTCAGTACGGATAACATTGTCGTGGAGGGAAAGATTGTTCCTGCCCCTGCCGAGGATGAGGTTCCGGTGTCCGACCCCAAGGCTCCGGTGTCCGACCTCAAGGTTCCGGTTGCGGACCCGACTTCAACTTTGGCCGGGGATGGTTCTGGCGTGGAGGTTTTAAACCGGGATGACGGTGTCGTTGATGCAGTCCCAGTTTCCATTTTTCCTCCGCAGCCTTCTGTTGATGTGGAGACCGGAAAGGTCCTTGATCCTCTGTGATCTTTTGTTTTTGGCTTTTTACCCGGCCTGTGGGCTCTTTTCGCTTTTTTGGATGTTTTTCGTGAACGCTTTGGACACCTTTCTGCTATTTAGCTACTTGTAGTAACTTTTTTAGCTTATTATGCGGTGTTTTTGCGCTTTTGACTTTTTGTTCCGCTTTTATGCTTTGTAGTTGTTTTTTGGATAACAACTTTTTAGCTAGCGTTTTGAAACCTTTGTTTTAGCCTTGTTCGCATTTTGGCTTTTGTTTCCGCTTTTATGCTTTTTAGTTGCTTTTTGGATAACAACTTTTTAGCTAGCGTTTTGAAACCTTTGTTTTAGCCTTGTTCGCGTTTTGGCTTTTGTTTCCGCTTTTATGCTTTTTAGTTGCTTTTTGGATAACAACTTTTTAGCTAGCGTTTTGAAACCTTTGTTTTGAGGCTTCTTCCTTGGATCCGGGCTTTTCTTCGGACCTCGGGCCTTGAGTACCTCCTTTTGTTAGGTCCGACCTTTTCGTTGGTCGGCCCTTTAAGTTATTTTTGTAATCTCTTTTTATTTGGCTTTTTTTTTAGCCTTTTCAGAGTTACTTTATAACTTCTCACATTAATTTGAACCTCGTCGCTTTATCTTTGCCGACCTTGTATGGTCTCTTGACAAATGATTTTTTGCGTTTTGTCGAGCATAAATTAATGCGCCTTGGTGGGGTACTTTCTAGGATTTGTTTCGTCATGAGGAAGGAGAAAAGAAAATAGAAAAATTCGATTAGTATTAAAAAAAGAAAGAATATTTACAAAGTGTTTACCCTTGACTAGGTCGGGTGTTTTATTTTAACCGGGTGTCTCATTAAAAAACCCTTGTAGGGAAAAAGAGTACACCTCGGGTTAAATTTCTCTAGCTGTAGTACCGTCTTAGATTACAGGCGTGCCAGGCCCTGGGCAGCTCATTGCCTTCTAGGTCGGATACTTTGTAATAGCCTGTTCCTAAGACTTCTGTTACCTTGTAGGGCCCTTTCCAATTTGCGGCTAGCTTTCCTTCTCCCGACTTTTGTGTTCCGATGTCATTTCGGATTAGAATTAGGTCGTGAATGGAGAAGCTTCGCTTTATAACTTTCTGATTGTATCTGAGGGCCGTTCGCCGTTTTAAGGCTTCTTCTCGAATCCGGGCTCTTTCTCGGACCTCGGGGAGGAGGTCGAGTTCTTCCCTTTGTGCCTGCGGGTCATCTTTTTCATTGTAGAAGATGATTCTGGGTGACCCTTCATCTATTTCGATAGGAATCATTGCCTCCATCCCATAAGCTAGTCGGAACGGTGATTCTCCCGTTGTAGAGTGTGGGGTTGTCCGATATGCCCATAGTACCTGGGGGAGCTCCTCGGCCCACGCCCCTTTGGTCTCTTGGAGTCTTCGTTTTAACCCGGCCAAGATGACTTTATTTGCAGCCTCTGCTTGCCCATTGGCTTGTGGGTGCTCCACTGATGTGAATTGCTGTTTGATTTTTAGTTCGGCCACCAATTTCTGAAAACTTGTGTCCGTGAATTGTGTTCCATTGTCTGTTGTGATGGAGTAGGGGACTCCGAACCTTGTGACAATGTTTTTGTATAGGAATTTGCGGCTTTTCTGAGCCGTAATGGTGGCTAAGGGTTCAGCTTCGATCCATTTTGTGAAGTAGTCGACCCCTACTATGAGGTATTTGACTTGCCCCGGTCCTTGTGGGAACGGGCCGAGTAAATCGAGTCCCCATTTTGCGAAGGGCCATGGCGCAGTGATGCTGGGTGGTGCCTTGTGAAAATTGGCGTGTTTTTGGCAGGGGGGCATATTTTCACCAGCTCTGTTGCGTCTCTTTGCAAGGTCGGCCAGTAGAACCCGGCCCTGACTACTTTTTTGGATAGTGCCCGAGCTCCGAGATGGTTCCCGCACATGCCTTCGTGGACTTCTTCGAGGACGCCTTTTGTTTCTGAGGTCGGAACGCACCTAAGGAGGGGGTTTGAGAATCCTCTTCTGTATAATACGTCGTGGATTAGTGTATAATTCTGGGCGTCCTTTGTAAGCCTTTTAGCTTCTTTTCTTTCGGCGGGGAGAGTTCCTGACCTCAGGTAGTTGAGTATGGGGGTCATCCATCCTTGCTGTTGGTTGGATATATTTAGTATTTCTTCCTCTCTTGGCACGGAGGGAGATTGTAAGGTTTCTTGGAGAAGACTTCTGTTGTTGCCTCCGGGCTTGGTGCTAGCAAGCTTTGAGAGGGCGTCTGCCCGGGCATTTTGTTCCCGAGGTATGTGCTGGATTTGTATTTCTGGGAAGTGGCGTAATTGTGCCTGTGCTTGGTCCAGGTATTTTTTCATAGTTGGGTCTTTGGCCTGGTAACTTCCATTTACTTGTGATGTGATGACCTGGGAGTCGCTGAAGATCGTGATTCTGGGCTTCGACCTCTTTGGCTAGCTTTAGACCAGCTAGTAGGGCCTCGTATTCAGCTTGGTTGTTTGAAGCCTGGAACTCGAATTTTAGGGATAGTTCTATCCGCGTTCCTTGGTCGCTTTCGAGTATGACCCCGGCTCCGCTTCCCGTTTTGTTTGAGGACCCGTCGACATATAGGTTCCATGAGAGTGGGGTTCCAGGGGTCTCAGTGTATTCTGCGATGAAGTCGGCTAGATACTGAGATTTTATGGCAGTCCGGGCTTCATAGTGGAGGTCGAACTCGGACAGTTCCACCGCCCATTGTAGTATTCGTCCTGCCAGGTCTGTTTTTTGCAGGATGTGTCTCATGGGTTGGTCTGTCCGGACTTTGATGGTGTGGGCTTGAAAGTAGGGACGGAGCCTCCGAGCTGTAAGTACTAGGGCGTAGGCGAATCTTTCTATTTTTTGATAGTTTAATTCGGCCCCTTGTAGTGCCTTGCTTACGAAGTATATGGGGTGTTGTCCTTGATCATTTTCTCGTATTAGCGCTGAAGCGACTGCCCGATGTCTGACCGAGAGGTATAGTACGAGTTCTTCCCCTTTTAAAGGTCAGGTTAGGATTGGTGGCCGCCCGAGGAATTCCTTGAATTCTTGAAAGGCTTTTTCGCACTCCGGGGTCCACGAGAAGGGTTTCCCTTTCTTTAGGAGTGAGTAGAGAGGTAGTGATTTTATCGCTGATCCTGCCAAGAATCTTGATAGGGCGGCCAGCCTTCCATTCAGTTGTTGTACTTCTTTGACACATGTCGGGCTCTTCATATTGAGTATTGCTTGGCATTTGTCCGGGTTTGCTTCGATGCCCCTTTGAGTCAGCATGAAGCCTAAGAACTTTCCGGCTTCTGCGGCGAAGGTGCACTTCGTCGGGTTAAGTCTCATGTTGTGTTTTCTGAGGGTGTCGAAGACACTGGCGAGGTCGGTCAGCAAGTTTCTGTCTTCCTGTGTCTTTACCAGCATGTCGTCGACGTATACCTCCAGTTGTAGTCCGATGTGCTCTGAGAACACTTTGTTCATTAGCCTCTGGTAGGTTGCCCCTGCGTTCTTCAGCCCGAAGGGCATTACTACGTAGCAGTAGTTTGCCCTTGGGGTTATGAACGAGGTCTTTTCTTGGTCAGGTCCGTACATCGGGATTTGGTTGTATCCTGAGTATGCGTCCATGAAGGAGAGATATCTATAGCCTGAGGCTGCGTCTACTAAGGCGTCGATGTTTGGTAGTGGATATGGATCTTTGGGGCAGGCTTTGTTGAGATCCGTGTAGTCGACGCACATTCTCCATTTTCCATTGGGCTTTTTTACCAGGACCACGTTTGCGAGCCATAGGGGGTATTTTACTTCCCTAATGAACCCTGCATCTAATAGTGCTTGTACTTGTTCTTCTATTGCTTGCATGCGTTCGGGCCCGAGCTTTCTGCGTCTTTGTTGGACAGGTCGGGATCCCGGGTACACTGATAGCTTATGGCACATCAGGTCGGGGCTTATGCCTGGCATGTCGGAGGCTCTCCAGGCGAAGAGGTCGGAATTCTCCCTTAAGAGGGTTATGAGTTCCTCTTTTAGGCCCGCTTCGAGGTTTGCCCCTATGTTTGTCATTTTTTCAGGTGTGCTCCCAATCTGGACTTTTTCGGTTTCTCCCTCTGGTTGTGGTCGAAGATCTTCTCGGGCTTGGATTCGTCCGAGTTCTATCGTGTTGATCTCTTTCCCTTTTAGGCTTAGGCTTTCGTTGTAGCATCGCCGTGCTAGTTTTTGGTCGCCCTTTAGGGTAGCGATTCCTTTTGTGGTGGGGAACTTCATACAGAGGTGTGGGGTCGAGACTATAGCTGCCAGTCTATTTAAGGTTGGTCGCCCAATGAGGGCATTGTATGCTGAAGTGACGTTGACTATAATGTAGTCGATGCTTAATGTTTAGATTGCTCGCCTTTTCCAAAGGTAGTGTGTAGCGAGACGTATCCTAAGGGATGGATTGGGGTGTCCCCTAGCCCAAATAGGTCGGTGGGATAGGCTTTTAGCTCTTTTTCTTCAAGTCCGAGTTTGTCGAAAGCCGCTTTGAACAGGATATCTGCTGAGCTTCCCTGGTCAATCAGGGTTCGATGTAAGTTGGCGTTTGCTAGAATAATGGTGATTACCATTGGATCGTCGTGCCCGGGTATTATCCCTTGAGCATCTTCTCGGGTAAATGAGATAATAGGTAGCTCGGGCAGGGGACTGTCTTCTCGGATGTGGTAGACTTCTTTGAGGTGCCTTTTTCGCGAGGATCTGGATGTTCCTCCGCCTGCGAAACCTCCGTTTATCATGTGTACGTGTCTTTCAGGGGTTCGTGGGGTTCGTTCTGCCCGATCTTCGTTATCTCCCCTCCTTCTCTTCTTGGTCTCTTCTCCTTTCTCTGCTATGTATTTGTCGAGTTTTCCTTCTCTGGCAAGTTTTTCTATAACATTTTTAGGTCGTGGCAGTCGTTAGTAGAATGGCCATAAAGTTTGTGGTATTCACAGTACTCGGACCGATCTCTCCCCGCTCTCTTGTGTTTTAGAGGTCGGGGTGGTGGGATCTTTTCGGTGTGGCATACTTCTCTGTAGACGTCTACTAGGGAGACTCGGAGGGGGGTGTAGCTGTGGTACTTCCGCGGCTTGTCCGAGTTGGGTTCTTCTTTCTTCTTCTGTTCCCGATCTCGATCTCGGAGTGGGTAGGTTGATTCTTTTCTAGAAGAGTCTCTCAGCTGGGAGGTTTCCTCCATGTTGATGTATTTTTCTGCCCGCTCCTGCACCTCGTATAGAGAGGTCGGGTATCGTTTGGATAGGGATTGGCTAAACGGTCCCTCTTTTAGGCCGTTTGCCAGTCCCATGATGGCTGCTTCAGTGGGCAAGTGTTGTATGTCCAGGCAGGCTTTGTTGAATCGCTCTATGTATTCTCGGAGAGTTTCTTGGTTACCTTGCTTGATCCCGAGTAGACTGGGGGCGTGTTTTGTCTTGTCCTTTTGAATAGAGAACCTTGTTAGGAATTTTTTGGTTAGGTCCTCGAAGCTGGAGATTGATCCTGGTGGCAGGTTGTCGAACCACTTCATGGCCGACTTGGTGAGGGTGGTGGGGAAGGCTTTGCACCGAATCGCGTCGGAGGCGTCGACTAGGTACATTCTGCTTCTGAAGTTGCTGAGGTGGTGACTTGGATCGGTGGTGCCGTCGTAGAGGTCCATATCGGGCGGTTTGAAGTTTCGCGGTACCTTCTCCTTCATGATCTCTCGTGTGAAGGGATCATGATTGCCTTCGGGGGTGGTGCCGCGTTCCGTCCGGTCCTTCAGGTTGGCCTCTATTTTCCGTAGTTTTTCTTCTAATTCTCTGCGCTTGTGAGCTTCCTTCCTCAGATCTTGTTCAGTTTCTCTCTGCTTTTTTACGTCCTCTTCGAGTTGTTTCAGCCGGTTTTGCTGTGTCCGAACTGCTTCTAGAATTTCCGAGCTTTCGGGATTTTGGGGATCTTGGTTTGGGAGTGATGTCTTTGGGCGATTCTGTTTGTTTCCTCCTGGAGTGCGCGGTGATAGAGGGCTATCCGGTCGTTCTCCGGTGTCAACTTCTTCCTCTTGTTCTGATGTAGCGTGGTTATTGTTGGGAGGGTCGTCCGCCATGGCAAAGGGATGACTTCCAGGTTCCCCGGCAACGGCGCCAATGTTCCGAGGGTTACCTGAAACGTGCAGCTCGGTCGTCTTAGGGAGGCCCGAGATGGGGGGATTGATGACCCGAGCTTGGTATGCCGAGTGGTTGGTGGTGGTACCTGCAATGACACTCCGATGCTTAAGTTAGCATGGGTCCAAGCAGATATTGAGTAGAATTAGAGTATATGTTATACCTGGGTGCTCCAGTGTATTTATAGTAGTTGGCCGTGATCTTCCCTGGATAAGATATTCTTATCTTATCTTATCCTTTTGGGAGTTTTATCTTTATCTTTGTGGAACCGCCTTTCCTAGGCCTTTTCGGCCTTTAGGTCTTGGGCTTCGTTCCTTTTGGGCTTCTTTAGCTTTATTGTCTGAGGTCCGACCTCAGGCATGGGCCTGGGGATGAGGTCGGACCTTCTATGAACTTTGCCGAGTTTGGGGAGCTCGGTCAGGGTATGAACAGTATCTCTTCTGGTTTCTGAGAGTGTTGGAATCTTGATGCTTGACCTCTTTCGATTGCTTTTGCACTTATTGTTTGTAACTTGGATCCTTTGAGGCCGTGACTATATGGGTCCAACTTGTTTCTCGATTTTCTTGCTTTTGCATGTATTTTTAGCGTCCCATAACCGATTTCTTTATGTTGGTCCCCTTCTAAGTTATTTTTGTAATCCTCTTTCTTGGACTTTTGTCAGGTCTCTTTCAGGGATTACTTTTATAACTTATCTTGTAGGAGACCGACTTCGTTAGGTCGATCTCTTCTAAGTTATTTTTGTAATCCTCTTTCTTGGACCTTTGTCAGGTCTCTTTTAGGGATTACTTTTATAACTTGTCTTGTAGGAGACCGACTTCGTTAGGTCGATCTCTTCTAAGTTATTTTTGTAATCCTCTTCCTTGGACCTTTGTCAGGTCTCTTTCAGGGATTACTTTTTAACTTGTCTTGTAGGAGACCGACTTCGTTAGGTCGATCTCTTCTAAGTTATTTTTGTAATCCTCTTTCTTGGACCTTTGTCAGGTCTCTTTCAGGGATTACTTTTATAACTTGTCTTGTAGGAGACCGACTTCGTTAGGTCGATCTCTTCTAAGTTATTTTTGTAATCCTCTTTCTTGGACCTTTGTCAGTTTTCTTTCAGGGATTACTTTTATAACTTTGTCTTGTAGGAGACCGACTTCATTAGGTCGATCTCTTCTAAGTTATAGCAATTCCTCTTTAATAGGGTTGGCCAGGCCTCTTTTCAGGGATTTACTGATAACTTGGATTGAATTGGTCCGAATTTTTAGTGTCGGCCAGTCTTTTTAAGTTATTATATAGCAATCCATAAGACCTCGTCAGGTTCTTTTTGGGATCACTTTCGATAACTTCTTGCATTATTCTGTGTTCATCTTTGCCAATTTGTAGATGGTGGTTTTTGTCCCGGTTTGATCGTCCTTTAGGTGAATCGTGTTTTCACCTTTGTCGGTCGATCATTCCTATCAAGATCGTACAGTAAATCTATTCTTCACTTTCTGTCGATCCGTTACTTTATAATCGAACGATGAATGCTTTAGATTAATGCGTCTTGGGAATTTGTAGAATATCTGAAATGTATTTTATTCAAAGAAAGTGCAAATATATACATGCGGGAGTTTTCCGTACCCTTAAGTCGGATTAAATCTCAATCTTGACGCCTCATTAAAAAACCTTTTCAGGAAAAAGAGTGCATCTTGTGATGAGATCTTTTACCTGTCCTAGCTATAGTACCTTCTTAGGTTACAGGCGTGCCATGATCTGGGGAGTCCTCGTCCCTAGAGTTCAGACAGTCTGTAGTAGCCCTTCCCAAGTACTTTTGTGACTCGGTAGGGTCCTTTCCAGTTGGCTGCCAGCTTTCCTTCTCCGGGTCGAGTTGTTCCAATATCATTTCGGATTAAGATGAGATGATTCTCAGCCAAACCTCTTGGCACTACCTTTTGAATATACCTGGAAGCCATTCGCAGCTTTAGTGCTTCTTCTCTGATCTGAGCTCTTTCTTGGATTTCCAGAAGTAGGTCGAGCTCTTCTCTTTGAAGTTGAGAGTTAGTTTGTTCATTGTAGTGGACTACTCGAGAAAACCCTTCCTCGACTTCTATTGGAATCATTGCCTCCACTCCGTATGCTAATCGAAATGGTGATTCGTTTGTAGTAGAATGAGGGGTTGTTTGATATGCCCATAGGACTTGTGGAAGTTCCTCGGCCCAAGCCCCCTTTGTTTCTTGCAGTCTTCGCTTCAGCCCGGCCAATATGACTTTGTTGGCCGCTTCGGCTTGTCCATTGGCTTGGGGATGTTCGACGGAGGTGAACTGGTGTTTTATATTCAAGTCGGCCACTAGTTTTCTGAAGCCTGCATCTGTGAATTGGGTGCCATTGTCTGTGGTGATGGAGATGGGACCCCGAACCTTGTAACGATGTTCCTATATAGGAATTTCCGGCTTCTTTGAGCGGTGGCGTTGGCTAGGGGTTCTGCCTCGATCTATTTTGTGAAATAATCTACCCCTACTATGAGGAATTTTACTTGTCCCGATCCCTGTGGAAAGGGTCCGAGAAGATCGAGTCCCACTTTGCAAATGGCCAGGGTGAGGTTACACTGATGAGTTTTTCCGGCGGGGCGATGTAAAAGTTGGCATGCTTCTGGCATGGTGGACATGTCTTTACAAATTCTGTAGCTTCCTTTCGTAGAGTTGGCCAATAGAATCCCACCCGGAGTACCTTTTTGGTGAGAGCTTGCGCTCCAAGATGATTGCCGCAAATGCTGATGTGTACTTCCTCCAAGACTTCCTTTGTTTTGGAGGTCGGAACGCACTTTAACAATGGTAATGAGATCCCTCTTTTGTACAGGGAGTTGTTTATGATAGTGTAGTATTGTACCTCCCTTTTTAACCTCTTTGCCTCTTTTTCATCTGTAGGGAGAGCATCTGTTTTGAGGTAATTAATTATGGGGGTCTTCCATCCTTGATCCCGACCTGTTATGGCTAGGACTTTTTCTTCTCCCGATATTGACGGGTTCTGCAGTATTTCCTGGATGAGGCTTCTATTGTTGCCCCCTGGTTTGGTGTTGGCTAGTTTTGAGAGTGCGTCAGCTCGGGCGTTTTGCTCGCGGGGTATGTGGCAGATCCTATATTCCCCAAGTTGTCCGAGCTGTTCCTTGGTTTTATCCAAATACTTTTTCATTGTAGGATCTTTGGCATGGTAGCTCCCTGATATTTGTGAGGTAACAACTTGTGAATCGCTGTAGATGTTGAGTTTTCGAGCTCCAACTTCTCTAGCCAGCTTCAAACCAGCTAATAACGCTTCATATTCTGCCTGGTTGTTTGAGGCCAGGAATCCGAATTTGAGGGAAAGCTCAAGTTGGGTTTCTTGGTTGCTTTCGATTATCACACCTACACCACTTCTGGTTTTATTCGATGAGCCGTCCATGTATATATTCCACTCTATAGGGATCTCCGGGGTGTCTGTGAATTCTGCAATGAAGTCGGCTAGGTATTGTGATTTGATGGCTGTTCGCACCTTGTATTGGAGGTCGAACTTGGACAACTCGATTGCCCACTGTAGGATTCTTCCTGCTAGATTTGTTTTCTGTAATATCCCCTTTATGGGCTGGTTGGTTCGAACCTTAATGGTATGCGCTTGGAAGTACGGGCGAAGTCGTCGGGATGTGAGTATGAGAGCGTAGGCAAACTTCTCTATTTTCTGGTAGTTCAGCTCTGACCCCTGCAGTGCTTTGCTAATGAAGTATACGGGTTGTTGCCCACCCTCGTCTTCTCTAATTAGTGCTGAGGCTATTGCCCGGCTTCCTACTACGAGGTACAATATGAGTGGTTCTCCTTCTCGTGGTCGAGATAGGATAGGTGGTCGTCCCAAGAATTCTTTGAAGTCTCGGAAGGCTTGCTCACATTCTGTTGTCCACTCGAAGTTCTTTCCCTTCCTTAAAGTAGCGTAGAAAGGGAGGGATTTCTTGATGGTGAGCTTCCTCATGCGTCTCTTGAGATCCATGAGTAGGCTCTCTTGTTTGCTCCATCCTCTTCTTAGTGATGGGCTTGTCCTCTTCAATGAGGATGTCTCCTTCTATGATAACTCCAGCTGAGTAGCATAGATGGCAAATGAGATGAGGAAAAGCTAGCCTTGCCATGGTGGAGGGCTTTTTGGCTACTTTATAGAATTTAAGAGAGATGACTTCATGAACTTCTACTTCCTCACCAATCATGAAGCTTTGAATCATGACGACCCGATCCATAGTAACTTCGGATCGGTTGCTAGTGGGGATGATGGAGCGTTGGATGAACTCCAACCATCCTCTACCCACAGGCTTAAGGTCCAGTCTTCTCAATTGAACCGGCTTGCCTTTTGTTCCGAGGGTTACCTGAAACTGTAGGTCGATCTCAGACGAGATCTTCTGTGCTGGTCAGAGTTGTTGTGTCCGACTTGATGGTGGTGGCTGGGGCCGCCGTGTCCGAGGGTGGGGGGTACCTGCAAGGGACTCCGATGCTTAAGTTAGCAAGGGTATTAAGCAGGTATTGAGTAGAATCAGAGTATGAGTTATACCTGGGTGCTCTAGTGTATTTATAATGGTGAGAAGTGACCTCTCTGGAGATAAGATAGTTATCTTATCTTATCTTATCTTTGAATGAAGTCATCTTATCTTTAGGGGAACCGCCTTTATCTTTCTGGGCTTTGGCTGCCTTTAGATTGGGCTGTGTTCCTTCGTTTTGGGCCTGCTTTGGGCTCCTTTGACGATTTGGCCGAGCTCTTTGAGAAGAGGTCGAGCACTGGCCGAGCTCTTTGAGAAGAGGTCGGATAGTCTGACCTGAAGAGGTCGGTCGGCTTGTCGCTAAACATCCCGGGTCGGACAGCTTGACCCAGGGTATGAACACCTTTAGAGTCTCTTTTCCATTGAGCTCCTTCAACATATATGTCCATGAGGACTTGGTCCAACCTTTGATCAAAGTTGACCCTTCTAGTGTAAAGGCATGCATCTTCTTGCATCATAGGCAAGTTGAATGCTAACCTTACATTTTCCGGACTGAAATCTAAGTATTTCCCCCTAACCATTGTAAGATAATTTTTTAGATTCGGGTTCATACTTTGATCATGGTTCCTAGTGATCCATGAATTGGCATAGAACTCTTGAACCATTAAGATTCTGACTTGTTGAATGGGGTTGGTCAGAACTTCCCACCCTCTTCTTTGGATCTCATGTCGGATCTTCGGATACTCATTTTTCTTGAGCATGAAAGGGACCTCAGGGATCACCCTCTTCTTGGCCATAACTTCATAGAAGTGGTCTTGATAGGCTTTTGAGATGAATCTCTCCATCTCCCATGACTCGAAAGTGGAAGCTTTTGTCTTCCCTTTCCTCTTTCTAGAGGTTTTTCCGGCCTTGGGTGCCATCAATGGTTATGGAAAAACAAAAAAAGTTATGCTTTTACCACACCAAACTTAGAATATTGTTCGCCCTCGAGCAAGAGAAGAAAGAATAGAAGAAGAAGAAGAGGAAATAGAGGAGAGGGAGAAAGAGGTGTATTCGGCCAAGGGGGAGAAGAGAGGGTTGTGTGGTGTGAAAATGAAGAAGGATGGAGGGGTTTATATAGTGGAGGGAGAGGGGGGTAGGTTCGGTTATTTAGGGTGGGTTTGGGTGGGAAAGAGAATTTGAATTTGAAGATAGGTGGGGTTTATGGGGAAGAGTGGATGGATGTTAGTGGTGAAGAGGTGATGGGGAAGAGAAATTGAGGTGATTGGTGAAGGGTGTTTGGGGAAGAGTGTTATTCGATTGTGTGAAAGAAGAGAGAGGGTGAGTTGAGGTAGGTGGGGATCCTGTAGGGTCCACAGATCCTGAGGTGTCAAGGATTTATCATCCCTGCACCAATTAGGCGTGTAAAATGCCATATGCATGCAATCCTGGCGTTTAACGCCAGATTGATGCTTGTTTCTGGCGTTAAACGCCAGTTCTATGCTTATTTTGGGCGTTCAACGCTAGTCTACAGCATATTTCTGGCGTTGCTTGTTTCTGGCGTTTAACGCCAGCTCTCTTCAGGGTGTAATCCTGGCGTTTGAACGTCAGACTGTTGCTTGTTTTTGGCGTTCAACGTCAGATTCATGCTCTGTTCTGGCGTTGAACGCCAGCCAGATGCTCCTTACTGGCGTTTAAACGCCAGTAAACTCTTCCTCCTGGGTGTGCTATTTTTAGTAGAATATTATTAGTTTTTAGGCAAAAATTATATTTCTAGACTTTACTATGAGTTTGTATGTTTTTCTGTGATTTCAGGTATTTTCTGGCTGAAATTGAGGGAGCTGAGCAAAAATCTGATTCAGGCTGAAAAAGGACTGCTGATGTTGTTGGATTCTGACCTCCGTTCACTCGGAATGAATTTTTTGGAGCTACAGGAGTCCAATTGGCGCGCTCTCAATTGTGTTGGAAAGTAGATATCCAGGGCTTTCCAACAATATATAATAGTCCATACTTTACGCGAAGATAGATGACGTAAACTGGTGTTCAATGCCAGTTCCATGTTGCAGTCTGGTGTTCAGCGCCAGAAACAGGTTACAAGTTGGAGTTCAACGCCCAAAACACGTTACAACTTGGCGTTCAACTCCAGAAACAGCCCAAGCACGTGAAAGGCTTAAGTCTCAGCCCCATCACACACCAAGTGGGCTCTAGAAGTGGATTTCTGCACCAATTATCTTAGTCTACTCATTCTCTGTAAACCTAGGTTTCTAGTTTAGTATTTAAACAACTTTTAGAGACTTATTTTGTATCTCATGACATTTTTAGATCTGAAATTTATACTCTTTGACGGCATGAGTCTCTAAACTCCATTGTTGGGGGTGAGGAGTTCTGCAACGTCTCGATGAATTAATGCAATCACTTATATTTTTCCATTCAAATATGCGTGTTCCTATCTAAGATGTTCATTCGCGCTTAATTATGGAGAAGGTGATGATCCGTGACACTCATCACCTTCCTCAACCCATGAACATGTGTTTGACAACCACCTCCGTTCTACATCAGATTGAATGAGTATCTATTAGATTCCTTAATCAGAATCTTTGTGGTATAAGCCGGATTGATGGCAGCATTCATGAGAATCCGAAAAGTCTAAACCTTGTCTGTGGTATTCCGAGTAGGATTCCGAGATTGAATGACTGTGACGAGTTTCAAACTCCTGAAGGCTGGGCGTTAGTGACAAACGCAAAAGAATCATTGGATTTTATTCCAACCTGATTGAGAACCGACAGATGATTAGCCGTGCTGTGACAGAGCATTTGGACCATTTTCACTGAAAGAATGGGAAGTAGCCATTGACAATGGTGACACCCTACATAGAGCTTTCCATGGGAGGAACCTTGCATTATGCTATTGAGTTGAATATTACATTGCAGGAATTCAGAGGACAAAGCATCTCCAAAACCCCAACATATTCTCCATTACTGCACAATAAGTAATTATTTCACGCTCTTTTATTTTTCTAATAATTCAAAATGATAATTTCAATTGATATCCTGACTAAGAAGAATAAAATAAACATAGCTTGCTTCAAACCAATAATCTCCGTGGGATCGACCCTTACTCACGTAAGGTATTACTTGGACGACCCAGTGCACTTGCTGGTTAGTGGTACGAGATCATAAGAAATCTTGATTTTGATATTGGGATTAAGATTTCGTGCACCATGCCTCTTTTTCATGTTTACAGAGGGATACCCTTGGGCTTTAAACACAAGGTAGTCCCCATTCAATTGAAGGACTAATTCTCCTTTGTTAACATCAATCACAGCTCCTGCTGTGGCTTGGAAGGGTCTTCCAAGGATGATACATTCATTCTTCTCCCTCCTAGTGTCTAGGATTATGAAATCAGCAGGGATGTAAAGGCCTTTAACCTTTACTAATACGTCCTCTACAATCCATAAGCTTGTCTTATTTACTTGTCTGTCATCTCTAATGAGAAAGTGGCAGCTTGTACCTCAAAGATTCCCAGTTTCTCCATTACAGAGAGTGGCATAAGATTTATACCTGACCCCATGTCACATAGAGCCTTCTCAAAGGTCATGGTGCCCATGGTACAGGGTATTAAGAATTTACTAGGATGTTGTTTCTTTTGAGGTAAAGTTTACTGAACCCATGTATCTAGTTCACTAATGAGCAAGGGAGGTGCATCTTCCCAAGTCTCATTACCAAACAACTTGGCATTCAGCTTCATGATAGCTCCTAGATATTGAGCAACTTGCTCTCCAGTTACATCTTCATCCTCTTCAGAGGAAGAATAGTTCTCAGAGCTCAGGAATGGCAAAAGGAAGTTCAATAAAATCTCTATGGTCTCTAAGTGAGCCTCAAATTCCTTAGATTCCTCAGTTTGGAACTCCTTTTAGTTCAGAGGACGTCCTAGGAGGTCTTCCTCACTAGGATTCACGTCCTCCCCTTCCTCCCCAGGTTTGGCCATTTTGATTATGTCGATGGCCTTGCACTCTCTTTTCGAATTTTCTTCAGTATTGCTTGGGAGAGTACTAGGAGGTGTTTCAATTATTTTCTTACTCAGCTGGCCCACTTGTGCCTCCAAATTCCTGATGGAGGACCTTGTTTCACTCATGAAACTTAAAGTGGCCTTAAACAGATCAGATACTATGTTTGCTAAGCTAGAGGGGCTTTGCTCAGAATTCTCTGTCTGTTGCTGAGAAGATGATGGAAAAGGCTTGCTATTGCTAAGCCTGTTTCTTCCACCAATTTTAAAGCCTTGTTGAAGCTTTTGTTGACCCTTCCATGAGAAATTTGGATGATTTATCCATGAGGAATTATAGGTGTTTCCATAAGATTCACCCATGTAATTTACCTCTGCTATTGCAGGGTTCTCAGGATCATAAGCTTCTTCTTCAGAAGATGCCTCTTTAGTACTGTTGGATGCATTTTGCCATCCATTGAGACTTTGAGAAATCATGTTGACTTGTTGAGTCAACATTTTGTTCTGAGCCAATATGGCATTCAGAGCATCAATTTCAAGAACTCCCCTCTTCTGAGGCGTCCCATTACTCACAGGATTCCTCTCAGAGGTGTACATGAATTGGTTATTTGCAACCATGTCAATGAGTTCTTGAGCTTCTACAGGCATTTTTTTTAGGTGAATGGATCCACCTGCAGAATGGTCCAGTGACATTTTAGAGAACTCAGATAGACCATAATAGAATATATCCAAAATGGTCCACTCTGAAAGCATGTCAGAAGGATACCTTTTGGTCATCTGCTTGTATCTTTCCCAAGCTTCATAGAGGGATTCACCTTCTTTTTGTTTGAAGGTCTGAACATCCACTCTAAGCTTGCTCAGCTTTTGAGGAGGAAAGAACTTAGCCAAGAAGGCCGTGGCCAGCTTATCCCAATAGTCCAGGCTATCCTTAGGTTGTGAGTCTAACCATGTTCTAGCTCTATCTCTTACAGCAAAAGGGAAAAGCATGAGCCTATAGACTTCAGGATCTACTCCATTAGTCTTAACAGTCTCACAGATCTGCAAGAACTCAGTTAAAAACTGGTAAGGATCTTCTGATGGAAGTCCATGAAATTTGCAGTTCTGTTGCATTAGAGCAACTAGTTGAGGCTTCAGCTCAAAATTGTTTGCTCCAATGGAAGGGATTGAGATGCTTCTTCCACCAAATTTGGAAGTAGGTGTAGTATAGTCACCAAGCATCCTCTTTGCATTATTATTTTCGGCTGCCATCTCCTCTTCCTTTTCGAAAATTTCTGTAAGGTTGTCTCTGGATTGTTGTAATTTAGCTTCTCTTAGTTTCCTCTTCAGAGTCTTTTTAGGTTCAGGATCTGCTTCAACAAAAATATTCTTGTCCTTGCTCCTGCTCATATGAAAAAGAAGGGAACAGAAAATACTAATAGGGATCCTCTTTTCCACAGTAGAGAGATTCCTTTATGTTAGTAGAAGAAGAAAAGAATAGAAGAAGTAAAAGAGGAAAATTCGAACTCAAAGAGAGGAGAGGGTTCGAATTTTTGGATGAAGAGAAGTGTTAGTAAATGAATAAATAAATAGAGAAGAGATGAGAGAGAGAGAATTTTCGAAAATTAACTAAAATAAAAGAAAAATATTAAAGTTAAAATTCGAAAATTAAGAAAAGGAATAAAATAAAAATTAAAATTTGAAACAATTAGTTAATTAAAAGAATTTTGAAAAAGATGAGGGAATTTTCGAAAATTAGAGAGAGGAAAGTAGTTAGGTGGTTTTGAAAAAGATAAGAAACAAACAAAAAGTCAATTAGTTAGTTGAAAAAGATTTGAAAATCAATTTTGAAAAGACAAGAAGTTAGAAAAGATTTTTGAATTCAAATTTGAAAAAGATATGATTTGAAAAAGATATTTTGGAAAAGATTTGATTTTTAAAATTAGAATTGATTACTTGACTAACAAGAAACTAAAAGATATGACTCTAGAATTTAAAGATTGAACCTTTCTTAACAAGAACGTAACAAACTTCAAATTTTTGAATCAATCACATTAATTGTTAGTGAAGTTTTCAAAATTTTGAAATAAAGATAAGAAAAAGATTTTGAAAATAAATTTTAAAAATTTTCAAAAATAATAAAAATGAAAAATATTTGATTTTTTGAAAAAGATTTTAAAAAGATAGGATTTTTTAAATTTGAAAATTTGACTTGATTTATAAGAAATAGATAAGTTTTAAAAATTTTTGACTAAGTCAACTCAAATTTTCGAAACTTATGAGAGAAAAAAGGAAAATATATTTTTTGATTTTTTTGAATTTTTCATGAGGAGAGAGAAAAACACAAAAATGACTCACAACATAAAAATTATGAATAAAAACAACTAATGCATGCAAGAACACTATGAATGTCAAGATGAACACCAAGAACACTTTGAATGTCAAGATGAACATCAAGATTTATTTTTTAAAAAATTTTCAAGAAAAGAAAAACATGCAAGACACCAAACTTAGAAATTTTCAATCCTTAGACACTATGAATGCAAAAATGCACATGAAAAACAAGAAAAGACACAAAACAAGAAAATATGAAGATCAAACAAGAAGACTTATCAAGAACAACTTGATGATCATGAAGAACACATGCATGAATTTTCGAAACATGCAAAAGGTTTAAAAACATGCAATTAACACTAGACTCAAACAAGAAACACAAAATATTTTTGGTTTTTATGATTTTATTAATTTTTTTGTATTTTTTCGAAAATAATCTTAAAAAAAACGAAAAAGAGAAAAAAATTTTTTGAAAGATTTTTGAAAACTTTTTGAAAAGAAAATTACCTAATTTGAGCAACAAGATGAACCGTCAGTTGTCCAAACTCGAACAATCCTCGGCAACGGCGCCAAAAACTTGATAGGCAAAATTGTGATTCACTCTTTTCATAACTTGAAAAATTCTTAGAAATGGCTCCAAAAACTTGGTGCACACTACTATGATTCACTTACATTCTTCACAACTTCGCACAACTAACCAGCAAGTGCACTGGGTCGTCCAAGTAATAAACCTTACGTGAGTAAGGGTCGATCCCACGGAGATTGTTGGTATGAAGCAAGTTATGGTCATCTTGTAAGTCTCAGTTAGGCGGATAATAAATGGTTATGGAGTTTTCGAAAATAATAATAAATAAAGCATAAAGTAAAGATATAGTTACTTATATGAATCATTGGTAGGAATTTCAGATAAGTGTATGGAGATGCTTTGTCCCTGTTGAATCTTTGCTTTCCTACTGCCTTCCGTCAATCCTTCATACTCCTTTCCATGGCAAGCTGTATGTAGGGCATCACCGTTGTCAATGGCTACATCCCATCCTCTCAGTGAAAATGGTCCAAATGCTCTGTCACAGCACGACTAATCATCTGTCAGTTCTCGATCATGTCGGAATAGAATCCATTGATTCTTTTGCGTCTGTCACCATGCCCAACAATCGTGAGTTTGAAGCTCGTCACAGTCATTCAATCCCTGAATCCTACTCGGAATACCACAGACAAGGTTTAGACTTTCCGGATTCTTAATAATGGCCACCAATAATTCTAGCTTATACCACAAAAATTCTGATTAAGGAATCCAAGAGATACACGCCCGATCTAAGGTAGAACGGAAGTAGTTGTCAATCACGCGTTCATAAGGATAGATGATGATGAGTGTCACGGATCATCACATCTATCAGGTTGAAGTGCAATGAATCTCTTAGAACAAGAATAAGCTGAATTGAATAGAGAATAGTAGTAATTTGCATTAAAACTTGAGGTACAGTAGAGGTCCACACCCTTAATCTATGGTGTGTAGAAACTCCACCGTTGAAAATATATAAGTGATAGTGGTCTAGGCATGGCCGAATAGTCAGCCCCCAAAATGTGATATGAATTCGAAAATAGGGAAAAGGACCCTTTGTACAATAGTAAAAAGTTCTATTTATACTAAACTAGCTACTCGGGTTTTTCAAAAATAAGTCTTAGTGCAGAAATCCACTTCCGAGGCCCACTTTGGTGTGTGCTTGGGCTGAGCTTGAGCTTTACACGTGCAGAGGCTTTTCTTGGAGTTAAACACCAAGTTGTAACGTGTTTTTGGCATTTAACTCTGGTTTGTGACGTGTTTCTGGCGTTTTACTCCAGAATGCAACATGGAACTGGCGTTGAACGCCAGTTTGCGTCATCTACACCCGAACAAAGTATGAACTATCATATATTTCTGGAAAGCTCTAGATGTCTACTTTCCAAAGCCGTTGATAAAGCGCCATTTGGACTTCTCTAGCTCTAGAAAATCCATTCCGAGTGCAGGAAGGTCAGAATCCAACAGCATCAGCAGTCCTTTGTCAGCCTTCTATCAGATTTTTTGCTCAGGTCCCTCAAACTCATAGAAAATACCTGAAATCATAGAAAAATACAAAAACTCATAGTAAAGTCCAGAAATGTAAATTTAGCATAAAAACTAATGAAAACATCCCTAAAAGTAGCTGGATCCTACTAAAAACTACCTAAAAATAATGCAAAAAAGCGTATAAATTATCCGCTCATCAGTGACAAAGTGTGATTCACATTTGAGAGCTCCAAGTCTTTGGCGCCATTGTTGATGATCACAATTTTGTACACCAAAGACCATTGACTATAGTCCCTCTAACATAGAAAGGGTGCTGAAGTTGAAAAGGGTCAACTCCACTCGAAGTTATGAGGAGAGGATGAAGCAACCAGACCCAGGATTTGATGAAATCCTAAATGAAATTTCTGTACTAAATGTGCAGTGGATCAATGATAAAGATGGAAAACCCAACCAACTAGTAGATGCTTGTGGTGAAGATGTGTCAAGAAGAGACCTGGGCAAGTAAATTCTTAGGGGTGTCTCAACACCTAGGACCCTAAAACCAACTGGTTTGGGAGTGCTAATTGAAAGCCTAATTAAAGGGTTGTCTTGAGACAAAACACTTAGAGTTGTGGTCAAGAAATCAAAATAATCCTTACTACTTCAAGGTGACAATCAATAGAAAGGACCCCTGAAGCCTATACCTGAGGAAAACCTCAAGGATCCAAGAGCTTTGCATGACAATTAAAACATTCATACATGTGTTGGACACTTAGTTTTACTCTTAGTTGTATTGCAATCATTCGAAGCCAAGGCCTCAAGATATAAAGGTTTACTCACATTGATTTGCTTGGGACAAGCAAAGCTTAAGTTTGGTGTTGTGATGACTTGCATCATCTACCCTTCCTTCTTGCATAAAGAAGACCATAAAAGAGCATAAATCTCATTTGATCGGTATAATTCATGCATTATTTGATGAATATTATGGTACACTACTTTGAGATGAGTTGTGCTGAATTTCAGGTAAAAAAGGGCATAAAAAATGGGAAGAAGACAAACAAGAAGCTGGGTGATGAGCGGATAATTTATACGCTTTTTGGCATTGTTTTTAGATAGTTTTTAGTATAATCTAGCTACTTTTAGCGATGTTTTTACTAGTTTTTATGCTAAATTCACATTTCTGGACTTTACTATGAGTTTGTGTGTTTTTCTATTATTTTAGGTATTTTCTGGCTGAAATTTAGGGATCTGAGCAAAACTCTGATAAAAGGCTGACAAAGGACTGCTGATGTTGTTGGATTCTGACCTCCCTGCACTCAAAATGTATTTTCTGGAGCTACAGAACTCCAAATAGCGCACTCTCAATGGCGTTGGAAATTAGACATCCAGAGATTTCCAGCAATATATAATAATTCATACTTTATTCGTGATTAGACGATGTAAACTGGCATTCAACGCCAGTTTCATGCTGCATTTTGGAGTCAAACGCCAGAAGCACGTCACGAACCAGAGTTGAACGCCAAAAACACGTTACAACTTGGCGTTCAACTCCAAAAGAAGCCTCTGCACATGTAAAGCTCAAGCTCAGCCCAAGCACACACCAAGTGGGCCCCGGAAGTGGATTTCTGCATCAATTACTTACTTCTGTAAACCCTAGTAGCTAGTATGGTATAAATAGGACATTTTACTATTGTATTAGAAGTTTTTTGACCACATATCTAGTCCTTCTCGTTATTTTCGAATTCACATCACATTTTGGGGGCTGGCCATTTGGCCATGCCTGGACCTTCATCACTTATGTATTTTCAACGATGGAGTTTCTACACACCAGAGATTAAGGGTGTGGAGCTCTGCTGTACCTCGAGTTTTAATATAATTACTACTATTTTCAATTCAAATTCAATCTTATTCCTGTTCTAAGATACCATTCGTACTTTAACCTGATGGATGTGATGATCCGTGACACTCATCATCATCTGTCCTTATGAACGCGTGCCTGACAACCACTCCCATTCTACCAGCGAGAGCTAGGGTGCGTATCTCTTGGATTCCTGATGCACGACGCATGGTTGCCCCTTGGCTGACAACCGAGCCTTCCATTCCTTGAGATCAGAGTCTTTGTGGTATAAGCTAGAATTGATGGCGGCATTCATGAGAATCCAGAAAGTCTAAACCTTGTTTGTGGTATTCTGAGTAGGATTCCGGGATTGAATGACTGTGACGAGCTTCAAACTCGCGATTGTTGGGCGTGATGACAAACGCAAAAGAATAAAGGGATTCTATTCCAACATGATCGAGAACCGACAGATGATTAGCCATGCCGTGACAGAGCATTTGAACCTTTTTCACTGAGAGGATGGGATGTAGCCATTGACAACGGTGATGCCCTACATACAGCTTGCCATGGAAAGGAGTAAGAAGGATTGGATGAAAGCAGTAGGAAAGCAGAGATTCAGAAGGAGCACAGCATCTTCATACACCTATCTGAAATTCCCATCGATGATCTACATAAGTGTTTCTATCTTTATTTTCTGTTTATTTATTATTAATATTCGAAAACTCCATAACCATTTACTATCTGCCTGACTGAGATTTACAAGATGACCATAGCTTGCTTCATACCAACAATCTCTGTGGTATCGACCCTTACTCACGTAAGGTTTATTACTTGGACGACCCAGTACACTTGCTGGTTAGTTGAGCGAAGTTGTGAAATTATGTTTAGACCATGGTATTGAGCACCAAGTTTTTGGGGCCATTACATGGGAATCAATTTCGAACAACAATTTAAGTATGAATCACAATTTCGTCCACCAAGTTTTTGGCACCGTTACCGGGGATTGTTCGAGTTTGGACAACTGACGGTTCATCTTGTTGCTCAGATTAGGTCATTTTCTTTTCATTTATTTTCAAAAAAAATTTTCAAAAATCTTTCAAAAAAATTTTCTTCCTCTATTTTCGAAAAATCCTTCAGAGTTTTTAAGAATGAATTCTAGAGTTTTAAAATGGTATGCTGAAGCTTGGTTGGCCATCAAGCTTTAGACTAACCTGGTATCATTCCTGGAATTTTGATTGAGGACTTTGAATTCATTACTTCCTTTTTCCTATATGTTTTGAAAAACTAAAATAAAATACAAAAAAAATTATAAAAATCATAAAAACATAAAAAAATCAAAAATATTTTGTGATTCTTGTTTGAGTCTTGTATCATGTTTTAAGTTTAGTGTCAATTGCATATTCATCTTGTTCTTGAATTTTTAAAAAATTCATGCATTCATAGTGTTCTTCATGATCTTCAAGTTATTCTTGGTAAGTCTTCTTGTTTGATCTTGATGTTTTCTTGTTTTGTGTTTTTTGTTGTTTTTCATATGCACTTTTGAATTCTTAGTGTCTAAGCATTGAGAATTTCTAAGTTTGATGTCTTGCATGTTTTTCTTTTCTTGAAAACTTTTCAAAAAAAAAATCTTGATGTTCATCTTGATCTTCAAAGTGTTCTTGGTGTTCATCTTGACATTCATAGTTTTCTTGCATGCATTAAGTGTTTTGATCCAAAATTTTCATGATTTGGGTCATATTTGTGTTTTTCTCTCTTATCATTAAAAATTCAAAAATAATAAAAAAAATTTTAATATCTTTTCCTTTTTTCTCTCAAAATTTCGAAAATTTGGGTTGACTTAATCAAAAATTTTTAAAATTAGTTGTTTCTTGTAAGTCAAGTCAAATTTTCAAATTTTAAAAATCTTATCTTTTTAAAACTTTTTCAAAAATTAAATCTTTTTCATTTTTCTTATTAATTTACAAAAATCCTTTAAAATATTTTTCAAAAATCTTTTTCTTAATTTTATCTTTATTTTCGAAAATTATGCTAACAATTAATATGATTGATTCAAAATTTTGAAGTTTGTTACTTTCTTGTTAAGAAAGGTTCAATCTTTAAATTCTAGAATCTTATCTTTTAGTTTCTTGTTAGTAAAGTAATCAATTTTAATTTTAATCATATCTTTTTATCTTATCTTTTATATCATATCTTTTTCAAAATTTTATCTTTTTCAAAAATTTGATTTTAAAATATCTTTTCTAACTTCTTATCTTCTTATCTTTTCAAAATTAATTTTCAAATCTTTTTCAACTAACTATTTGACTTTTTGTTTGTTTTTTATCTTTTTCAAAACCACCTAACTACTCTTCCGTCTCTAATTTTCGAAAATACCTCCCTCTTTTTCAAAAATTCTTTTTAATTAATTAATTGTTTTAAATTTTAATTTTAATTTTATTTCTTATCTTAATTTTCGAAAATCATTAACTCCTTTTCAAAATTGTTTTCGAAAACTTCTCTCTCATCTTATTCTATTTATTTATTCATTTACTAACACTTCTCTTCATCTCAAATCACTGCCCCTATCCTCACCCTTGTGTTTGGATTCTCCTTTCTTTATTCCCTTTCTTCTTCTACTAACAATGAGGAACCTCTTTACTGTGACATAAAGGATTTCTCTTCTCTTTCTGTTTTCTTCTCCTTCATATGAGCAGGAACAAAGAAAAAGGCATTCTTGTTGAAGCTGATCCAGAACATAAAAGGATTCTGAAGAGGAAACTAAGAGAAGCTAAATTACAACAATCTAGAGACAACCTTGCTGAAATTTTCGAACAAGAAAAGGAGATGGCAGCCGAACCCAACAACAATAATGCAAGAAGAATGCTTGGTGATTATACTGAACCTACATCCAAGTTTGATGAAAGAAGCATCTCAATTCCTGCCATTGGAGCAAACAATTTTGAGCTGAAACCTCAATTAGTTGCTCTAATGCAATAAAACTGCAAGTTTCATGGACTTCCATTAGAAGATCCCTACCAGTTTTTAACTGAGTTCTTGCAGATCTGTGAGACTGTTAAGACTAATGGAGTAGATACTGAAGTCTACAGGCTCATGCTTTTCCCTTTTGCTGTAAGAGACAGAGTTAGAGCATGGTTGGACTCTCAACCTAAAGATAGCCTGGACTCCTGGGATAAGCTAGTCACGGCCTTCTTGGCTAAGTTCTTTCCTCCTCAAAAGCTGAGCAAGCTTAGAGTGGATGTTCAGACCTTCAAACAAAAAGATGGTGAATCCCTCTATGAAGCTTGGGAAAGATACAAGTAGATGACCAAGAGATGTCCTTCTGACATGTTTTCAGAATGGACCATGATAGATATATTCTATATGGTCTATCTGAGTTCTCTAAGATGTCACTGGACCATTCTGCATGTGGATCCATTCACCTAAAGAAAACGCCTGCAGAGGCTCAAGAACTTATTGACATGGTTGCAAATAACCAGTTCATGTACACTTTTGAGAGGAATTCCATGAATAATGGGACGCCTCAAAGGAAGGGAGTTCTTGAAATTGATGCTCTGAATGCTATATTGGCTCAGAACAAAATATTGACTCAGCAAGTCAACATGATTTCTCAAAGTCTGAATGGATGGCAAAATGCATCTGATGCCAGGGCATCTAGGCTAGTTTCACTGACCTTTTTTTTACTGTTTTAGGGTAGTTTCAAGCATTTTCTTAGTGAATAAGGCAAGTTTTAGATGAAAATACACTTACACCTTGATTCAAGCAACTACTGTGAATTTCATATGATTTTATGAGGATTTTGCTAGAATTGCATTATAAATTGATGATGCATAATCTCATGACTTTGGTTAGAGCTTTGATGTACTTTATTTGCTTGATTTCAGGGCAAAGGAAGCAAGGAAGAACCACGTTAGTACTCACGTTAATCTAGTTAACGTGAACACTAACGTGGAATGGCAAATAGCTTGCGACGTTAATGAGAAAAGTGATCACCAATAACGCCTGTGAAGCCATCAATAGCTCACGTTACTTGCCACGTTAACTAAGTTAGTGGGAAACGTGAACACCACTAACGTTCTACTCCAACGTTAGTGGTAAACGTGAACACCACTAACGTTCCAAGACTTGGCAATGAGCTACGTTAAGAGTCACGTTAACTAAGTTAACGTGAACTCTAACATAGAAGAGAAGAACAACACCAACGTTAGTGACACTCACCTTTGTCACTAACGTTGGATCAACTAGCATTGCCTACGTTAGTGGTCACGTTAAGACCACTAACGTGAGAGTTAACGTGGAGTTGAGGATTGATGAGCCAACGTTAGTGACACTCACTTTTGTCACTGATAAACCACTATTTTATGGTTTATCTTGTGCTTAATTGAGTGGATTTTATCAACTCTTTACCCACTTATTCATACTATTTGCATGGTTTTACATTTGCCTTCCTAATTATGTGCTTTGATTGAAAACATGCTTCTTTGGCCTTAAGTTCCCTATGTTTAATCCTCTCTTATTACCATTAGATGCCTTGATATGTGTGTTAAGTGTTTTCAGATATTATAGGGCAGGAATGGCTCAGAGGATGGAAAGGAAGAATACAAAAATGGAAGGAATACAAGAAGTTGGAGAAACTGTTAAGCTGTCCAGCCTAACCTCTTCGCAATCAAATGGCTATAACATTAGCTACAAATGTCCAAACGACGTGGTTCTAGTTGCGTTAGAAAGCTAACATCCGGGGCTTCGATTTGATATATAATATGTCATAGTTACCCTGATGCTAGGGGACGCGAACGCGTGATCCACGCGGACGCGTCGCATCTGCGAACTTCAATCTGCGCGGCCGCGTGGGCGACGCCTCCGCGTCACTTTCTCGCGACCTTAACGTACCTGAATACGCAGGGGGCGATTTTTGGCTTGTTTTTGACCCAGTTTTCGACCCGAAAAACATAGATTAGAGGCTATAAAGTGGGGGAATGCATCCATTTATGATCATGCTCTTATAATTCATAATTTTAGTTTTAGATGTAGTTTTTAGAGAGAGATGTTCTCTCCTCTCTCTTAGGATTTAGGTAGAATTTTTAGAAATTAGGATTTAATTCGACTCTTCATCAGGTTCAATATTTCTTTTACGTTATATTTATCTCTTATCTTAGATACTTTAATGCTTTTATTGGTATTTGATTTGTGTTGCCCAATTGGCTTATGAACTTTTCATGTTAGGATTATACATTATTGAGATGTTTTTAGATTTATGATTTCAATTCAGCTTTCCACCTTTTTGGTCTTGGTTAAGAAATCAGTAACTCAGGAGTTATCTTAGCTCAACATAATTGATAACTGTTATCTTTGCTAATTGAATTGAACTTCAATAATCCCAACCTTTTCTTAGGAAATAAATAGGATTCGAAGGTCAAACTAATTAGTCCATTGACTTTCCTTTGCTTTAGCAAAGGTTAACTAAGTCGAATTAAGATTCAACTTTCATTATTATTGATAAGAATAACTAAGTCTGGACTTCCAATTTCTCATACCTTGCCAAAGGATTTGCTTTACAGTATTTATTTATTTTAATTGCTATTTAAATTATTTGCCATATTAATTCTTCATTCTCAACCCCCAATTTACAATCTCCATAACCAATAATAAGAACATACCTCCCTGCAATTCCTTGAGAAGACGACCTGAGGTTTAAAAACTCGGTTATCAATTTTAAAGGGGTTTGTTACTTGTGACAACCAAAACTTTTGTACGAAGGGATTTCTGTTGGTTTAGAATCTATATCTACAACGCGACTATTTTTATAAAATTCTTTACTAGCAAAAATCCTAACGTCAAAATGGCGCCATTGCCGGGGAATTGCAAACGTGTGCCTTATTATTGGTTATTGTAAATATTTTTAAAAAAATTCAGATTTTAAAAATTTTTTTCTTATCTTATCTCTTTTTTAAAAAAAATCATATCTTTTTCAAAATCCTATCTTATTTTTTTTCAAAAGTTATATCTTTTTCAAAATATTTTCTTTTTGTTAGTTTTTGTTTTTGTTTTTTTCTACTACTATGAACTCTCACCCCTTTGGCTATGAGTCTGGTTACAACTATGTTGCAGGAAGAGGAGATTATAATGAGAACAGGCATCAAGGTTGGAACAATCAAAGATGGGAGGAGCCACAAGGATTTAATCAACCCTCATGGCAACAACCACTTCCAATGGACTATCAACAACCGTTCTGTGATGCATATCAAGGCAATGGCTATGGTGAGCATTCTTCTGATTATCAACAACAACCACCATACGCCTATGAGCCCCCTCAACATAGCTTTGGACCACCATACTCACGAGCCCCTTACCACCAAACATCTTCATACGATCCTAACCCGTACCCACCATACCAACCATCTTTTGAGCCAAATGAACCATATGCAGAACCACCACCTCAATATACACCATCTCCTTATCATTATCAAGATGAACCACCTTCCTACCATGAACCCCTTTTCCCAACAAATGAACCCTCCTATCCACCCCAACCCTCCATGAAGAAAGCATTTACCGATCTAAACTCTACTATACAAGCTCTCACCGCCCAAATCGGACCACCAAATACCTTCAATATACAACCCTCAAGCTCCAATGCACTTCTATCTCAACCACATAATGATCCACCCATCCCATCACCACCATCCATGGAAGAACACCCACATCCACCAATCCAAGAGCAAGATGATCCCAATTATGCTATTGATATGGAACAAGAGAGAGAGGATCATCTTCGCGAACCCATACTTCATAAAGAGCTAGAGGAGGCACTAAAGGTGAAGGTAGAAGAGACCCTTGAAGGTGAAAGAGTAATTGAAGGGAGTTGTCATGGAAAGGTAATCATCAAGGTGGAGGAAGAGTCAAGGGATCATTTCAAGGAAATAGTAGATCAATTTCATTCATCCCTTCATCAATTGGAGCAAGCAATAATTCAATTACCTTCCGAATGTTCGGACACTCAAGGGACCACCCCCATGGCTTCATGTGGAGAATCTAATGAGGAACGTAGCATGAAGGAGACACTAGAGACTCCAGTGGACAATAAGGAGCATGACTTTGTACTGGAACAAGTGGAGAAAGCCATAATAGTTGCAGAGGAAGAAGTGGTTGAGGATTTAGGAAATGCAAAACCTCCATGGGAACCTCAAGTCACAGAAACCTCTTCTAAGGAGTTTGAATTTGTTGTTGAGGAGGGTGTACAACACCCAAGGCATGTTATGGTTGAAGACTTGGAAGAGGTTGATCAAGAGATGGAGATTCAAGAAGAAAAAGCACAACCTCCCATGCCCTTGGTGAACAATGAAGAGGAAATTGAATCAGAAGAAAGCTACCAAGAGGAAGAGGTTGATATTGAAGAAGCTTGCAAAGAGGTGGTAGTTGTCAAAGAAGAGCACAAGGGAGTGGAGCTTGCACGTTCATTAGAAACACCTCCCCCTAAGTTGCCATCATCCTTCACAACATTCAAGTGGGTAAAATTCATATCCCTTAGCTTTCTAATTCCACTTGAACATGGGCTACTGGAGATGGATGGTCAACTTAGAGCTCTCTGTGGCATTAAGAGTAAGAAGAATATGGTCAGTGATAAGATTTATCCTGCAAGGTTTAACATGGTTGTGTGCTCAATATTTAAACGCAAAGGTTGGTGTAGAGCTCAACTGAATGGGTCTAGAAAGTTGTCTGGCTGCTTCAGTGAGAATTCAGATTGTTTGCCACCCGGCTGGAACAATATTGCTCAACAAGAAGACCGGTGCAAAAGCAAGATTTGGGACCCCGGAATTCAATCTAGA
Organism: Arachis stenosperma; assembly: GCF_014773155.1. Taxonomy (NCBI): domain Eukaryota; kingdom Viridiplantae; phylum Streptophyta; class Magnoliopsida; order Fabales; family Fabaceae; genus Arachis; species Arachis stenosperma. The sequence goes on along the minus strand of NC_080381.1, from coordinate 68,619,968 downwards.
AATCAACACTCTTGGGGCCTTGTCACTTGCTTTAACTTACTTGAAGGCTTTCTGCGCCTAGTTTGGGACACCGGAGGCTACTGGAACTCCAAACATTCGTGGAGATTCCTGGATGAATTCAAGCACAAGCCACCATAACAGGGAGCTCACTAAATGTCCAACTTAAGGACTTTAACTAAAAGTGCTAGGTGGGAGACAACCCACCATGGTATGATCGTTCCTTTTTCATTTTTATTTAAGTTTTATTTGTTTTTGAGCTCTATTTTTTTCATTGGACCTGGAATCATGCATGGCATTCATATTCGCATTGCATTCTGCATACTGCATTATATATATATATAAAAAATAATAAATAAAAAAATCGCACACGACGCGGCAGCGTCGCTGACGCGTTCGCGTCACTAATGCGTTGGAAAAAAAATAATTGAACAGAGAGTCACGCGAAAGCGTGGCTGGAGGCGCACCTTTAGCATAATTTGACCCCACGCGACCGCGTCGCTCACGCGACCGCGTCATGTGGAACTTCGGCCTCCCACGCGACCGCATCACTCACGCGGCCGCGTGCCATGAAAATCCACGTCAAAAAGGTGCATGGCCAAAAGTTGTGCTGGAATTGGGCTGGACTCGTGCTAGAAGCCCAAGCCATCCCACGCGGACGCGTGGGTCGTCTTTCAAAAATGGCCATCCACACGATCGCGTCTACCACGCGACCGAGTCAAGAAAATTTTTGGCAAAATGCAATTCAAACAGAGAGTTGTGCGAATGCGAGGCTGCACTCGCGCCACTAGCACAAATCAAGTAACGCGATCGCGTTGTAAAGAATTTCATAAAAACAGTCGCGTTGTAGATATAGTCTCTAAACCGACAGAAATCCCTTCGTAAAAACGTTTTGGTTGTCACAAGTAACAAACCCCTTTTTAAAATTGATAACCGAGTATTTAAACCTCGGGTCGTCTTCTCAAGGAATTGCAGGGAGGTGTGTTCTTATTATTGGCTATGAAAAAGGTAAAATTGAGGCTTTTGGAATTTGGGCAATGGGCACAAGCATATTTAAATAACAAGTAAAATAAATTAACAGTAAAATAAACTCTTGGCAAGGTATAAAGACTGGAGGTCCTATCCTAATTATCCTTATCAATTATGAAGAGAATTGGATTCTTCTCCCACCTTGTTAACCTTTAACTATGAAGGTAAGTTAAGTGGATGAATTAATTCGAATCCTCAAGTATTAGTTTTTCCTTGGAAAAGGCTAGAGTTATTGGAATATGAATTAATGAAATGAAGAAATCCAATTTCCTTTCAATAATGAGTTTGATAACTCTAGAGTTACCAATTATTTAACCAAGGCCAAAAGGAAAGAAAATTGAAGCTGCTGGAATAAAAATGCTTTTAGATGGGAAGCAATAATCATGTAAATAAAAGAAAGCAATATTAAACTGAAATACCTCAAATAATATTAATTTAAAAGAGTAATCTGTAACATGGAAGAGTTCATAAATTAAATTGGGATAAATAAAAATAAAGAACCTGGGATTGAGAGTCACTCCTAAAACTAAGAGAAGTCCTAAATCCTAATCCTAAGAGAGAGAAGAGAGAACCTCTCTCACTAAAAACTACATCTAAAAATAATAAAAAGAGAATTATGAGAGCATGATCTGAATGGATGCAATCCCTCTACTTTATAGCTTCTAATCTGAGTTTTTTGGGCCGAAAACTGGGTCAAAAACAGCCCAGAAATCGCTGGAGAAGAAATCTGCCACGCTGGATTTTCGTCACTGCGACGCGGCCGCATAGAGCACACGGTCGTGTAGCCTAGCGTCAGGGCCACTATGGCATATTATATATCAAATCAAAGTCCCAGATGTTAGCTTTCCAACGCAACTAGAACCGCGTCATTTGGACCACTATAGCTCAAGTTATGGTCATTTTAGTGCGAAAGGGTCAGGCTGACAGCTTTGCAGTTTCTCCAACTTCTTGTATTCCTTCCACTTTTGCATGCTTCCTTTCCATCCTCCAAGCCATTCCTGCCCTATAATATCTGAAAACACTTAACACACATATCAAGGCATCTAATGGTCATAAGAGAGGATTAATAATAAGCAAATATAAGATCAAAGAAGTATGTTTTCAATCATAGCACAAAATCAGAAAGAAAAATGTAAAACATGCGAATTGTATGAATAAGTGAGTAAAGAGTTGATAAAAACAACTCAATTGAGCATAAGATAAACCATAAAATAGTGGTTTATCAACATCCCCACACTTAAACAATAGCATGTCCTCATGCTAAGCTCAAGAGAAACTATAAAGAGATGAAGAGGAATGATAGAATGTATGAGATGCAACCTATGAATGCAACTAAATGCAACATGCTTCTACCTACTTGGTTAAAAGTAAATAAATCTTTCAAGAACAAATATGAACCGGATTTCACTAATACAAATTACAAAATACAATACAAATAACTTGCAAGAAGAAGATCGCTCATGAAAGCAAGGAACATAGAATTGAGCACTGAACCCTTACTGGTAGTGTATATCATTCTAACTCTCTAGTGTCTAGGGTCAATTCTCTCAATTCTCTACTAATCTTGCTTTCTATAGCTTGCTCTTCATCTAACAATCAACAAAAATTTAATGCACCAATACACAAATCAAGAGGTCTTTTAAGGTTGTAATGGGGTTAGGGTCAAGGTAGGATTGTATTTGGCCAAGTGGGCTAAAATTTGAATCCTTAATTAACATAAACTATTCCACCTAACTTAGGACAATCCATGTAATCATAATATAAAATCTGACTTCCCATTAACTATGTTTTCCACATATTCATGCATTCTAATTTCAAGTGCAACTCGTATGCATTGCTTTCACCACTTACTTTGGGGCATTTTGTCCCCTTTCACTTATTTTGCTCTTTTTTTATATATTTTTTTCTTTTGTTTTTTTATATATATATATTTTTTGTTTTTCTCAATGCATATGATTAATTTATTGAATGCATGAACATGTCCTAAACATTTCTTTCACATTTTCAGAAAATTCTAACATACTCAATTCTCAAACAAGATGTTTTCAAACCCACTCTTCCCCACACTTAATTCATAAGCATTCTCACTAGTCTAAGCTAACCAAGGATTCAAATTAAGGACATTATTGTTTTTCGCTTAGACTTAATGATGTGCTAAAATAAAGAACAAAGGGGTAAAATAGGCTCAAAATTGGTTTGCAATAGATAATGAAAAGGTTAAGGCCATATGGGTATGTAAGCTCAGTGAAACAAGGCCTCAATCATATAAGTTTATGCATACATTAAACAATGGAAATATAGAATCAAGCAAGACAAAGATCACAATTTTAGAGAGAAAAACACACACCAAAATTAAAATATTGGTTGATAAAATGCAACCAATCAAATAGGCTCAAAATCTTACTGGTTTTGTGTGTTCAACCTTTAAACCATGTTCCAAAATAAAATTTCTTCATACAAGTTATTCAAAAAGTTTTTAATTTAAATTGGTGAAATACTATAAAAATTTTCTTAAAAAAGAAAATATTACTTCAACCATGTGGTAAAATATGCAAAAATCAAATAAACATACAAATGCAACAACTAATCTACAAAGAAAATTTAAACATTGGTGTTGAGACAAGAAAGTACTAACCCATGGAGATCGGTATCGACCTCCCCACACTTAAAGATTGCACCGTCCTCGGTGCATGCTGAGATGTGCAGGTGGACGGGTTGTTCCAACTGATGCCTTTCTTCAAGGATTGTGCAGATGGAATTGTTTGTCTCTCCATGTAAATATCTTCCAGTTCCCCTCCGGTGGCCATCCTGAAAGAAAAAGGGAAGAAAAGTAACCCAGAAATAAAGATAAGAAAATAAATAAAGTATGGGTGGGTTAATGCCAAATGATAAGGGTCTCATTTACATGGAAGCTTCAACATGTACGTGAGAAAATAATAGAAGCCATGGCATACCAGTGGTATAAAATTTGTAACATAGGGAAAGAGAGTGGTTAATGGAAGTATTAATACAAGTTCATGCCAATGCAAATGGAGTGCAAGTATCATAAAAGATTGGCATTGGCAGATAATTAATATCATCCCACAGTGTAAAACAAGATAACAAAATAAATTCAAGAAAAGATGCAACAGTAGAATAAGAAAATTTTTTTTAACACCAATGGAAAAATAAAAAATTCAGAAAAGAAAATAAAAACAAAATGCACAAAATTAAGATGCGATGAATGAGATATGCAAATAAATTAAGTAAAATAAAATAAAAGATAAGAAGAATGAGAATGGAAAGAAGTAAAGTAAGAAAGAAAGAAGAAAGAAGAAAAGATAGAAGAAATTAGGATTGGGGAAGAAAAAATAAGATATTTGGAAAATTAGGATAAGCTGTGCAGCGCAAGCGACGCGGACGCGTGGGGCACGCGGTCGCGCGACTTGCGCTGTAAGTTAATCGATGCGGTCGCGTCGGTCACGCGGTCGAGTTGGTCACGCGGTCGCGTTGGTCACGCGGTCGCGTGACTCAATTTATGCTACTGGCGCGAGGGCAGCCTCGCGCTCGCACAACTCTCTGTTCAAAATCTTATTTTGCCAAATTTTGGGTGACGCGGCTGCGTGGGGCATGCGTTCGCGTGGGAGGGCTTGGGCTTCTAGCACGAGTCCAGCCCAATTCTAGCACAACTTTCGGCCATGCACCTTTTTGACGTCGATTTTCAGGGCACGCGGTCGCGTGGGTGACGCGGTCGCGTGGAGGCCAAAGTTCCACATGACGCGGTCGCGTGGGGTTAAATGATGCTAAAGGCGCGGCTCCAGCCACGCTCTCACGTGACTCTCTGTTCAATTCTCTTCTTCCTAACGCACTAGTGACGCGGACGCGTCAGCGACGCTGCCGCGTCGCGTGGGTGTTTTTCCCTTTTTTTTTTTTGAAAAATGCAGAGTGCAGTATGCAGAATGCAATGCTTAATGTGAATGCTATGCATGATTCTAGGTTCAATAAAATAAAATAAAACTCAAAAAACAAACAAAACAAAATAGAATAAATTGAAAAAGAACGATCATACCATCGTGGGTTGTCTCCCACCTAGCACTTTTATTTAAAGTCCTTAAGTTGGACATTTGAGGAGCTTCCTGTTATGGCGGCTTGTGCTTGAACTCATCCAGAAATCTCCACCAATGTTTGGAGTTTTAGTAGCCTCCGGGGTCCCAAACTAGGCATGTGAAGCTTTTGAGCAGCTTCAAATAGATTTTCAGGCTCCCGGAGTGATGAATATCAGAATATTTTCCAAGATCCCAAACTTTGGTTCCAAATCCGCTTTCGTTTTGATCTATACTTTTCCATCTGGACGGGTTGGAAATTAGATTCTCACTACGGTGACCAAACGTTCTCCGTGATCCACTCAATTGAGCACGATACCAATCCTTGCACTTCGAGTTGAAGCGTGGAACCTTATTGAACCTTGTGCACCGGCTCTGACTATGAGCCATTTCCCTTTTACTCTTAAAGCCGCAGAGAGCTCTAAGCTGAACATATGTTTCAAGCAAACCATATTCAAGTAGAATATTGAAGATAAAAGACAAGGATTTTACCCACTTGTAGTTTGTGGTGGGCGGTAACGGCCTTGGGATAGGTGTTTCCAGTGGTTCTGTAAGTTCTACTCCCTTATAATCTTCTGTGAATTCTTCCACTTCAACCATCTCTTGATCAGAGTCTTCAATTTCTCCCTTATCATTGCTCAAGTCATATATTGGAGGTTGAGAAAAATCTACCTTAGCATCATCTTCATATTCACTCGGGGAAGATTCTTCTGTCTCATAGAAATCACTTGTGGATGCAAGGTCGTCACTAAGAGAACAGGACTCGTGATCATCATCATCAAGGAAGCCTGTGTCCTGGGTTATTCCGTTCAGTTCTTCATAAGATATTTGCAGTGGAGGCGGTGCAAAATCCTCCTCAGCGTCAATTGTAACATCCTTGATGGAGTTCTCCACAACAACCGACTCTTCTTCTTCTGCAATGACAGCTTTCTCTACTTGTTCTAGTACGAAGTTATGCTCTATGCTGTTCACTGGGGCTTCCAGCGTCTCCTTTGTACTGCGTTCTTCATTGGATTCTCTACATAAAGCCATGGGGGTCTGTTGAGGGGCTGAGTGTCTGGAAGATAATTGTTTTAACTTCTCCACCATTGCTTGCTCCAGTTGATGAAGGATTGCGGTACATTGTTTCATTAATTCTTCGAGGCTAACCCGTGATTCTGACTTTGATGGATATGGGTAATGTGTATGGGGGAGTGGTGGTTCTTGGGAGTAATTGGATTGGTATTGGGGCGGATAAGGATCGTATGGTGGCGAATGGCGAAAAGAAGCTTGTGAGTGTGGTGGTTCGAGGTCATGTTGAGAGGATGGTCTATAGGCACGGGGTGGGACTTGTTGGTAGTTACAAGGTTGTCCACCATATCTTTCAGCTGGGTATGCATTGTAGAATGGTCGTTGTCCATGATATCTTGGAGGGTGTTGTTGCCTAAAGGGTTGATTAGATACTCTTGACTGCATCCATCCTTGATTGGTCTGACCTTGATGAATATTCCTGCTGTGGTTTCTATTTCCTTCAACAAAGTTAGAACTAAACTCAAAGCGAGAGGGGTGAGAATTCATAATAGCTATCAGAAATAAGGGGAAAAAAGAGAAAACAAATAAACAAGTAAAAGAAAAATATTTTTTTTTGAAAAATATTTACAATAACCAATAATAAGGCACACGTTTGCAACTCCCCGGCAACGGGGCCATTTTGACGTTAGGATTTTTGCCAGTAAAAAATTTCATAAAAACAGTCGCGTTGTAGATATAGTCTCTAAACCGACAGAAATCCCTTCGTACAAACATTTTGGTTGTTCATGACAGGTCATCATATACCCATTTTTCAAGCTAATTTCACTTGTTTTATTAGCCTTTATGCACTTTCTTGCATCCTAAGTAAGTGATTTGGAATGAAAATGCATAACTTCTTTAAATCAAATAACCACCATTAAATTGATGCTAAATCATGAGGTTTGAGCAAGAATTAATTGATTTTTTATGAAATATAAACCATATGAGTTTAGAGATACTTTGAGTGGTTGTTTTGGTTTCTTGTAGGTGAAGAAAGGAAGAAAAGAGGAAAAACGTGGCTTAAGAAAGCATGGCCCAAGGGAAGAAGGAATGTGGCGCATAGAAGGAGGAAGCAAACATTGCCCTCCACAAGGGCACACTGCCCTCCTCAAGAGCAATATCGGGCTTCACCCAAGAAAAATTCAAAGAAAATTGCTTCATAATGCTTCCTATGGGTTTCGAACCCAAGGACAAAGAGGAAAGGAGTAGCGCTCAAGCACAATAAAATCAAGCAAAAATTGGCTTGCTTTCAATCTCCCAGGATCGAACATGGCACCATGAGGAAGCAAGGAACTAAGCATGACTTTGGTGCCAAGAAAACCAAAGAAAAGAAGCAGCGTGTGCCTCCACCAAGTTTCGAACTTGGAACTTCACCTTTGGCACATTGCCCTGCCCTCCGCAAGGGCAGGGCAGCATTTTGTGTTGCATGGCCAGCGCACAAGATTGGCACGCACCAGGGGAGTCTCGGCCAGCAAGCACGCACGGGCAGAATCTGGCGCACCAAGAAAACTCTGCCCTGCCCTCCACAAGGGCAGGGCAGCATTCTGATGCATCACACGCACCAACACGCACGCACGAGGCCGCATGCACCATTTCCTACTCTGCCCTCCACAAGGGCAGGGCAGCCTCCTGGGAGCTACTTTCTCATGGGCTGAAATTGGATTAAAAATCCAATTAAATTCATTTCTTCACCAAATCAAAAGCCCATCCAAATTCCAAAATCCAAGAATAGAAAGTGTATAAATAGGAGATAGTTTGATGTAATTAGGAACCCTTCTTTTGATTTTTGAATTTTCACATCTTCAGACTTGATTTTGAGAGCTTGGAACTGAGATTTTAGAGAATTGGGAAGGAGAATTGATCTCTCTTCTTCCTCGTTCTTGCTTGAGCACTCTTTACTTTTCTTGTTTGAGTCTTGGGTGTGAAGAATTGAGGAATTTCTGTCTCAATCTCCATTTAAGATCTCTTTGATTTCTCTTCTGCATAATTGAGTTGAATTCAATTTCCTTTACTGCTTCATCTTTAATTTCTTGTTAATTGCCTTGTGAATTTGGATCTGGGAAGGCAATTGAGATCTAGACTTTGCTATCTAGTCTCTGGAGTCCTGAGATCCCATTTTCCTTTTGGTTCTTCTGTGAACCCCTGCTGCACTTTAATTTCCTTTTCTGTTTGAGATCTAACAGAACTCAAATCATCTCTTGCTTTGATAATTGTTGCAATTTAATTTCCCTTGCTTGAATTCTGAAATCCCAGTCCTCAAATCCCTTTTCCATTCAAGCAATTTATATTTCTTGCACTTTAAGTTACTGCAATTTATATTTCTTGCACTTTAAGTTTCAGTCATTTAATTTCTTGTTCTTTAAGATTCAGCTCTTTTACTTTCAGTTCTCTTTAATTTCTGCAATTCTTCCCTCCCCCTTTACATTTTCTGTCATTTACTTACTGTTAGATACAAAATCACTCAACCAAAACTTGATTCGCTTGACTAAATCAACCACTAAACTAAAATTGCTCAATCCTTCAATCCTTGTGGGATCGACCTCACTCCCGTGAGTTTTATTACTTGATGCGATCCGGTACACTTGCCGGTGAGTTTTGTGTTGGATCGTTTTTCACACATCAAGTTTTTGGCGCCGTTGCCGGGGATTGAAATAGATTGACAATGATTAAGTGAAGTGGAGGTCTAGATCAAGCACTTTTTCTTTATTTTTAACTAACATACTAACTATTTGAATTTTTGCTTAAACTAACTAAAACTTCATTCTAGCAAGAGATTGAAGTTTCGCTGGTTTTCTGGATCTGTGTGTCTCTCATTGTGTGTTTATATGTCAGGTACAGGAAGAGCTTCCCCTATTCTCTCTGAACTTGACCAAAGAACTCTTCGAAGAATAAGAAGAGCTGAAAGAGGGAAGAACGTTATTGGAGAGGAAGAATCTGAGGAGGAATTCCAAGAAATGGAAAGAGATCCATCAAATCCCAATCAACCAGAAGGAGGGGCCAACAATAACCCACAACAAAGAAGAGTACTGGCTTCCTACACATTTGCAAATGCTAGACATTATGGGAGTAGCATTCTTACCCCTAATGTGAATGAAAACAACTTTGAACTAAAGCCACAACTCATCACATTGGTCCAAAACAACTGCTCTTTTGGAGGAGGGCCATTGGAGGACCCGAATCAACATTTATCTACCTACTTGAGGATTTGTGACACTGTCAAAACCAATGGTGTGCCTCCTGACAGTTACAAGTTGCTGCTCTTTCCATTTTCTCTCAGGGACAAAGCCACCCAATGGCTAGAAACATTTCCAAAGGAGAGCATCAACACTTGGGATGATTTCGTGAGCAAGTTTCTTGCCAAATTTTATCCCCCTCAAAGGATCATAAGATTGAAGACTGAGGTGCAGAAATTCACTCAAATGGAGGCTGAAAATTTATATGAAGCATGGGAAAGATATAAGGCACTGCTGAGGAAATGTCCACCAGAGATGTTCACTGAGTGGGACAAGCTGCAGAACTTCTATGAGGGACTTACTCTGAAGGCTCAAGAAGCACTTGATCATTCAGCTGGAGGCTCATTACAACTCATGAAAACTACAAAGGAAGCTCAAAATCTCATTGATATGGTGGCTAACAACCAATATTTCTTTGCTCACCAAAGGCAATGCCAACCATCACAAAGGAGAGGAGTAATGGAGTTGGAAGGAGTGGATTTAATCTTAGCTCAGAACAAGATGATGCAGCAGTAAATTCAACAACAGTTTGAGCAAATGGCCAAAAGAATTGATAGCCTTCAAGTTGCATCAGTGAGTGCCACAAGCCAACCATCAACTACTTGGGGGCAAAATGAAGAAATTCAAGAGGAGCAACAACAAGTGCAAGTCCAATACATGCACAACCAAAATCCTGGAACAAATGAAGTCTATGGTGATACTTACAATCCCTCTTGGAAAAACCATCCCAACCTCAGATGGGGAGACAACCACAATCAAACTCAGTAGCCATGGCAAAGAAACTCAAATCAAAACAATTGGAAAAACACAAACCACAACAACCAGCCAAACACTAACCAAAACACACACAGAAAACCACAAAATAATTACCCCAACTCTAACCATTATCCACCCAATAACCAACCAACTAACCAAAACACCTACCATCATCCATCAACACCCCAAAACCAACCAATCTCACAAGACTCTCAGAGGATTACTAATCTAGAGCTGCTCATGGAGAAGATGATGAAGAACCAAGAATTGACAACAAAGAACCAAGAAGCTTCCATGAAGAGCCTAGAAAGGCAGATTGGACAAATCTCCAAGCAGATTTCTATTGAAAGACCTTCAAGCTCACTACCAAGTGACACCATTCCTAATCCAAAAGAAGAATGCAAAGCTGTGCAATTAAGGAGTGGAAAGACATTGGTGGACAGCAACCAAGGAGCAACCAAGAAACTTATGGAGAATGACAAAGAGCCAACAGAGAAAGATGGAGCTAACAACAAGGACATAACAAGCAAGAATGTCCCAGAAAAGCTCACAGAAGAGAACAACTAACCACAGAGTCTAAAGAAAGGAAAGCAGATCATGGAAGAACCAAATCCAAAACAGCAGCAAGTGGAAAAGAGACTTACACCTTGATGAGCGGATATTTTATACGCTTTTTGGGGGTAATTTCTTGTAGATTTTAGCATGTTTCAGTTAGTTTTTAGTTAAATATTATTAGTTTTTAAGCAAAAATCATATTTCTGGACTTTACTATGAGTGTGTGTATTTTTCTGTGATTTCAGGTATTTTCTGGCTGAAATTGAGGGAGCTGAGCAAAAATCTGACTTAGGCTGAAAAAGGACTGCTGATGCTGTTGGATCCTGACCTCCCTGCACTCGAAATGGATTTTCTGGAGCTACAGGAGTCCAATTGGCGCGCTCTCAACGGCGTTGGAAAGTAGACATCCAGGGCTTTCCAGCAATATATAATAGTCCATACTTTGCGCGAGGGTAGACGACGTAACTTGGCGTTAAACGCCAAGTTCATGCTGCTGTCTGGAGTTAAACGCCAGAAAAACGTCATGATCCGGAGTTGAACGCCCAAAACACGTCATAATCTGAAGTTTGACGCCAAGAAAGGCCTTTACACGTGGAAAGCTTTAGTCTCAGCCCCAGCACACACCAAGTGGGCCCCAGAAGTGGATTTCTGCACCAATTATCCTAGTTTATTCATTTTTCTGTAAACCTAGGTTACTAGTTTACTATTTAAACAACTTTTACAGACATTCCTTGTACCTCATGACATTTTCAGATCTGAATTACATACTTTGTGACGGCATGAGTCTCTAAACTCCATTGTTGGGGGTGAGGAGCTCTGCAGCGTCTCGATGATTTAATACAATTCCTTTGTTTTCCATTCAAACACGCTTGTTCTTATCTAAGATGTTTATTCGCGCTTAACTGTGAAGAAGGTGATGATCCGTGACACTCACCACCTTCCTCAACCCATGAACGTGTGCCTGACAATCACCTCCGTTCTACATTAGATTGAATGAATATCTCTTAGATTCCTCAACAGAATCTTCGTGGTATAAGCCGGATAGATGGCGGCATTCATGAGAATCCGGAAAGTCTAAACCTTGTCTGTGGTATTCCGAGTAGGATTCCGGGATTGAATGACTGTGACGTGCTTCAAACTTTAACCTGCTGGGCGTTAGTGACAGACGCAAAAGAGTGATTCTATTCCAGTAGGAGCGGGAACCAACCGGTGATTAGCCGTACTGTGACAGAGTGCGTGAGCATAGTTTTCACTGCGAGGATGGGAAGTAGCCATTGACAACGGTGACACCCTACATAGAGCTTGCCAGGGAAGGAACCTGTATGTGAGAAGAGGATTTCAAGGAAGAGTTGAAATCAGAAGACAAAGCATCTCCACAACCCCAACATATTCCCCAGTGCTGCAATTCAAAGTAACATTGTTCCCTCTTTTATCAAATCCAGTAATTTCACTTTTAATCCAAATAATCCTATTGACATCCTGACTAAGATTAATAAAATAAATATTGATTGCTTCAAACCAATAATCTCTGTGGATTCGACCCTTACTCACGTAAGGTATTACTTGGATGACCCAGTACACTTGCTGGTTAGTTGAACGGAGTTGTGTTCACTCGTGCCAATTTCTAAAATCCAATTACAAGGAAAAAGGATCACAATTTCGTCCACCACACCTCCACTACCTTATCCACAGAGATTCCAAAAAGAAGCAAAGGATCAACATTTCCACAAATTCCTTGAGACTTTCAAGAAGCTGGAAATCAACATACCTTTGGCTGAGGCATTGGAGCAAATGCCTCTATATGCCAAGTTCTTAAAGGAGCTCATCAACAAGAAAAGAAGTTGGAATGAGAAGGAGACTATAATGCTCAGTGAAGAATGTAGTGCACTAATCAAAAAAGGGCTCCCTCCCAAGCTTGAAGATCCTGGAGGTTTCTTCCTACCTTGCACTATTGGAAGCCTATTCATCAACAAGGGGATGTATGACTTAGGAGCAAGTATAAATCTAATTCCATCTCCTTTAGTGAAAAAGCTTGGCATAGAAGAGGTGAAACCAATACAGATGTCCTTGGAATTGGTGGACCAATCAGTGGTATATCCTAAAGGGTTGATTGAGAACCTTCTAGTTAAGGTTGACAAGTTCATCTTTCCGGCAGACTTTGTGATCCTAAATTCAGCAGAGAATGAGAACGACTCCATAATACTTGGTCGACCATTTTTGGCCACTGCTAGAGCCATTGTAGATATAGAGCAGGGAGAGCTAACCCTCAGGATGCATGAAGAGAGCATCACTTTGAAAGTGTTTCCAGAATCACAAAGTAATGAAGAAACAAGCAAGACAAGTGACTGTCTTCCAAGGCAAGCAACCATCAAAACAGTATAACAGAAGAGTGAGCAGGTACAAGGAGGGGAAGGAATTCAAAAAGAGGCCGGGATGATAAACAAAAAGGGAGGTATCACAACTCGAGTCACTGTCAAAGGAGACAAATCAACAAGAAAGAAAAAGAAGAAAAACAAGAAGAAGGCTTACAAAGGGTGGAAGAATAAAAAAATTCCAACTGAAGGATTTTCCAAAGGTGACAAAGTACAATTAGTATATCAACAGCTGGGAACAGAAGATCATTACACTGTCAACCAAGTACTCTCTCTTGAGCACATTGAAATTGAGCATCAAGGAACACAGAGAATGCTTACAGTGAGAGGGGACAAGTTGAGACATCACCAGCATCAACCACCTTAAAGGGAGTTCAATGTCAAGCTAGTGACAATAAAGAAGCGCTTGTTGGGAGGCAACCCAACCTGAGGTAGTTTTCTTTTCATAGCTCTTTCAATAAAAATGTTGAATAATTGGTATGCATTGCAAGGAGCTAAGTTTGGTGTTGCACACCAAAACAACTTAAGGGAGAATGAAAGATTCTAAGTTTGGTGTTCCACCAAAAATCTCATTTAAAAGAACATTCTCACTTCCTGCACAATACTAGCTCCAAGCAATCAAACAAATTATCCAACTATTTAACTGCTTTCTAGCTTCAAATCCCATAACCTTTAGCAAGAACACAAGGTTTCACATATGGTTAACTTGCTGCATCAGAGGCAGTGGCAAGCAATTAAGTTTGGTGTCTCCAACACCAAAATAAATCCCAGAGCCACACTCAATTTATGCATACTAACCATGCAATTAAGGGCTTGAGAAGCAAGCAACTTTGAGAATTATGCAGGACATAAGTCAACAATTGAAGATATTGTGCATCTTAACTCAAAGAAAACACAACAGAAGGAAGAATCAAAGGGCTGCAACTTCAAAGGTTGTATCTAAACTTAACCCTTGCTGCTGTGAATTGTTTTGAACATGGGAACCATTATATGTCCTGCTAAAGTGTTTATCTAGTTGCAAGTGAAGTTGTTTGATTAAGTATGCTAATCTGCATAATGCTTGTCATCCATCACCTAGCTGAATTTTGTTTTGTTTCCCATATGCTTGAATAAAAGAGAATTGTTTGAATTGGAAAGTGATTATATCCAATGTTGCATAAGTTAGAATGGAAGTTAATGGTGGTGTATGTGTTTGATTAAATGCATAACTCATAAAATAATTGCTGCATAATGTCATTTTCATTGAAGTGTGATCTAGCTTGCTGTTATAAAGGTTCTTATCAGTAAAGAAAAAGCCCTTGAGAACAAAAAAATAAAACAGAAAGAAAAGGAAGAAGAAAAAGCCAATGTGGCAAGAAAAATAAAGAATAAAGGCTGGACACCAATAGCTTGGACCCTAGGACACATGCCTGTGGTGTTCTTGTACTAGGATATGCTTAGAGAAGTAAATTCTGAGGGGTATTTCAAAACCCGGTCACTTAGATCAACTGATTTGGGATGGCCAATTGAAAGTCCATAATAAAGAGCAACCTAGATACAGAACATTTAGTTATCCAAAGAGATGCTGGGCATCAATGATCCTAGGAAGAAATAGTGAGCCATGTGTCTGTGGTGGAAAGATGTTGAGTAAAAATAAAGCCAAAGGCTACTGCAACATTAGACACCAAGCCTTCATAGAAGAATAAGCTTGTTAAGCAAAATGAGGAAAGAAAAGTTAGCAAGGGAGCAAGTAAAGAATAAACCTTATAACAGCAAGTTTAGTAAGCCTTTGAGGAAAAATGTATGTTATGTAACAGCAACAATAATTGAGTTATCGTTGTCTGCATAAAAACTCCATGAATCAAGTTCTGCTATATGCCTAATAAGGATATGTTTTCTTTTCTTGTTCATTTCATTTTCTCTTAGTTTTGATTCTTGCTTGGGGACAAGCAAGAATTAAGTTTGGTGTTGTGATGACAGGTCATCATATACCCATTTTTAAAGCTAATTTCACTTGTTTTATTAGCCTTTATGCACTTTCTTGCATCCTAAGTAAGTGATTTGGAATGAAAATGCATAACTTCTTTAAATCAAACAACCACCATTAAATTGATGCTAAATCATGAGGTTTGAGCAAGAATTAATTAATTTCTTATGAAATATAAACCTTATGAGTTTAGAGATACTTTGAGTGGTTGTTTTAGTTTCTTGTAGGTGAAGAAAGGACGAAAAGAGGAAAGACGTGGCTTAAGAAAGCATGGCCCAAGGGAAGAAGGAATGTGGCGCATAGAAGGAGGAAGCAAACATTGCCCTCCACAAGGGCACACTGCCCTCCTCAAGAGCAATATCGGGCTTCACCCAAGAAAAATTCAAAGAAAATTGCTTCATAATGCTTCCTATGGGTTTCGAACCCAAGGACAAAGAGGAAAGGAGTAGCGCTCAAGCACAATAAAATCAAGCAAAAATTGGCTTGCTTTCAATCTCCCAGGATCGAACACGGCACCATGAGGAAGCAAGGAACTAAGCATGACTTTGGTGCCAAGAAAACCGAAGAAAAGAAGCAGCGTGTGCCTCCACCAAGTTTCGAACTTGGAACTTCACCTTTGGCACATTGCCCTACCCTCCGCAAGGGCAGGGCAGCATTTTGTGTTGCATGGCCAGCGCACAAGATTGGCATGCACCAGGGGATTCTCGGCCAGCAAGCACGCACGGGCAGAATCTGGCGCACCAAGAAAACTCTGCCCTGCCCTCCACAAGGGCAGGGCAGCATTCTGATGCATCACATGCACCAACACGCACGCACGAGGCCGCATGCACCATTTCCTGCTCTGCCCTCCACAAGGGCAGGGCAGCCTCCTGGGAGCTACTTTCTCATGGGCTGAAATTGGATTAAAAATCCAATTAAATTCATTTCTTCACCAAATCAAAAGCCCATCCAAATTCCAAAATCCAAGAATAGAAAGTGTATAAATAGGAGATAGTTTGATGTAACTAGGAACCCTTCTTTTGATTTTTGAATTTTCACATCTTCAGACTTGATTTTGAGAGCTTGGAACTGAGATTTTAGAGAATTGGGAAAGAGAATTGATCTCTCTTCTTCCTCGTTCTTGCTTGAGCACTTTTTACTTTTCTTGTTTGAGTCTTGGGTGTGAAGAATTGAGGAATTTCTGTCTCAATCTCCATTTAAGATCTCTTTGATTTCTCTTCTGCATAATTGAGTTGAATTCAATTTCATTTACTGCTTCATCTTTAATTTCTTGTTAATTGCCTTGTGAATTTGGATCTGGGAAGGCAATTGAGATCTAGACTTTGCTATCTAGTCTCTGGAGTCCTGAGATCCCATTTTCCTTTTGGTTCTTCTGTGAACCCCTGCTGCACTTTAATTTCCTTTTCTGTTTGAGATCTAACAGAACTCAAATCATCTCTTGCTTTGATAATTGTTGCAATTTAATTTCCCTTGCTTGAATTCTGAAATCCCAGTCCTCAAATCCCTTTTCCATTCAAGCAATTTATATTTCTTGCACTTTAAGTTATTGCAATTTACATTTCTTGCACTTTAAGTTTCAGTCATTTAATTTCTTGTTCTTTAAGATTCAGCTCTTTTACTTTCAGTTCTCTTTAATTTCTGCAATTCTTCCCTCCCCCTTTACATTTTCTGTCATTTACTTACTGTTAGATACAAAATCACTCAACCAAAACTTGATTCGCTTGACTAAATCAACCACTAAACTAAAATTGCTCAATCCTTCAATCCTTGTGGGATCGACCTCACTCCCGTGAGTTTTATTACTTGATGCGACTCGGTACACTTTCGGTGAGTTTTGTGTTGGATCGTTTTCCACACATTAGTTGTCACAAGTAACAAACCCCTTTTTAAAATTGATAAACAAGTATTTAAACCTCGGGTCGTCTTCTCAAGGAATTGCAGGGAGGTGTGTTCTTATTATTGGCTATGAAAAAGGTAAAATTGGGGTTTTTGGAATTTGGGCAATGGGCACAAGCATATTTAAATAACAAGTAAAATAAATTAACAGTAAAATAAACTCTTGGCAAGGTATAAAGACTGGAGGTCCTATCCTAATTATCCTTATCAATTATGAAGAGAATTAGATTCTTCTCCCACCTTGTTAACCTCTAACTATGAAGGTAAGTTAAGTGGATGAATTAATTCGAATCCTCAAGTCTTAGTCTTTCCTTGGGAAAGGCTAGAGTTATTGGAATATGAATTAATGAAATGAAGAAATTCAATTTTCTTTCAATAATGAGTTTGATAACTCTAGAGTTACCAATTATTTAACCAAGGCCAAAAGGAAAGAAAATTGAAGCTGCTGGAATAAAAATGCTTTTAGATGGGAAGCAATAATCATATAAATAAAAGAAAGCAAAATTAAATTGAAATACCTCAAATAATATTAATTTCAAAGAGTAATCTGTAACATGGAAGAGTTCATAAATTAAATTGGGATAAATAAAAATAAAGAACCTGGGATTGAGAGTCACTCCTAAAACTAAGTCCTAAATCCTAATCCTAAGAGAGAGAGGAGAGAACCTCCCTCACTAAAAACTATATCTGAAAATAATAAAAAGAGAATTATGAGAGCATGATCTGAATGGATGCAATCCCTCTACTTTATAGCTTCTAATCTGAGTTTTCTGGGCCGAAAACTGGGTCAAAAACAGCCCAGAAATCGCTGGAGAAGAAATCTGCCACGCTGGTTTTTCGTCACTACGACGCGGCCGCATGGGGTACGCGGTCGCGTCGCCTAGCGTCAGGGCCACTATGGCATATTATATATCAAATCGAAGCTCCGGACGTTAGCTTTCCAACGCAAATGGAACCGCATCATTTGGACCTCTGTAGCACAAGTTATGGTCGTTTTAGTGCGAGAGGGTCAGGCTGACAGCTTTGCAGTTTCTCCAACTTCTTGTATTCCTTCCACTTTTGCATGCTTCCTTTCCATCCTCCAAGCCATTCCTGCCCTATAATATCTGAAAACACTTAACACACATATCAAGGCATCTAATGGTCATAAGAGAAGATTAATAATAAGCAAATATAAGATCAAAGAAGCATGTTTTCAATCATAGTACAAAATCAGGAAGAAAAATGTAAAACATGCGAATTGTATGAATAAGTGAGTAAAGAGTTGATAAAAACTACTCAATTGAGCATAAGATAAACCATAAAATAGTGGTTTATCAAGCACATATTATTGCATTCAATACTTTAATCATATGCATTGAGAAAAATAAAAAGAAAAAAAGAAAAAAAAGAGAAAAAGAAAAGAGCAATTAATAAAAGGGGTCAAAATTCTCCAAAGTAAGTGTTGGTATTAATGCATATGTACTAAACTCAATGTTAGGATGCATGAACATGTGGAAAGCACAGTTAATGGGAAGTTAGATTTAGCATTTTAATTAAATGGATTGTCTTAAGTTAGGTGGGAAGTTTATGTTAATTAAGGATTCAAATTTTAGTCCACTTGGCCAAATACAATCCTACCTTGACCCTAACCCCATTACAACCCTTAAAAGACCTCTTGATTTGTGTATTGGTGCATTAAATTTTTGTTGATTGTTAGATGAAGGGCAAGCTAGAGAAAGCAAGATTAGTAGAGAATTGAGAAAATTGATCCTAGACACTTGAGAGTTAGAGTGATATACACTACCAGTGAGGGTTTAATGCTTGATTCTATGTTCCCTGCTTTCAAGAGCTATCTTCTTACAAGTTTACTTGTTTTCACTGTATGATTTGAATTTGTAAAATCTGATTTATGTTTGTCTTGGAGAACTTATTTATTTTTAACTAAGTAGGTAGAAACATTTTTGCATGTAGTTGCATTCATATAGATAGGTTGCATTTCATACATCCTACCATTCCTCTTCATCTTTATAGTTTCTCTTGAACCTAGCATGAGGACATGCTATTGTTTAAGTGTGGGGAGGTTGATAAACTACTATTTTATGGTTTATCTTGTGCTTAATTGAGTGGATTTTATCAACTCTTTACCCACTTATTCATACTATTTGCATGATTTTACATTTGCCTTCCTAATTATGTGCTTTGATTGAAAACATGCTTCTTTGGCCATAAGTTCCCTATGTTTAATCCTCTCTTATTACCATTAGATGCCTTGATATATATGTTAAGTGTTTTCAGATATTATAGGGTAGGAATGGCTCAGAGGATGGAAAGGAAGAATGCAAAAATGGAAGGAATACAAGAAGTTGGAGAAACTGCTAAGCTGTCCAGCCTGACCTCTCCGCACTCAAATGGCTATAACTTTAGCTACAGAGGTCCAAACGACGCGATTCTAGTTGCGTTAGAAAGCTAACGTCTGGGGCTTCGATTTGATATATAATATGCCATAGTTGCCCTGATGCTAGGCGACGCATCCGCGTGGATCACGCGGACGCGTCGCATCTGCGAACTTCAATCCGCGCGGCCGCGTGGGCGACGCCTCCGCATCATTTGCCCGCGACCTGAACGTACCAGAATACGTAGGGGGCGATTTCTGGGCTGTTTCTGACCCAGTTTTTGGCCCGGAAAACACATATTAGAGGCTATAAAGTGGGGGGAATGCATCCATTCATGATCAAGCTCTCATAATTCATAATTTTAGTTTTAGATGTATTTTTTAGAGAGAGAGGTTCACTCCTCTCTCTTAGGATTTAGGTAGGATTTTTAGAAATTAGGATTTAATTCGACTCTTCATCAGGTTCAATATTTCCTTTACTTTATATTTATCTCTTATCTTAGATACTTTAACGCTTTTATTGGTATTTGATTTGTGTTGCCCAATTGGCTTATGAACTTTTCGTGTTAGGATTATACATTATTGAGATGTTTTTAGATTTATGATTTCAATTCAGCTTTCCATCTTTTTGGTCTTGGTTAAGAAATCAGTAACTCAGGAGTTATCTTAGCTCAACATAATTGATAACTGTTATCTTTGCTAATTGAATTGAACTTCAATAATCCCAACCTTTTCTTAGGAAATAAATAGGATTCGAAGGTCAAACTAATTAGTCCATTGACTTTCCTTTGCTTTAGCAAAGGTTAACTAAGTGGAATTAAGATTCAACTTTCATTATTATTGATAAGAATAACTAAGTCTGGACTTCCAATTTCTCATACCTTGCCAAAGGATTTGCTTTACAGTATTTATTTATTTTAATTGCCATTTAAATTATTTGCCATATTATTTCTTCATTCTCAACCCCCAATTTACAATCTCCATAACCAATAATAAGAACATACCTCCTTGCAATTTCTTGAGAAGACGACCCGAGGTTTAAATACTTGGTTATCAATTTTAAAGGGGTTTGTTACTTGTGACAACCAAAACTTTTGTACGAAGGGATTTCTGTTGGTTTAGAATCTATATCTACAACGCGACTATTTTTATAAAATTCTTTACTAGCAAAAATCCTAACGTCAGTCACTAACGTTGGAAGATGGCATTACTACCACGTTAAGAGCCACGTTAACTTAGTTAACGTGAGCTCTAACGTGAAGAATAGAGGCACTTGGAGCGTTAGTGACAAAGGTAAGTGTCACTAACGCTCTCGAAGGTGATGCATACCCACGTTAAGAGCCACGTCAGTTACACTAACGTGAACTCTAACGTAGGGACAAAAGGCACATAGCAACATTATTGGGAAAGGTGAGTCCCAATAATGCTTGCGAAAGGGGTATAATCCAACGTTATTGGGGAAAGTGAGTCCCAATAACATTAGCAAAGATATAGAAGGCAACGTTAGGGGTCACGTTAGTGCCACTAACGTTGGAGTTAACGTGAGGTATTTGAGGGTGGAACGTTAGTGGAAAAAGTGATTGCCACTAACGTTCTCGAACCCAAAATGTCACCTAATGTTAATCTCACTAACGCCCAAGCCTAATTCATACTTCTCTGCAAGTTGGGCCCACATCCAAGACTTGAAGAACTCACTAGAAGAACTCACTAGAAGATCAAGAGGAGTAGTATATATAGGAGTAGTTTTGAACTATAGAGAAGCTTGGCACTTTCACTACAAGAAAATAAGCTTTCTGCCACGCTTTAAAAGCGTGCCAAAAAGTGCAAAAAAGCGTGCCGATAGCTTTTCGCCACGCTTTTTGAGCTATCGGTACGCTTTTGAAAGGGTCACATCTGCCAGAGTGCTAGTTGCTCTATCGCCACGCTTTTGTGGATCTATCGGCACGCTTTTTTTGTTGGCACGCTTTTATTTCTTGTCACGCTTAAAAGCGTGGTCATAGGTCTTAACTTATAGGTACGCTTAAAAAGCGTACCGAAAAGTGCACATATCGCCATGCTTTTGGAAGCGTGCCCAGTGAGGTGGTTTTGGCTACACTTCAAAAACGTACCGATATGGGAAGATATGGCTACGCTATTTAAGCGTGCCAATAGGGGAAGATATGGCTACGCTTTTTAAGCGTGCCGATAGAAGAAGATATGGCTACGAGAAGATATGGCCACACTTAAAAAGCGTGCCAATAGCCGAAAATATTACTATAAGTTGGATCAAAATACTTATGGCTATACTTGCCTATAAATCTTCCTAATTAAATATTGCAAAATTAATATATAATTTTAAATCATAGTTTGAATTATTAATTTAAACAAAGAAAAATTTTTTATATAATTTTAAATTAACCAATCCAACATACATAAACTTTCATCATATTTGTTAACAAAAAAATAAAATTTATTATTTAAAAAATACAACATACATCATCAAAGTTGCAATAAAAGAAAAAGTCAAAATTTGTGATTTGAAGAACAAGAAAACTATTCTTGTGTGAAGACCAAAGCAGCTTTGGCTCATTTACACCTTTCACAAGTTCTGATGAGTGACTCAACACCTTCCTCATCAATGACCAAAACTACTGTTTCAGTTGCCTCCTTAGGTAAAGCTTGATCCTCCTATAATATAAAATAAATAAAATCAGATTATGCATTCAAAGAACAACTTCTGCTCCACTAATAAAAGAAATTCTCTTTACAAGTCATTATCAATTAATGGCATATACCAGAATTACTTAAGAGTTAGCATTATAACATAAAGCTTAATCTCAAGTGTCATTTCTTTACCACCTACGTTGCTCAACTAGTATATGCCATGGGAACTACCAAAATTCTAGTATTTTTCGGCAATTTATTTCTGTTGAAACTTTGTCAGAGAAATACTGACAGAACGTGTAGTTAGAAGAATATTTTTACATTCCTAGGAATTTTACACCAAAAATCTTACATCAGAATGATCTTACAATATAAGATTCCCAAGAATATGAAAACTTTTCATGAACTACACACCTCTTGACAGTTGACAGTAATGGTTTTATTGTAAATGGGTAGGGGATAAATTCAATCTATTATAGTCTGTAAACTCATATTATTCATGTTTTACAAACGTTTAGAAAAAGAAAAAAATACTCAATGAAGATGGTTCAAACGAGTTATAATTGCAGGGTTAATTTCTGACCTCAAGAACTTTTTCTTCATCGTACATAAATTTCGGAAGTTTTTTCATGATTTCTGTACTGTCAGCTGCAGCCAGTGCCCTGCTTATATGGACAGTTCATAACACACAAGCCAAAGATAAATATTTATATGCCTCTAAACTCATTACACAGTCATTTTTAAGTTAAAAACATCATATAAAATACTGCTCAACAGCAATTCATAAAAGGTTCATGTAAAAACATATATATGACCATAGCAGTTTTATGACACCGAAGGGAGTCAACATATAGAGTCAATTCGGTACAAATGTGCTGATAGAAAACGAAGAAATCACACTGAATTTGATGCATGTATAGTTAAGTTGCTGGGATCACATCTGATTCGAGTAATACATAAATTGGATTAAAGTAAAAGGGACTGCAGTGTGTTCTTTTTCCTGACTAAATTTAGCAGAATGTATATATATATATATATATGGATAATGGGGATACTGTTCTTTTTTTCCGGTAGTTATAGTGAGAAACTTATAAATGATAAAAAGCTGAGAAAAAAGAACTAAAATTCAAGTAAAAAAAGAAAAGTACCAGAGATGCAATGATGGTTGCTCCTCCTTCAAGGAAGAGAGTGAGGTGGCTAATAAGGTTTAAACTTCCAGTTAGCCATTTGCCAAAAGGAACATATTGTTGAGCACCACCCTTATCAGTGAATGACATGAGATAGCATATAGCATTTTGGAATGCAATTGTGTTCAAAGTTTTCCCATCTCCAACTACCCCAAATTCCAAGATAAAAATACTGTGAGGCCTAGCATTGTTCCATGCTTTCTGCTCACATGGCCCAAGACTATATTCTTCCCCCTTGCTTTCCAGTACAGTGCTCAATGCTACAAGCAAAAGCACAGCCACCTAAAAAGAAGAGAGCCATAAAACAAAAAGGAGAGTAGAGTTTTAAAGTGCACTCTTAACTTCACTAGAATGCTGGAACTAGAAGGGGGCAATATGTCCCCTAAAACAGAGAAAACACTACCAAATTGACACATTCATAAACAATATTGAATCATTGCACAAATTTTAAAAAGAGAGAGAGTATCTTCAATAGCAAAACAAAATATTCCATTTCAGCTTCGGCTTGGAACAGAAATGCAATTATTATTATTAAACATGCTAACCCCCTTCATAATTCTCAAAAGCCAGGTAACTAGAAAAGTGCTTCTGAAACGTTATAATAGCTTATTCCATAAAGATATAATTATTGCAAGGAGGGAAAAAGAAAAATAGTGACTATCCTTTAATCTTCCCATCCATTAGCTTCTTGGGTTCAAACCAATTTTTTTTTCTCAGTTACTAAACATGTTTATGGTTATGGTTCGACTCCAAGGCATAGAATACTCAACAATACTTTACACTCAGACCAGTGTGCATACAGGGTTATTTTTTGGGGTTAGCTGTGTTAAGTGTCCAACACAAATAACTCAATCTGATTAATTCAGCAAATGTACACAGGAAATAAAAATAGAGACAAAATGCTCAACAATCTATTCCATTTAATACAAATAGTAAAGCTACCAAAGAGAATCACTTTTGGTTGATTCCATTAAAGCAATGTCCAAGAATCTTACCCCAAGGCTCCATTGCACTGAATTTATGTCCATATCATGGGACTTTTCCTTCTTCAGCAGCAACTTGCACAGAGGACCATCCACCTATGTCATATACAAACAGCAAATTAGGGTCAAATTTACATTGAAGCACACATAATAGCAATAAGAAATAACACAAATAGTGAATACAGACTCAAACTCAAAATAGTTAACATCAAATTCCATTGAAGAACACATAATAGCAGCATTACATTGAGATGCTCCTCAAAATAGTGAACATCAATCTGCACTGCATTGCTCACACACATTTAATCAAACACATGGTGGGCAGTAACAGTGGCAGTGACAGAGTCTAAATAAAGAAACGAAAGAAACCTCAAGGGTTGAGGGCCGAGTGAGGGATAGGCAGCGATAGACAGCGCCGATTGAGGGAGGACACGCCGAAGGACCAGCGCCGACGGAGCAGCGCCGACGGGGCAGCGCCGATGGAAGGTTGCGAGAGAGGGTGCAAGGTTGCGAGATGAAGTAGGCCAAAGCTACGCACAGTAAAATGGCGCCACCAAAGCCAACGGTGCGAGGGATGAGCGACTGGTTGGGGAACAAATAGAAGATTAATAGCAAATTAAACACAGCAAAACCAATTTAATAACAAAACCAGAACAAATAGAAGATTAACAGAGAGAAGAGAGGTCTAGAAGATTTAAAAAATAGAGTAGTTAAAAGGAGAATTTCACAAACCCAGGAATCAGGAAGAATGACAGCGGCGTTCACGGGACGGGGAGGACAGCAACGTTCACGGGACGGGGAGGACAGCGATGGTCACAGGACGGGAGAGTAGGACGCAGACGCAGATGTTCACAGGATGGAGACGACACGACGAGGAACACACTCCAGAAGTGCGAGTTTGCGATGGCGTGTGCGAAGGGGATTCTGTGCGACGGCGGTTTTGGGAGTGAAGAGAGTGATGGAAGAGAATTAAGAAAGGCAGATAAGAGAGCGAGAGAAGAGACTTAGGGTGTTAGGGTTCCAGTGAGGGGAGGGTGATTTTACATTTAGGGTTCGACAGAGAGAGGGTTAGAGGAAAGGCATGGGTGCGAAGGTCTGGGTTAGAGGAAAGGCATGGGTGATGAACCATGAAGATGGAGATGTTGTTTGAGGATGATGACGGCGTGGGTAATTTTTAGGGATTTTTTTGTTAGTGAATCACTTTTAGGGTTAAAATTAGTGTGTGATGTTGTTTGGGTTAAAATTGAAAGCTAAGAAAAAAATTTTAAGTGTGGAAAAAAATTGGTTGGGAAACTAAATTTTTGGGGAGGGAACTCTATCGGTACGTTTTTTGTGGGGTGCCAAAATATATAAAATATGGGCACGCTTTACAAGCGTGCCGGTTGCCCTCTATGGCCATGCTTTTTAAGCGTGACAAAAAAAAGGTGGCCAAATTTTTAATTAGTGGGCACCCTCGTAAAAGCGTGCCAAAAAGCGTGGCCAATTTTCATGTAAGTGGGCACCCTCGTAAAAGCGTGCCGATTTCCCTCTATGGCCACGCTTTTCAAGCGTGGCGAAAAAAAGCGTGGCCAAATCACAATTCAGTGGCCACCCTCGCAAAAGCGTGGCCATAGACCACTTTTGGGTACGCTTTAAAAGCGTGGCAAGAAAAAAGTGTACCGACAGGCCTTTTTTCTTGTAGTGTTTGGAGAACTACCTCTGTATATTTACTTTTCTGCACTTTTAGCATGGATTCTTCTTTTCTGCCATTTTTGATTTCTAGAGCTATGAACAACTAAACCCCTTTCATTGGGTTAGAGAGCTCTGTTGTAATTTGATGGATCAATTATAGTTTTCATTCTTCTTCTTCTTTCTTTTCTCTTGATCTTACTAGAAAGCTTTCAATCTTCATCTAATTGGGGTGTTATCTTGGGAAAGAAACTCTCCATAATTGGATTTCCTCTGAGCCTTGGAAAAGGGATGAGGAGATCATGCTAGAAATGCTTTCTCATGTTGGACCGAATTGGGGTCTGGGCGGATATAGTGACATGTAATTCTCCCAACACTTTGATTTGGAAATACATGTGGTATAATCAATGACCACACTTCATCTCTTCCCATGAGCAATTAAATCAAGGAATTGGGCAATTGTTAAAGCTTAGAGAGATTGGATTGCCAAGAAATTGGGATCCAATCACTTAAGATTGCCAAGGAGATCAATGAATGCATTGATTGAGGAAGAGATGAGAATGAACTTGATCCGGAGAATGCAACATCTCCTGAACCCAATGATTTTCCCATTTCTGATCTTACCCATTCTCTTTACTTTCTGTCATTTATTTTCATGCTCATTGCCCAAATCCCCATTTAAGATTCTGCACTTTATTTTCTGTTATTTATTTTTCTGCCATTTAATTTTTCTGCAATTCTCAACTACATCCTGCTTAGCTCAACTAGCATAATCTTCCAATTAAAATTGCTTGACCAATCAATTCATGTGGGATTCGACCTCACTCTATTGTCAGTTTTTACTTGACGACAATTCGGTATACTTGCCGAAGGAAATTTGTTGAGAGACAAGTTTTCATGCATCAAGTTTATGGCGCTGTTGCAGGGGATTGATTTTGAATCAACAATGATTAAGTTGGAAGTTCACTAGATTGAGCATTTTTCTTTTTCTTTATTTGTTTTTATTTTGATTTAATAAATTTTCTTCAGTTTGTTTAGTTTCTTCCTCATCCCCTTTACCCTCTCTGTTTTCTTTCTTTCTTTGTTAGTTACAATTCTGCTCACTAACCCACTCACTGTTTGATAATTTGCATCACTCACACTAACAATTACTCTAACAAGAATAATCTCTTCATTTTATTTCTTGCTGTGTGTTTTGTTAGTTGTATGACAGGGAGAAGAGAGGGAGCTTCAACTTCCTTCGATTCAGAACCTGAAAGGACCCTCTGGAGACTAAGGAGGGAAGCAAGAGGGAAAGGAATTGTTGGTACTGAGGGAGAGGAAGAGTACTTTGAACCCAACATGGAAGAGAATTTGGAAAACAATCATGGAGAAGAAGCTCACAACCATACTAGAGAAGGCCCTGCAAACCATGCTGGGCAAGAGAGGAGAGTTCTAGGCTCCTACATCAATCCAAATCCAGGAAACTGTGAAAGTAGCATTCAGAAGCCCACCATACATGCCAACAACTTTGAACTAAAACCCCAGCTCATCACCCTTGTTCGGAACAATTGTTCATTTGGAGGAAGTGCTCAAGAAGACACCAATCAACACCTAACCACCTTTTTGAGAATTTGTGACACTGTGAAGTCTAATGGAGTCCACCCGGATGTCTATAGGCTGCTCTTGTTCCCTTTTTCCCTCAGGGACAAGGCATCCAAATGGCTTGAATCCTTCCCAAAGGAGAGCTTAACAAATTGGGAGGATGTGGTGAACAAATTTTTGGCAAGATTCTACCCTCCTCAAAAAATCAGCAAGCTGAGAACTGAGGTGCAAACTTTGAGGTAGCAAGATGGTGAGACTCTCTATGAAGCATGGGAGAGATTCAAGGACTTAACAAGAAGATGCCCACCAGAAATGTTCAATGAATGGGTTCAACTTCACATTTTCTATGAAGGGCTTTCCTATGAGTCAAAGAAGGCCATAGATCATTTATCAGGAGGCTCTCTAAACAAGAAGAAAAGCATTGAAGAAGCCATAGATGTCATTGAAACAGTTGCTGAGAATGACTACTTTTATGCCTCCGAAAGAAGTAACACAAGAGGAGTAATGGAACTGAACCACATGGATGCATTGCTAGCTCAAAATAAGATGATCACCAAGCAGCTAGCAGATCTTACTAAGAAGGTGGAGGAAAACCAAGTTGCAGCAACCATCTCTTCATCACCAGCTCAAGAAGGAGTGAATATAGGAGAAGAAGGTGACTGGGAGCATGCCAACTATGTTGGAAACTCACCTAGACAAATCCATGATCCATACTCCAAAATTTACAACTCTGGATGGAGAAATCACCCCAACTTTGGGTGGGGAAATCAACAAGACCAAGGTCAAGATCAGAGATGCCACAACCTCAATTCCAACAATAATGTAACTCACCAACACACCTCACAAAGATCCTATCAACACCCACCTAACCAACCTTCTTAACCACCTAATCTCAACCCACCATCTCTAACAGATGATAGACTCTCAAAGATTGAGGCTCTACTTGAAGATCTATGCAAGGAAATTCAAGATAGTAAAGCTTTCCGGGAAGAAGTGCAATCCAACATGCAGAATCAAGATGCTACCATCAAAAAACTGGAAACACAGATTGAATTCTTATTCAAGCAAGCCCCTGGACACAACAACTGCAGCAATATTAACTCAGTGCCAAGGGAGGAATGTCAAGCCATCACCCTCAGAAGTGGGAAGGAATTGAAGGAGACCCACAAGAATCCACCAGAGAAGAAATTGGATGAAGAAAATAAGGGATATGAGAAAGCTCGAACCCCACCCCTAAGTCACATCAAGAAGGAGATGCACTTAAACCATGCCTCTCAAAAGCTCCATACCCCCAGCAGCTGCAATTACAGAAGAGGGGAGAGGATAACCAATTCTCAAGATTCTTGGAAATCTTCAAGAAACTACAAATAAATATACCCTTTGCTGAAGCTATAGAGAAAATGCCACTCTATGCCAAGTTCTTGAAGGAATTGATGACCAAGAAGAGAAGTTGGAAGAACAATGAGACCGTGGTACTCACCGAAGAATGTAGTGCCATCATCCAACATAAATTGCCCCAGAAATTGAAGGATCCTGGGAGTTTCCAAATCCCTTGTATCATCGAGGAAATCACAGTGGAAAAGGCTCTATGTGATCTAGGAGCCAGCATAAATCTAATGTCTTTAGCAATGATGAAAAAAATGAAGATTGAGGAGGCCAAACCAACAAGAATGGCCCTGCAACTAGCAGACAGATCATTCAAGTTTCCCCATGGGATAGTAGAAGACTTGTTGGTGAAGGTGGGAGACTTCATCTTTCCAGCAGATTTCGTAGTATTAGACGTGGAGGAAAGAGCTAAGACTTCCATCATTCTGGAAAGGCCATTCTTGGCCACTGCCGGAGCCATTATTGATGTCCAAAAGGGTGAACTTGTCCTTAGATTACACGAGGAGAAAATGACATTCAATGTATTTAAGGCCATGAGTTACCCACACAACTCATTGGGAGAATGCATGAGGTTGGACTCAGTGGAGGTAGGCTAGAAGAAAAAGAGGAAAGATAAGAAGTGCCCAAACATGAGCTTAAAGCACTGCCACCCACTCTCAAGTATGCATACTTGGGAGAAAATAAAAGTTATTCAGTGATCATAAATTCAGCCCTCAGCCAAGAACAAGAGGAAAAGTTGCTTCAAGTCTTGAAAAAACACAAGGATGCCATTGGATGGACACTTGCTGACTTGAAAGGAATCTGTTCAGCCATATGCATGCATAAGATACTCTTGGAAGAGGGTGCCAAACCTTCCATTCAGCCCAAAAGAAGGTTAAATCCAGCAATGAAGAAAGTAGTGCAGAAAGAGGTTATGAAGTTGTGGCAGGGAGGAGTAATCTATCCAATTTCAGATAGCCCATGGGTCAGTCCAGTTCAAGTGGTTCCCAAGAAAGGAGGAATCATTGTGGTGCCCAATGAAAGGAATGAGCTAATTCCTACAAGAACCATCACGGGCTGGAGAATGTGTATTGACTACAGGAAGCTCAATGAAGCCACAAGAAAAGATCATTTCCCACTTCTTTTCGTGGATCAGATGCTGGAAAGGCTTGTAGGACATGCATATTACTGTTTTCTAGATGGTTATTTAGGATATAACCAAATTGTGGTTGATCCAAGAGACCAAGAGAAAACATCATTCACCTGCCCATATGGAGTGTTTGCCTACAGGCGCATGCCATTTGGGCTATGTAATGCACCCACAACTTTTCAACGCTGCATGCTTTCCATCTTTTCAGATATGATAGAGAAGTTCATTGAAGTTTTCATGGATGACTTCTCAGTATTCGGAGACTCCTTCCCTAATTGCCTAAACCATCTGGCCTTGGTATTGAAAAGATGTCAAGAAACCAATTTAGTCTTGAATTGGGAAAAATGTCACTTCATGGTAACAAATGGAATAGTTATTGGCCATAAAGTTTCTAATCAAGGCATTGAGGTAGACAGAGATAAGGTGGAGCTAATTGAAAAGTTACCTCCACCAAGTGATGTCAAGGCAATTAGGAGCTTTTTGGGACATGCTGGCTTCTACAGAAGGTTTATTAAGGATTTTTCAAAGATAGCCAAGCCCTTAAGCAATCTTCTGATGTCTGATACGCCATTTATTTTTTATGAAAAATGCATGCTAGCATTTGAAAACTTGAAAAAGAGGCTATCCTCAGCTTCTATCATCACCCCACCTGATTGAAATTTACCATTCGAACTGATGTGTGATGCATCTGATTTTGCAGTTGGGGCAGTGTTAGGACAGAGAAAAGGAAATTTGGTGCATGTCATATATTATGCTAGCAAGATCCTTAATGATGCTCAACGGAATTATACCACTACCGAAAAGGAGTTGCTGGCAATAGTTTTTGCATTTGACAAATTTAGATTATATCTTATTGGCTCTAAAGTTATTGTTTTCACTGATCACACAGAACTCAAATATCTATTTGCCAAACAGGAGTCAAAACTAAGACTAATCAGATGGATTTTATAATTGCAAGAATTCAACATCGAGATTAGAGACAAAAAGGGTGTGGAGAACAAAGTGGCAGACCATCTATCCAGAATCCCTTGTGAGAAGGATGATACCCATGGTACAAGTGTAAATGAATTCTTCCCAGATGAACAGCTAATGATGATTCACAAAGCACCCTGGTTTGCGGATATTGCCAATTTTAAAACAGCCGATGACTTACCCCCTGGAATCAACAAATATCAAAGAAGAGAACTCATCAATGATGCCAAGTATTTTATTTGGGATGAACCCTACCTCTTTAAGAAATGCTCAGATGGGATTCTTAGGAGATGCATCTCAGAAGAAGAAGGACGAGAAGTCCTGTGGAGTTGCCATAGTGCTAGTTATGGAGGTCACTTTGGGGGAGAAAGAACTGCCGCAAAGGTGCTGCAATATGGGTTCTTCTGGCCCACTATCTTCAAAGATGCTAAGGAATTGGTGAGAAGCTACAACGAATGCCAAAGGGCTGGCAACCTGCCCAAGAGAAATGAGATGCCACAGCAATACATTCTAGAGCTTGAACTGTTTGATGTATGGGAAATCGATTTCATGGGACCATTCCCACCCTCATATTCAAACAAGTTTATCTTAGTGGCAGTATACTATGTATCTAAGTGGGTGGAGGCAGTGGCGACCCCAACCAATGACAACAAGGTAGTCATAAACTTTCTTCGAAGGAATATCTTCACCAGGTTTGGAGTCCCACGAACCCTCATCAGTGACGGAGGGAGCCATTTCAGCAATAGACCATTGGAAGCCTTACTCCTACGATATGGGGTGAAGCATAAGGTTGCTACACATTATCATCCCCAAGTAAGTGGGCAAACAGAGATATCTAACCGAGAGTTGAAAAGGATTCTGGAAAAGACTGTGGGGATATCAAGAAAGGACTGGGCGAAGAAGATAGATGATGCTCTTTGGGCATACAGGACAGCCTTCAAAACACCAATTGGGATGTCCCCATATCAACTGGTGTATGGTAAGGCTTGTCACTTGCCATTAGAGCTGGAGCACAAGGCCTCCTGGGCCCTTAAAACACTGAACCTAGACAGCACTGCTGCTGGGGAAAAAAGAGTCCTGCAGCTTCAAGAATTGGAAGAGTTTAGATCTCAAGCATATGAAATTACCAAGATCTACAAGGAAAAAGCAAAAAGGAGACATGATCTCAACTTGGTACCAAGAAGTTTCAAAGAAGGGCAACATGTGCTTCTCTACAACTCTAGACTGAAACTCTTTCCTGGGATACTCAAATCAAGATGGTCGGGACCTTTTCTAGTCGCAAAAGTCTCACCTTATGGACACATAGAAATAATGGAAGAAGACTCAAAGAGAAGATTCACTGTGAATGGACAAAGACTCAAACACTACTTGGGCAGCATGGGGGAAACCCCCAAACAGAAGTATAACCTCAACTAAGGAAAGAATCGTCGAGCTAGCGACGTTAAAAAAAGCGCTTTGTTGGGAGGCAACCTAACCTGAGGTAACTCTCTTTTCATAAGTCTTTCAATAAAAATTTCAAGTTGGATTCTCTGTAATGTGAGGAGCTAAGTTTGGTGTTACACACCAAAAATAATTTAAGGATGAATATAGGGCTCTAAGTTTGGTGTTTCACCAAAAACTCCAACTGAAGAGTGCATTACAACCCTTAGTGATGAGGCATTGCTCTAGCAATCAGAGAACTTACTTGACAGAGGTTTAACCTCTAATACATAAATTGTCTTTTTAGCTCATAGTTGTTTCTTAATAAAAAGCACACAAAGTTCTTACATGAATTCAATTTGTCGAAGTGAGCAAAGAACTAAGTTTAGTGTTCACACACCAAGACAAGTCAGAAGCTCACAAGCACACATACATGCTGACCCTTTTCCAAGTGCTTGGGGAACAAGCAACTTTCAATAGTGTTGCAAGAATTCAATCAATCTTAGGGAATGAGCATACCACATCATCCAAGGAAACAGACAAGGATGGAAACGCTAGGACGAGAATACCAAGGAAGATATCATGAGGTTGTATCAAACCATCTCGAAATGCAGAACTCTAAGTGAAAAAAATGATTGAATAGAACCTGCATATTTTACTTGTTCCTCTTTATTCACATCCAAGTGTACTAACTTAGTGTCCCTGGTTTTCACTTTCACCTTTCTTACTTGTATGTTTGTCCTTTAAGTCAATCAAAAAGAAAATGTTATGAAAAGAACAAGAGTGAAGTTATTTTGAGAAGTAGGTTCTGAATGTTTATGGTAGGATGATTAGTAAGCTAAGTTGGTTCACCAAACAAGGAAAGAAAGCAACTATCTATCCTAAGTCCTATGTTTGAAACACATCCTTTGAGACTAACTAAATAATAAGATCCCAATAAGAAAAGAGAAAGAGCAATAAAAGTAAAAAAGAAAGAAATACAATAAGAAACAATGCTAGGCACCAAGGGTTTCAAAATTGAGGCATGTGTTTATGTGCAAGGGATATACTTGGATGAATAAGCTCTTAGGGGTGCCTTATCACTTGGTAACTTGGATTAACTAATCCGGGATTATCAGCTGAAAGTCCACTATCAAGAGTAACCTTTGCTACAGAGCACTTAGTAACCCAAAGAGGTGCTGGACACCAAGGTCTCAAGGAAGAAGAATAACAAATCATGTGCCTGTGGTGTATATGTCTGAGGGAAAGACACTTGAGGGAGTAAGTCTTTAGGGGTGTCTTAACACCTAGCACCTTGAACCAACTGGTTCGGGAGTGTTGGCTGAAAGCTTAGCATAAAGAGTCATCCTCTTACAGAGCACTTAGCCAAAAGAAAAAGGTAATAACTTTGAAAAAGAAGGAAGGATCAACAAGAAAGGAGTCTCAAAGGATGCAATCAAGAAAGTGACCAAGGAATTGATAAAGGCTTGAAACCTAAAAAGGAAAGAACCTAAGCTACTATGCAGGAAACCCCATAAACCAGGAATTTCACTTCTATATTATCTTCTTGTTCTTTCATTTCATTCTTCCTATGTTTCAGTACTTGCTTAAGGACAAGCAAGCTTTAAGTTTGGTGTTGTGATGTGGTGCACGAAATTGTGATCATCAATGGCGCCATCAACATGGTACGCTCATTGCAATCTCAACTCTCTATCACAACTCCGCACAACTAACCAGCAAGTGCACTGGGTCGTCCAAGTAATAAACCTTACGCGAGTAAGGGTCGATCCCACGGAGATTGTTGGTATGAAGCAAGCTATGGTCA
Organism: Arachis stenosperma; assembly: GCF_014773155.1. Classification (NCBI taxonomy): domain Eukaryota; kingdom Viridiplantae; phylum Streptophyta; class Magnoliopsida; order Fabales; family Fabaceae; genus Arachis; species Arachis stenosperma. The sequence goes on along the minus strand of NC_080381.1, from coordinate 68,585,883 downwards.
CCTTGTAAATCTTAGTCAGGCAGACTCAAATGGGTATGGGTGATATATGAATAAAACATAAAGATAAAGATAGAGATACTTATGCAATTCATTGGTGAGAACTTCAGATAAGCGGATGGAGATGCTTTGTCCCTTCCGTCTCTCTGCTTTCCTACTGTCTTCATCCAATCCTTCTTACTCCTTTCCATGGCAAGCTTATGCAAGGGTTTCACCGTTGTCAGTGGCTACCTCCCATCCTCTCAGTGGAAATGTTCAACGCACCCTGTCACGGCATGGCTATCCATCTGTCAGTTCTCAATCAGGCCGGAATAGAATCCAGTGATTCTTTTGCGTCTGTCACTAACGCCCCGCCCTCAGGAGTTTGAAGCACGTCACAGTCATTCAATCATTGAATCCTACTCAGAATACCACAGACAAGGTTAGACCTTCCGGATTCTCTTGAATGACGCCATCAGTTCTTGCCTATACCACGAAGACTCTGATCTCACGGAATGGCTGGCTCGGTTGTCAGGCGAGCACTCGGTTGTCAGGCGATCAACCATGCGTCGTGTATCAGGAATCTAAGAGATATTCACCCAATCTAAGGTAGAACGGAGGTGGTTGTCAGTCACACGTTCATAGGTGAGAATGATGATGAGTGTCACGGATCATCACATTCATCAAGTTGAAGAACAAGTGATATCTTGGAACAAGAACAAGCGGAATTGAATAGAAGAACAATAGTAATTGCATTAATACTCGAGGTACAGCAGAGCTCCACACCTTAATCTATGGTGTGTAGAAACTCCACCGTTGAAAATACATAAGAACAAGGTCTAGGCATGGCCGAATGGCCAGCCTCCCAAAGTGATCAAAAGATCTAAAGATCAAACGATTCCAAAGATCAGAAGATGCAAATACAATAGTAAAAGGTCTATATATAGAGAACTAGTAGCCTAGGGTGTACAGAGATGAGTGAATGACATAAAAATCCACTTTCGGGCCCACTTGGTGTGTGCTTGGGCTGAGCATTGAAGCATTTTCGTGTAGAGACTCTTCTTGGAGTTAAACGCCAGCTTTTGTGCCAGTTTGGGCGTTTAACTCCCACTTTGGTGCCAGTTCCGGCGTTTAACGCTGGGAAATCTGAAGGTGACTTTGAACGCCGGTTTGGGCCATCAAATCTTGGGCAAAGTATGGACTATCATATATTGCTGGAAAGCCCAGGATGTCTACTTTCCAACGCCGTTGAGAGCGCGCCAATTGGGCTTCTGTAGCTCCAGAAAATCCACTTCGAGTGCAGGGAGGTCAGAATCCAACAGCATCTGCAGTCCTTTTCAGTCTCTGAATCAGATTTTTGCTCAGGTCCCTCAATTTCAGTCAGAAAATACCTGAAATCACAGAAAAACACACAAACTTATAGTAAAGTCCAGAAAAGTGAATTTTAACTAAAAACTAATAAAAATATACTAAAAACTAACTAAATCATACTAAAAACATACTAAAAACAATGCCAAAAAGCGTATAAATTATCCGCTCATCACAACACCAAACTTAAATTGTTGCTTGTCCTCAAGCAACTAAAAATCAAATAACATAAAAAGAAGAGAATATGCAATGAATTCCAAAAACATCTATGAAGATCAGTATTAATTAGATGAGCGGGGCTTTTAGCTTTTTGCCTCTGAATAGTTTTGGCATCTCACTCTATCCTTTGAAATTCAGAATGATTGGCTTCTTTAGGAACTCAGAATCCAGATAGTGTCATTGATTCTCCTAGTTAAGTATGATGATTCTTGAACACAGCTACTTATTGAGTCTTGGCCGTGGCCCAAAGCACTCTGTCTTCCAGTATTACCACCGGATACATACATGCCACAGACACATAATTGGGTGAACCTTTTCAGATTGTGACTCAGCTTTGCTAGAGTCCCCAATTAGAAGTGTCCAGGGTTCTTAAGCACACTCTTTTTGCCTTGGATCACAACTTTATTTCTTTCTTTTTCTTTCTTTTTCTCTTTCTTTTTTTTTCGCTTTTTCTTCTTTTTTTTTTTGTATTCACTGCTTTTTCTTGCTTCAAGAATCATTTTTATGATTTTTCAGATCCTCATTAACATGTCTCCTTTTTCATCATTCTTTCAAGAGCCAACATTCATGAACCACAAATTCAAAAGATATATGCACTGTTCAAGCATACATTCAGAAAACAAAAAGTATTACCACCACATCAAAATAATTAAACTTTTATAAAATTCAAAATTCATGCAATTCTTTTTCTTTTTCAATTAAGAACATTTGTTTATTTAAGAAAGGTGATGGATTCATAGGACATTCATAACTTTAAGGCATAGACACTAATGATCATAAGACACAAACATGGATAAACATAAAGCATAATTTTCGAAAAACAGAAAAATAAAGAACAAGGAGATTAAAGAACGGGTCCACCTTAGTGATGGCGGCTTGTTCTTCCTCTTGAAGATCTTATGGAGTGTTTGAGCTCCTCAATGTCTCTTCCTTGTCTTTGTTGCTCCTCTCTCATGATTCTTTGATCTTCTCTAATTTCATGGAGGAGGATGGAATGTTCTTGGTGCTCCACCCTTAGTTGTCCCATGTTGGAACTCAATTCTCCTAGGGAGGTGTTAATTTGCTCCCAATAGTCTTGTGGAGGAAAGTACATCCCTTGAGGCATCTCAGGGATTTCATGATGAGTGGGATCTCTTGTTTGCTCCATCCTTTTCTTAGTGATGAGCTTGAGGTCATGCCTTCTCAGTTGAACCGGCTTTCCTCTTGAATCTCTCTTCCATTGAGCGCCCTCTTCACAAATGTCAGTGAGGACTTGGTCCAACCTTTGATCAAAGTTGACCCTTCTTGAGTTTGAAAGGGACCTCGGGGATCACCTTCTTCAAGGCCACAACTTCATAGAAGTGGTCTTGATGCACCCTTGAGATGAATCTCTCCATCTCCCATGACTCGGATGTGGAAGCTTTTGCCTTCCCTTTCCTCTTTCTAGAGGTTTCTCCGGCCTTGGATGCCATAAATGGTTATGGAAAAACGAAAAGCAACGCTTTTACCACACCAAACTTAAAAGATTTGCTCGTCCTCGAGCAAAAGAAGAAAGAATAGAGGAGAAGAAAAAGAAAATGGAGGAGATGGAGGAGGTTGCGTGGTTCGGCCAAAAAGGGGGGAGAAGTAGTGTTTAGGGTGTGTGAAAATGAAGGAGTGAAGATGGGTTATATAAGGGTGAAGGGAGGGGTAGGGTTCGGCCATTATGGGTGGGTTTGGGAGGGAAAGTGGTTTGAATTGGAATGGTAAGGTAGGTGGGGTTTTATGAAGGATGGATGTGAGTGGTGAAGAGAAAGATGGGATTTGATAGGTGAAGGGTTTTTGGGGAAGAGGTATTGAGGTGATTGGTAAATGGGTGAAGAAGAAAGAGGGTGGTGGGTTGGTGGGGATCCTGTGGGGTCCACAGATCCTGAGGTGTCAAGGAAAAGTCATCCCTGCACCAAATGGCATGTAAAAATGCATTTTGAGCCAATTCTGGCGTTAAACGCCGGGCTGGTGCCCATTTCTGGCGTTTAACGCCAGGTTCTTGCCCTTTCCTGGCGTTTAACGCCAGTCTGGTGCCCCTTTCTGGCGTTAAACGCCCAGAACGGTACCAGACTGGGCGTTAAACGCCTATCTGCTAGCCTTACTGGCGTTTAAACGCCAGTAGGTTCTTCCTCCAGGGTGTGCTGTTTTTCTTCCTGTTTTTCATTCTATTTTTGCTTTTTCAATTGATTTTGTGACTTCTCATGATCATCAACCTACAGAAAACATAAAATAACAAAGGAAAATAGATAAAATATGACATTGGGTTGCCTCCCAACAAGCGCTTCTTTAATGTCAGTAGCTTGACAGAGGGCTCTCATGGAGCCTCACAAATACTCAGAGCAATGTTGGAACCTCCCAACACCAAACTTAGAGTTTGAATGTGGGGGTTTGATGAGCGGATATTTTATACGCTTTTTGGGGGTAATTTCATGTAGATTTTAGCATGTTTTAATTGGTTTTTAGTTAAATATTATTAGTTTTTAGGCAAAAATCATATTTCTGGACTTTACTATGAGTGTGTGTATTTTTCTGTGATTTCAGGTATTTTCTGGCTGAAATTGAGGAAGCTGAGCAAAAATCTGACTTAGGCTGAAAAAGGACTGCTGATGCTGTTGGATCCTGACCTCCCTGCGCTCAAAATAGATTTTCTGGAGCTACAGGGGTCCAATTGGCGCGCTCTCAATGGCGTTGGAAAGTAGACATCCAGGGCTTTCCAGCAATATATAATAGTCCATACTTTGCGCGAAGATAGACGACGTAACTTGGCGTTGAACGCCAAGTACATGCTGCTGTCTGGAGTTAAACGCCAGAAACACGTCATGATCTGGAGTTGAACGCCCAAAACACGTTATAACTTGGAGTTCAATTCCAAGAAAAGCCTCAGTTCGTGGATAGCTTTAGCCTCAGCCCCAGCACACACCAAGTGGGCCCCAGAAGTGGATTTCTGCACCAATTATCTTAGTTTACTCATATTCTGCAAACCTAGGTTACTAGTTTACTATTTAAACAACTTTTAGAGAATTATTTTGTACCTCATGACATTTTCAGATCTGAATTACATACTTTTTGACGGCATGAGTCTCTAAACTCCATTGTTGGGGGTGAGGAGCTCTGCAGCGTCTCGATGAATTAATACAATTACTTTGTTTTCCATTCAAACATGCTTGTTCTTATCTAAGATGTTCATTCGCGCTTAATTATGGAGAAGGTGATGATCCGTGACACTCATCACCTTCCTCAATCCATGAACCTGTGCCTGACAACCACCTCCGTTCTACATCAGATTGAATGAGTATCTCTTAGATTCCTTAATCAGAATCTTCGTGGTATAAGCCGGATTGATGGCGGCATTCATGAGAATCCGGAAAGTCTAAACCTTGTCTGTGGTATTCCGAGTAGGATTCTGGGATTGAATGACTGTGATGAGCTTCAAACTCCTGAAGGCTGGGCGTTAGTGACAGACGCAAAAGAATCAATGGATTCTATTCCAACCTGATTGAGAACCGACAGATGATTAGCCGTGCTGTGACAGAGCATAGGAACGTTTTCACTAAGAGGATGGAAAGTAGCCATTGACAACGGTGACACCCTACATAGAGCTTGCCATGGAAGGAGCCTTGCGTGTGTTGAAGGATTTCAAGGAAGAGTTGAAGTTCAAAGGACAAAGCATCTCCAAAACTCCAACATATTCCCCATTACTGCACAACAAGTAACAACTATTTATTTTATGCCCTTTTTACTTTATACGAGGCTAAAGAACTCTATTGGTATCCTGATTAAGATTAATAAAATAAACATAGCTTGCTTCAAACCAATAATCTCCGTCGGATCGACCCTTACTCACGTAAGGTATTACTTGGACGACCCAGTGCACTTGCTGGTTAGTTGTACGGATTGCAAATTCGTGCACCAAGTTTTTGGCGCCGTTGCCGGGGATTATTCGAGTTTGAACAACTAAAGGTTTATTTTATTTCTTAGATTAGGAATAATTTATTTTTATTGTTATTGTTATAGAGTCATCAAATTCTGGTAGGATAGTTGATGACAAGTCATCATATACCCATTTTTCAAGCTAATTTCACTTGTTTTGTTAGCATTTATGCACTTTCTTGCATCCTAAGTAAGTGATTTGGAGTGAAAATGCATAACTTCTCTAAATCAAGCAACCACTATGAAATTAATGTTAAATCATGAGGTTTAAGCTAATTTTAATTGAATTTTAATTGATTTATAAGCCTCTTGAATTTAGTGATACTTTGAGTGGTTGTTTGGTTTATTATAGGTGAAGAAAAGAAGAGAAAAGGAAAAGCGTGGCATAAAAAGTGTAGCCGAGGAAAGAAAAGCGTGGCCGAATCAAGAAGAAGCGTGCCGTATAAAATGGGGGAAGCAACATTGCCCTCCACAAGGGCAGACTGCCCTCTAGGAGAGCAACATAGAGAACCAAACAAGAATAGGCAACTCTGCCCTGCCCACTACAAGGGCAGAGCACAAAATGGTGCCTTGGGACCAAGAGAAAGCAAACTCTGCCCTGCCCTTGTGGAGGGCAGAATCGGGCTCTATAAGGAAAGAAATTCAAAGGAAAATATCACCCATGCATGCTACAAGGTTCGAACAAGGAACCATGAGGAAGCCAAGACTTAAAGATGAGTGCCGTGCCAAGAAGCCAAGAAAAAATGTAGCGTGTTTGCCTCCTCCGTGATTCGAACTTGGGGCGTGGAAGTAGCAACTCTGCCCTGCCCTTGGCGCGGGCAGGGCAGCATTTGGATGGCACAAGAATTTGGCGCACCAAGCAACAAATTTGGCGCACCAATTTCGACCCTGGCAGCATCTGGCGCGCAACGCTACTCCCCTGGCGCACCAAAGCCTTCCTGCCCTGCCCTTGGCGCGGGCAGGGCAGCATCTGGCAGCACCAACGCGCACACTCCTCAAATCTGGCGCATCAACTTTTCTGCCCTGCCCTTGGCGCGGGCAGGGCAGCATCTGGCCGCACCAACTCGCGCCAGACTCGCACCACGCTGCATCAACACGCACCAAGGCCGCACCAACCTCATGCACCATGCACCAAATTTCTGCCCTGCCCTCCATAAGGGCAGGGCAGCCTCCTGGGAGTGATTTTCATGGGCCGAAAATTCAAACTAAAATCCCATTTTAATTCATTTCTTCACCAAATCAAAAGCCCATCCAAATCCCAAAATCCAAGAATAGAAAGTGTATAAATAAGAGTTAGTTTGATGTAATTAGAACCTTGATGCTCACTTTTGAATTTTTACTTTTACCTTGGCTTTTGAATTTTTACTTTCACCTTCCTTTGGAGCTTTGGCTCTCTTGCAATTGTTCTTGAGAGAATTGACCGAGCACTAAGAGGATTAAGGGAGAATTGACTGATCTCCTTCCTCATTCTTACTTGGGCAATTCTACTCTTCTGTTTTTGAGTTTTGGGTGTGTGAAATTGGGGAAATTCTGTCCCAATTCCCATTCAAACTCTTTTCACTTTGTTTTCTGCATAATTCAATTCTATTTCTGTTCTTCTATTGTTTCTTCTTTAATTTTCTGTCAATTACTTAGTTAATTCAGATCTGGGAAGGAAATTGGGTTTTAGGCTCTGCTACCTAAGCCCTTGGGATCCTGAGATCATAATTCACTCTTGGTTCTTCTGTGAACCTTAGCTGCATTTTATTTTCTTTCTGTTTGAATGATATTTGCTTCTGATTTAAATTCTGCTCAATCAATTGCTGCAATTTACTTCTTCTTTGTTTAGATCTTGCAATCCTATTCCTCAATTCCCTTTTATATTCAAGCCATTTACCTTTCTTGCCATTTAAGTTACTGCAATTTAAGTTTCTTGCACTTTAAGTTTCAGTCATTTACTCTCTTGCTCTTTAAGATTCTGCAATTTTACAATTCTGTTCTTCAATTTACTGCACTTTTCCCTTCCCCCTTTACATTTACTGTCATTTAATTCTTGTTAAACACAAATCACTCAATCAAAACTTGATTCGCTTGACTAAATCACCCACTAAACTAAAATTGCTCAATCCTTCAATCCCTGTGGGATCGACCTCACTCATGTGAGTTATTATTACTTGATGCGACCCGGTACACTTGCCGGTGAGTTTTGTGTTGGATCGTTTTCCACACATCAAGTTTTTGGCGCCGTTGCCGGGGATTGAAATAGATTGACAATGATTAAGTGAAGTGGAGGTCTAGATTAAGCACTTTTTCTTTTCTGTTATTCTAACTCTTACTAACCCACTAACTGTTTGAACTTTTGTTTAAACTAACTAAACCTTCATTCTAGCTACAGATTGAAGTTCCATTGTATTTCTGGGTTTGTGTGTTTACTGTTGTGTGTTTGCATGTCAGGTATAGGAAGATCTTCTCCTATCATCTCTGAAATTGATCAAAGGACTCTTCGGAGAATAAGAAGAGCCGAAAGAGGGAAGAACATTGTTGGAGAAGAAGAATCTGAGGAGGAATTCTGTTCATACCCTGACCGGGCTCCTCCAACTCGGCAAATCCATGAAAAGGTCCGACCTCGCCCTAAGGCCCACGCCTAAAGGTCGGACCTCGGACAATCAAGCAAAGGAAGGCCCATCAAAAGGAACGCAGCCCAAAGCCTAAAGGCCGAAAGGGCCTAGAAAGGGCGGTTCCACAAAGATAGGGATAAAACTCCCAAAAGATAAGATAAGATAAGAATATCTTATCCAGGGAAGATCACGGCCAACTACTATAAAATACACTGGAGCACCCAGGTATTTCATTCATCCCACATTCTACACTTATCTGCTTGGACCCATGCTAACTTAAGCATCGGAGTGTCATTGCAGGTACAACCACCAACCACTCAACATATCAAGCTCGGGTCCCTGACCCCCACCTCGGGTCTCTCCAGACGACCGAGCTACACGTTTCAGGTAACCCTCGGAACATTGGCGCCGTTGCCGGGGACCTGGAAGTCATCCCTCTACCATGGCGGACGACCCTCACAACAATGACCGCGCTGCACCTGAACAAGAGGAAGAAATTGACACCGGAGAACGTCCGGACAGCCCTCTATCACCACGCACTCCAGGAGGAAACAAACAGAATCACCCCAAGACATCACTCCCAAACAAAGATCCACAAAATCCCGAAAAAGAAAAGAGCTCGGAAATTCTAGAAGCAGTCCAGGCACAACAAAACCGAATGAAACGACTCGAAGAGGACATAAAGAAACAGAAAGAAACTGAACAAGATCTGAGGAGGGAGACTCGAAAGCACAGAGAATTAGAAGAAAAACTGCGGAAAATAGAGGCCAACCTGAAAGGCCGGACAGAACGCGGCACTACCCCCGAAGGCAACCATGATCCCTTCACGCAAGAGATCATGAAGGAGAAAGTACCGCGAAACTTCAAACCACCCGATATGGATCTCTACGACGGCACCACCGATCCAAGTCACCACCTCAGCAATTTCAGAAGTAGAATGTACCTAGTCGACGCCTCCGACGCGATCCGGTGCAAAGCCTTCCCCACCACCCTCACCAAGTTAGCCATGAAGTAGTTCGACAACCTGCCACCAAGATCAATCACTAGCTTCGAAGACCTGACCAAAAAATTCCTAACAAGGTTCTCTATTCAAAGGGACAAGATGAAACATGCCCCCAGTCTACTCGGGATCAAACAAGGTAACCAAGAAACCCTCCGAGAATACATGGAGCGATTCAACAAAGCCTGCCTGGACATACAACACTTACCCACTGAAGCAGCCATCATGGGACTAGCAAACAGCCTAAAAGAGGGACCGTTTAGCCAATCCCTATCCAAACGATACCCGACCTCCCTATACGAAGTGCAGGAGCGGGCAGAAAAATATATCAACATGGAGGAAACCTCCCAACTGAGAGACTCTTCTAGGAAGGAATCAACCTACCCACTCCGAGATCGAGATCGGGAACAGAAGAAGAAAGAAGAACCCAACTCGGACAAGCCACGGAAGTACCACAACTACACCCCCCTCCGAGTCTCCCTGGTAGACGTCTACAGAGAAGTATGCCACACCGAAAAGATCCCCCCACCCCGACCTCTAAAACACAAGAGAGCGGGGAGAGATCGGTCCGAGTACTGTGAATATCACAAACTCTACGGTCATCCTACTAACGACTGCTACGACCTAAAAATGTTATAGAAAAGCTAGCCAGAGAAGGAAAACTCGACAGATACATAGCAGAGAAAGGAGAAGAGACCAGGAAGAGAAGGCGGGGAGATAACGAAGGTCGGGCCGAACAAACCCTGCGAACCCCCGAAAGGCACGTACATATGATAAATGGAGGATTTGCAGGCGGAGGAACATCCAGATCCTCACGAAAAAGACACCTCAAAGAAGTCTATCATGTCCGAGAAGACAGTCCCCTGCCCGAATTACCTACTATCTCATTTACCCGAGAAGATGCCCAAGGGATAATACCCGGGCACGACGATCCAATGGTAATCACCATTATCCTAGCAAACGCCAACTTACATCGAACCCTGATTGACCAGGGAAGCTCAGCAGATATCCTGTTTAAAACAGCCTTCGACAAGCTCGGACTTGAAGAAAAAGAGCTAAAAGCCTATCCCACCGACCTATTTGGGCTAGGGGACACCCGATCCGTCCCTTAGGATACATCTCGCTACACACTACCTTTGGAAGAGGCGAGCAATCTAAAACGTTGAGCATCGACTACATTGTAGTCGACGTCACTTCAGCATACAATGCCCTCATCGGGCGACCAACCCTAAACAGACTGGCAGCTATAGTCTCAACCCCACACCTCTGTATGAAATTCCCTACCACAAAAGGAATAGCTACCCTAAAAGGCGACCAAAAACTAGCACGGCGATGCTACAACGAAAGCCTGAGCCTAAAAGGGAAGGAGATCAACACAATAGAACTCGGACGAGTTCAAGCCCGAGAAGATCTTCGGCCGCAACCAGAGGGAGAAACCGAAAAAGTCCAGATTGGGAACACACCTGAAAAAATAACAAACATAGGAGCAAACCTCGAAGCAGGCCTAAAAGAGGGACTCATAACCCTCTTAAAGGAGAACTCCGACCTCTTCGCCTGGAAAGCCTCCGACATGCCAGGCATAAGCCCCGACCTGATGTGCCATAAGCTATCAGTATACCCGGGATCCAGACCGGTCCAACAAAGACGCCGGAAGCTCGGACCCGAGCGCATGCAAGCAATAGAAGAACAGGTACAAGCACTACTAGATGCAGGGTTCATTAGGGAAGTGAAATACCCCCTATGGCTCGCAAACGTGGTCCTGGTAAAAAAGCCTAACGGAAAATGGAGGATGTGCGTCGATTACACGGATCTCAACAAAGCCTGTCCCAAAGACCCATACCCACTACCAAGCATCGACACCTTAGTAGACTGATGAGTGGATAATTTGTATGCTTTTTGGCATTGTTTTTAGTATGTTTCTAGTATCTTTTAGTTAGTTTTTAGTATATTTCTATTAGTTTTTAATTAAAATTCACTTTTCTGGACTTTACTATGAGTTTGTGTGTTTTTCTGTGATTTCAGGTATTTTCTGACTGAAATTGAGGGTCCTGAGCAAAAATCTGATCCAGAGACTGAAAAGGACTGCAGATGCTGTTGGATTCTGACCTCCCTGCACTCGAAGTAGATTTTCTGGAGCTACAGAAGCCCAATTGGCGCGCTCTCAACGGCATTGGAAAGTAGACATCCTGGGCTTTCCAGCAATATATAATAGTCCATACTTTGCCCAAGATTTGATGGCCCAAACTGGCGCTCAAAGTCACCTACAGAAATTCCAGCGTTAAACGCCGGAACTGGCATAAAATTTGGAGTTAAACGCCCAAACTGGCATGGAAGCTGGCGTTTAACTCCAGAAAAGGTCTCTACACGAAATTCCTTCATTGCTCAGCCCAAGCACACACCAAGTGGGCCCGGAAGTGGATTTTTCTGTCATTTACTCAATTCTGTAAACCTTAGGACACTAGTTTACTACTTATAGGATCTTTTGACATTGTATCCGTACCTTATGACCTCATAACATTTTGTACACGTTTCTTCCCACAGTATGAGCCTCTAAACCCCATGGTTGGGGGTGAGGAGCTCTGCTGTGTCTTGATGGATTAATGCAATTACTACTGTTTCCTATTCAATCATGCTTGTTTCCATTCTAAGATAACACTTGTTCTTAATCCGGATGAATGTGATGATCCGTGACAATCATCATCATTCTCAACCATGAACACGTGCCTGACAACCACCTCTGTTCTATCTTAGATTGAGTAGTTATCTCTTGGGTTCTTTAATCGGAATCTTCGTGGTATAGGCAGGACCTGATGGCAGCGTTCAAGAGAATCCGGAAGGCCTAAACCTTGTCTGTGGTATTCTGAGTAGGATTCAATGATTGAATGACTGTGATGTGCTTCAAACCTGTAACCTACTGGGCGTTAGTGACAGACGCAAAAGAGTGATTCTATTCCGGTAGGGGAGGGAACCAAACCGGTGATTGGCAGCACTGTGACAGAGTGTGTGCATTAGCTTTCACTGCGCGGATGGGAGGTAGCTGCTGACAACAGTGAGACCCTACACGAGCTTGCCATGGAAGGAGACATGCGTGTTTGATGAAGAAGATAGTAGGAAAGCAGAGATTCGGAAGATGGAGCATCTCCAAACCTCAACCCATTCTCCATTACTGCAGTACAAGTAACCATTACATGTTCTTTTGCTTCTTACAATCAATCCTGATAATTTCTGATATCCTGACTAAGATTTACAAGATAACCATAGCTTGCTTCAAGCCGACAATCTCCGTGGGATCGACCCTTGCTCACGCAAGGTATTACTTGGACGACCCAGTGCACTTGCTGGTTAGTTGTGCGGGATTGCAAAAGTGTTATTGCAATTTTGTGCACCAAGTTTTTGGCGCCGTTGCCGGGGATTGTTCGAGTTTGGACAACTGACGGTTTATTTTGTTGCTTAGATTAGGACTGTTTTATTTTTGTTGGTTTAGAGTCTTTTAGTTGAGTCTAGTTTCATATTCTAAGTTTGGTGTCAATTGCATGCTTTTGTTTTTCTTTTAAATTTTCGTTTTTGCATGTTCTTAGTCCCTTTTTGATTCATAAAAATCCTAAGTTTGGTGTCCTCTTTGTGTTTTTCTCTTAAAATTTTCGAAAAAATTCAGTGTTTAATTTTCTAAAAATTTTAAGTTTGGTGTCTTTTGTGTTTTTCTCTTTCCTCTTTTTAAAAATCAAATCTCTTTCATAAAAATTTTTCAATCATATCTTCTTAATTGCTGTTTTCAAAATCTTTTTTTTTACTAATTGATTCAGTTCTCATTTTGCTTTGATCTCATTTTCCCTTTTGATTTTCGAATTTTTTTACTTAAATTTCTTTTTATTTTATTTTTTTCGGTTATTTCAAAAAAAAAAATTAAAAATAAACAAAATTTATCTCTTTGCAATCATTCTCATTTCCCTTTTGTCCATTATGGACTTAAGTGGAATTAATCGGTCCAAGAGGACTCTGGGGTCTTATGCTAACCCCATTACAGCTGCATATGGGAGTAGCATCTGTATACCTCCCATCAAAGCAAGCAGCTTTGAGCTAAATCCTCAACTCATTATCATAGTGCAGCAAAATTGCCAGTATTCCGGTCTTCCACAGGAAGAACCTACTGAGTTTCTGGCACAGTTCTTACAAATTGCTGACACAGTACATGATAAAGAGGTGGATCAGGATGTCTACAGACTATTACTGTTTCCATTTGCTGTAAAAGATCAAGCTAAAAGGTGGTTAAATAACCAACCTACAGCAAGCATAAAGACATGGAAACAGTTATCAGACAAATTCCTGAATCATTTTTACCCTCCAAAGAGGATGACACAGCTAAGGCTGGACATCCAAGGCTTTAAACAAGAGGATCATGAATCCCTTTATAGTGCCTGGGAGAGGTATAGAGGTATGCTAAGAAAATGTCCCTCTGAAATGTTTTCAGAGTGGGTACAGTTAGACATTTTCTACTATGGGCTTACAGAAAAAGCTCAGATGTCTTTAGACCACTCAGCTGGTGGATCTATACACATGAGGAAGACAATTGAAGAAGCTCAAGAGCTTATAGACACTGTTGCTAGAAACCAATATCTGTACTCTAGCAATGAGTTCTCTCCAGAAGAGGAAGTCATGACAGTAGTCACTGACTCTAATCCTCAAGAACAGGTAATGGAGCTTAATCAACAACTACTCCTGATGACAGAACAGTTAGCAGAATTTAAAGAGATGCTCAATGAAACTAAAGTTGCTAATAAAAGCATAGAACTACAGTTGAATCAAGCAAAACAGCAAATATCTAAACAGATAACAGAAGAGTGTCAAGCAGTTCAATTGAGGAGTGGAAAGACCTTGAATAACGCTGTTCAAAAGAGCAAAAAGCCAAATAAGGAACAAATGACAGAGGACAACCAAACCACTGTTCAAAATCCCTCTGAGGACAGTAAGAGCCCAGAGAGGAATATTGGCGTTCAAACGCCAGAAAGGGAAGGCAAGTTGGCGTTAAACGCCCATTCCTTGCCCAGTTCTGGCGTTCAAACGCCAGAAAGGGAAGGAAAGCTGGCGTTAAACGCCCATTCCTTGCCCAGTTCTGGCGTTCAAACGCCAGAAAAGGAAGGGAAGTTGGCGTTTAACGCCCAAACTTCACCCATTCCTGGCGTTCAAACGCCAAGGGAGGATCAGACACCTGAGAGTGCTGACAGTAATCCCTCTAACAAGGCTTCTTCAACCACTTCTGTAAGGAATAAACCTGCAGCATCTAAGGTTGAAGAATATCAAGCCAAGATGCCTTATCCTCAGAAACACCGCAAAGCGGAACAGGATAAACAATTTGCCCGCTTTGCAGACTATTTAAGGACTCTTGAAATAAAGATTCCTTTTGCAGAGGCACTTGAGCAAATACCTTCTTATGCTAAGTTCATGAAAGAGATCTTAAGTCATAAGAAGGATTGGAGAGAAACTGAAAAAGTGTTTCTCACTGAAGAATACAGTGCAGTCATTCTAAAAAGCTTACCAGAAAAGCTTCAAGATCCTGGAAGCTTTCTGATACCATGCACATTGGAAGGCACTTACACCAAGACAGCCTTATGTGATCTGGGAGCAAGTATCAATTTAATACCTGCATCCACTATCAGAAAGCTTGGGTTGATTGGAGAAATCAAACCAACCAGGATATGCCTCCAACTTGCTGATGGCTCCATTAAACACCCATCAGGCATAATAGAGGACATGATTGTCAAGGTTGGGCCATTTGCCTTTCCAACTGACTTTGTGGTGCTGGAAATGGAGGAGCACAAAAGTGCAACTCTCATTCTAGGAAGACCTTTCCTAGCAACTGGACGAACTCTCATTGATGTACAAAAAGGGGAAGTAACCTTGAGAGTCAATGAGGATGAGTTCAAGTTGAATGCTGTAAAAGCAATGCAGCATCCAGACACACCAGAGGACTGCATGGGCGCTAACATTATTGACTCTCTGGTAGAAGAGATCAATATGGCTGAAAGCCTAGAATCAGAGCTTGAGAACATCTTCAAAGATGCTCAAACTGATCAGGAAGAGCCAGAGGAGGCAAAGGAATTTTCGAAAATTCCTCAGGAGGAGGATAAGCCTCCTAAGCCTGAACTCAAACCATTACCACCATCCCTGAAATATGCATTTCTGGGAGAGGGTGAAACTTTTCCAGTAATTATAAGCTCTGCCTTAAATTCACAGGAAGAGGAAGCACTGATTCAAGTGCTAAGGACACACAAGACAGCTCTTGGGTGGTCCATAAGTGATCTCAAGGGCATTAGCCCAGCCAGATGCATGCACAAGATCCTATTGGAGGATAATGCCAAACCAGTGGTTCAACCACAGAGGAGGCTAAATCCTGCCATGAAGGAGGTGGTGCAGAAAGAGGTCACTAAATTACTGGAGGCTGGGATTATTTATCCTATTTCTGATAGCCCCTGGGTGAGCCCTGTCCAAGTTGTTCCCAAAAAGGGAGGCATGACAGTGGTTCATAATGAAAAAAATGAACTGGTTCCTACAAGAACAGTCACAGGGTGGCGCATGTGTATTGACTACAGAAGACTCAATACAGCCACCAGAAAGGATCATTTTCCTTTACCATTCATAGACCAAATGCTAGAAAGACTAGCTGGCCATGACTATTACTGCTTTTTGGACGGCTACTCAGGCTACAACCAAATTGCAGTAGATCCTCAAGACCAAGAGAAAACAACATTCACATGCCCTTCTGGCGTGTTTGCCTATAGGAGAATGCCTTTTTGTCTGTGCAATGCACCTGCAACCTTTCAGAGGTGCATGCTCTCTATCTTCTCAGATATGGTAGAGAAATTTCTGGAAGTCTTCATGGATGACTTCTCAGTGTATGGAGACTCATTCAGCTCCTGTCTTAACAACCTATCACTTGTCCTGAAAAGATGCCAAGAGACTAACCTGGTTTTAAATTGGGAGAAATGTCACTTTATGGTGACTGAAGGAATTGTCCTTGGGCACAAAATTTCAAGCAGGGGAATAGAGGTGGATAAGGCAAAGGTAGAGGTAATTGAAAAATTACCACCACCTGCCAATGTTAAGGCAATCAGAAGCTTTCTGGGGCATGCAGGATTCTACAGAAGGTTTATTAAGGACTTTTCGAAAATTGCTAAACCTCTGAGTAACCTGTTAGCTGCTGACACACCATTTGTGTTTGACACACAGTGTTTGCAGGCATTTGAGACCCTGAAAGCTAAATTGGTCACAGCACCAGTCATCTCTGCACCAGATTGGGCACTACCATTTGAATTAATGTGTGATGCCAGTGATCATGCCATTGGTGCAGTGTTGGGACAGAGGCATAACAAACTTCTGCATGTCATTTATTATGCTAGCCGTGTTCTAAATGATGCACAGAAGAATTACACAACCACAGAAAAAAAATTACTTGCAGTGGTCTATGCCATTGACAAGTTTAGATCCTACCTAGTGGGATCAAAGGTGATTGTGTACACTGACCATGCTGCTCTTAAATACTTACTCACAAAGCAGGATTCAAAACCCAGGCTTATAAGATGGGTGTTGCTTCTGCAAGAGTTTGATATAGAAATAAGAGACAGAAAAGGGACAGAGAACCAAGTAGCTGATCATCTGTCCAGAATAGAACCAGTAGCTGGGGCGTCCCTCCCTTCTACTGAGATCTCTGAGACTTTTCCAGATGAGCAACTCTTTGCCATTCAGGAAGCTCCATGGTTTGCAGATATTGCAAACTATAAAGCTGTGAGGTTCATACCCAAAGAGTACAGTTATGTGCAGAGAAAGAAACTAATTTCAGATGCCAAGTACTACCTTTGGGATGAACCATATCTCTTTAAGAGATGTGCTGACGGAGTGATCCGCAGGTGTGTACCCAGAGAGGAAGCACGAAGGATCCTATGGCACTGCCATGGATCACAGTATGGAGGACATTTTGGAAGTGAGCGAACAGCCACTAAAGTTCTCCAGTGCGGCTTCTACTGGCCTACTCTCTATAAAGATTCCTGAGAGTTTGTGCGTAACTGTGACAGTTGCCAAAGAGCTGGTAACCTGCCTCATGGATATGCCATGCCTCAACAAGGGATATTAGAGATAGAGCTGTTTGATGTATGGGGAATTGACTTCATGGGGCCATTCCCACCATCATACTCAAACACCTACATTCTGGTGGCAGTGGACTATGTATCTAAGTGGGTAGAAGCAATTGCTACACCCACTAATGATACTAAGACCGTACTGAAATTCCTCTAGAAGAACATTTTCAGCAGATTTGGCGTTCCCAGAGTGCTAATCAGTGATGGGGGCACTCATTTCTGCAATAAACAGCTGCACCTTGCTATGGTTAGATATGGAATTAGCCACAAGGTGGCAACTCCGTATCATCCACAGACAAATGGGCAAGCAGAAGTCTCTAACAGAGAGCTAAAAAGAATCCTAGAACGGACTGTAATGTCCCGAAGAAAGGATTGGGCAAAGAGCTTGGATGATGCTCTATGGGCATACAGAACAGCATTCAAGACTCCTATAGGGACCTCCCCATACCAACTGGTGTATGGGAAGGCCTGTCATTTGCCAGTGGAACTGGAACATAAAGCCTACTGGGCAACCAGATTCCTAAACATGGATGCACAGTTAGCTGGTGAAAAAAGATTGCTCCAGCTAAATGAGCTAGAGGAGTTCAGACTCAATGCCTTTGAAAATGCTAAGATCTATAAGGAAAAGGCAAAGAATTGGCATGACAAGAGATTGTCAACCAGAGTCTTTGAGCCAGGACAAAAAGTTCTGCTCTTCAACTCTAGGCTCAGACTGTTTCCAGGAAAACTCAAATCCCGTTGGAGGGGTCCATATGTGATTACAGGAGTGTCACCATATGGATATGTTGAGCTTCAGGATATTGATTCTGACAGGAAGTTCATTGTTAATGGACAGAGAATCAAGCATTATCTTGAAGGAAATTTTGAGCAGGAATGCTCAAAACTAAGGCTTGAGTGATTCTCAGCAGAAGTCCAGCTAAAGACAGTAAAGAAACGCTTACTGGGAGGCAACCCGGTCATTAGGAAGGTGTATGATTAGTTCTTACAGAGGCAAGTATCAAAAATGAAGGAATTCACAGAGTTACAGAAGGATTCAGCTCAAAAAGCAGAGAAAATGAGCTTACTGGCGAAAAAACGCCAGTAAGGGGCATTTTGGGCGTTAAACGCCAGAATGGGTACCATTCTGGGCGTTTAACGCCAGGAATGGTGCCATTTTGGGCGTTAAACGCCAGAATGGGCACCATTCTGGGCGTTTAACGCCAGGTGTGCAGTATCCTGGGCGTTTTAGAAAAACGCCCAGTGAGGAAGAATTTCTGGCGTTTAACGCCAGCCAGGGTACCTGGCTGGGCGTTAAACGCCCAAATGGGGCAACAAATGGGCGTTAAACGCCAGAATGGGTGCCATTCTGGGCGTTTAACGCCAGCTTGGTGGGGGGACCACAATTTTGTTTTCAAATCAGATTTTTTCAAACTTTCCTTTTCTCACCCATACTTTTCTACAAAATCACACTTCAATCATTCATCATTCACTTTCAAATCTTCAAAAATCAAAACCATTCTTCAAATCTATTTCAAAATAATCTCAAATCTTCTTCAAAAACTCACCCTTTTCTCAAATATTTTTCATATCTTTTCAAATTTCCTTTCAAATCTCTCTTTTGTTTTCGAAATTCTCCTCCCCCCACTCTATAAATGAACGTTCCTCACCCCTCCTTCCTCACACCATTCGAATTTTCTCCCCCTCTCTCTCTCTTATCTTCTTTCTTTTCTTTTTGCTTGAGGACAAGCAAAACCTCTAAGTTTGGTGTGCTTTTCCGTGATCACTAAGCCAAGATTCATCAATATCATGGCTCCCAAGGGAAAACAAACCAACTCAAGAGGAAAGAAAGAGACTAATCCAAAGAATCTTTGGAATGAAGAGAAGTTCTTAACCAAAGAACATGAAGACCATTATCACAAAATAATGGGTCTGAGGTCAGTGATCCCGAAAGTTAAATTTGATCTGAAAGAAGATGAATATCCGGAGATCCAAGAGCAAATTCGAAACAGAGGTTGGGAAGTTCTGACCAATCCTGAGACAAAGGTTGGAAGGAACATGGTTCAGGAATTCTATTCAAATCTGTGGCTAACAGATAAGCAAAGAATGACTGGAACCGCTTACCATACCCACAGAACCATGGTCAGAGGGAAAGTTATGTACTTCCATCTGGACAAAATAAGAGAAATCTTCAAACTACCTCAACTACAAGATGATCCTGATTCCTTCAATAGGAGGATGGTGAGAGTAGATAAAGGGTTGGATCAAGTTCTAGAGGACATATGCCTCCCTGGAACTAAGTGGATAACCAATTCAAAGGGTGTCCCAAACCAACTCAAGAGGGGAGACCTCAAGCCAATTGCAAGAGGTTGGCTAGACTTTATTGGGCGTTCCATATTGCCCACTAGCAACCGTTCTGAGGTCACCATCAAGAGAGCAGTGATGATTCATTGCATTATGCTTGGAAAAGAAGTGGAGGTTCATCATGTGATTGCTTGTGAGATCTACACCATTGCAAATAAGAATTCCACTGAGGCCAAACTGGCTTACCCAAGCTTGATTTCCTTGCTCTGTAAAGAGGCTGGGGTGAAGATGGGAGTAGATGAGTTCATACCCATTGAACATCCAATCACCAAGAAGTCAATGGAAGGACAAGTGCAAGACAATTCTATCAAGAGGAGGGCGCATGAGTTCCTCCCTGAATTCCCTGAAATTGGCTACTGGGCCAGCCTAGAAGCATCCATCAACAAGCTGCAAGAGACTATGGAGCAACTGAAGGAAGAACAGCAGAATCAGAACTGCATGATCTGCAAATTGCTGAAGGAACAAGAGAAGCAGGGGCGTGAAATCAAAAAACTGAAGCGCCAAAAGCTCTCCTCCCAAGCTGAGGGAGCATCCACTTCTCAAAATCAAGGTTGTTGAGTCCTAACTCTGTGAAAACCTCTATCATTAGGAGCCTCTGTTTTTCGTTTTTTTTTATTTTCCTTTATTTTGTTTTTATTATTTTTTTTTTGTTTCATCTTATATCTATATTTGAGTCTTGTTCTTAATTAATAAAATTAATAAAGTTTATGCCTTAAAGCTATGAATGTCCTATGAATCCATCACCTCTCTTAAAAGAAAAATGCTTTAATCACAAAAGAACAAGAAGTACAGGATTTCAAAATTTATCTCTGAAACTAGTTGAATTAGTTTGATGTGGTGACAATACTTTTTGTTTTCTGAATGAATGCTTGAACAGTGCATATGTCTTTTGAATTTGTTGTTTTAAGAATGTTAAAATTGTTGGCTCTTGAAAGAATGAGGAGAAAGAAGAACTGTTATTGAGGATCTGAAAAATCATCAAATTGATTCTTGAAGCAAGAAAAGCAGTGAATACAAAAAAAAAATTTGAAAAAAAAAAAGAAAAAGAAAAAGAAAAGAAAAAAGAGAAGGAAATAAAGTTGTGATCCAAGGCAACAAGAGTGTGCTTAAGAACCCTGGACACCTCTAGTTGGGGACTTTAGCAAAGCTGAGTCACAATCTAAAAAGGTTCACCCAATTATGTGTCTGTGGCATGTATGTATCCGGTGGTAATACTGAAAGACAGAGTGCTTTGGGCCACAGCCAAGACTCATACACTGGCTATGTTCAAGAATCATTATACTTAACTAGGAGAATCAATAACACTATCTGAGTTCTGAGTTCTCATAGATGCCAATCATTCTGAACTTCAAAGGATAGAGTGAGATGCCAAAACTGTTCGGAGGCAAAAAGCTACTAGTCCCGCTCATCTAATTGGAGCTGTGTTTCTTTGATATTTTGGAGTCTATAGTATATTCTCTTCTTTTTATCCTATTTTGATTTTCAGTTGCTTGGGGACAAGCAACAATTTAAGTTTGGTGTTGTGATGAGCGGATAATTTGTATGCTTTTTGGCATTGTTTTTAGTATGTTTCTAGTATCTTTTAGTTAGTTTTTAGTATATTTCTATTAGTTTTTAATTAAAATTCACTTTTCTGGACTTTACTATGAGTTTGTGTGTTTTTCTGTGATTTCAGGTATTTTCTGACTGAAATTGAGGGTCCTGAGCAAAAATCTGATCCAGAGACTGAAAAGGACTGCAGATGCTGTTGGATTCTGACCTCCCTGCACTCGAAGTGGATTTGCTGGAGCTACAGAAGCCCAATTGGCGCGCTCTCAACGGCATTGGAAAGTAGACATCCTGGGCTTTCCAGTAATATATAATAGTCCATACTTTGCCCAAGATTTGATGGCCCAAACCGGCGCTCAAAGTCACCTACAGAAATTCCAGCGTTAAACGCCGGAACTGGCATAAAATTTGGAGTTAAACGCCCAAACTGGCATGGAAGCTGGCGTTTAACTCCAGAAAAGGTCTCTACACGAAATTCCTTCATTGCTCAGCCCAAGCACACACCAAGTGGGCCCGGAAGTGGATTTTTCTGTCATTTACTCAATTCTGTAAACCTTAGGACACTAGTTTACTACTTATAGGATCTTTTGACATTGTATCCGTACCTTATGACCTCATAACATTTTGTACACGTTTCTTCCCACAGTATGAGCCTCTAAACCCCATGGTTGGGGGTGAGGAGCTCTGCTGTGTCTTGATGGATTAATGCAATTACTACTGTTTCCTATTCAATCATGCTTGTTTCCATTCTAAGATAACACTTGTTCTTAATCCGGATGAATGTGATGATCCGTGACAATCATCATCATTCTCAACCATGAACACGTGCCTGACAACCACCTCTGTTCTATCTTAGATTGAGTAGTTATCTCTTGGGTTCTTTAATCGGAATCTTCGTGGTATAGGCAGGACCTGATGGCAGCGTTCAAGAGAATCCGGAAGGCCTAAACCTTGTCTGTGGTATTCTGAGTAGGATTCAATGATTGAATGACTGTGACGTGCTTCAAACCTGTAACCTACTGGGCGTTAGTGACAGACGCAAAAGAGTGATTCTATTCCGGTAGGGGAGGGAACCAAACCGGTGATTGGCAGCACTGTGACAGAGTGTGTGCATTAGCTTTCATTGCGCGGATGGGAGGTAGCTGCTGACAACAGTGAGACCCTACACGAGCTTGCCATGGAAGGAGACATGCGTGTTTGATGAAGAAGATAGTAGGAAAGCAGAGATTCGGAAGATGGAGCATCTCCAAACCTCAACCCATTCTCCATTACTGCAGTACAAGTAACCATTACATGTTCTTTTGCTTCTTACAATCAATCCTGATAATTTCTGATATCCTGACTAAGATTTACAAGATAACCATAGCTTGCTTCAAGCCGACAATCTCCGTGGGATCGACCCTTGCTCACGCAAGGTATTACTTGGACGACCCAGTGCACTTGCTGGTTAGTTGTGCGGGATTGCAAAAGTGTTATTGCAATTTCGTGCACCATAGACGCAGCCTCAGGCTACAGATATCTCTCCTTCATGGACGCATACTCAGGATACAATCAAATCCCGATGTACGAACCCGACCAAGAAAAAACCTCGTTCATAACCCCAAGAGCAAACTACTGCTACGTAGTAATGCCCTTTGGGCTGAAGAACGCAGGGGCAACCTACCAGAGGCTAATGAACAAAGTGTTCTCAGAGCACATCGGACTACAGCTGGAAGTGTACGTCGACGACATGCTGGTAAAAACACAAGAAGACAGAAACTTGCTGACCGACCTCACCAGTATCTTCGGCACCCTCAGAAAACACAACATGAGACTTAACCCGACAAAGTGCACCTTCGCCGCAGAAGCCGGAAAATTCTTAGGCTTCATGCTGACTCAAAGGGGCATCGAAGCAAACCCGGACAAATGCCAAGCAATACTCAATATGAAGAGTCCGACGTGTGTCAAAGAAGTACAACAACTGAATGGAAGGCTAGCCGCCCTATCAAGATTCTTGGCAGGATCAGCGATAAAATCACTACCTCTCTACTCGCTCCTAAAGAAAGGGAAACCCTTCTCGTGGACCTCGGAGTGCGAAAAAGCCTTCCAAGAATTCAAGGAATTCCTCGGGCAGCCACCAATCCTAACCCGACCTCTAAAAGGAGAAGAACTCGTACTATACCTCTCGGTTGGAAATCGAGCAGTCGCTTCTGCGTTAATACGAGAAAATGACCAAGGACAACGCCCCATATACTTTGTAAGCAAAGCACTACAAGGGGCCGAATTAAACTATCAGAAGATAGAAAAATTCGCCTACGCCCTAGTGTTCACAGCTCGGAGGCTCCGTCCCTACTTTCAAGCCCACACCATCAAAGTCCGGACAAACCAACCCATGAGACACATCCTGCAAAAAACAGACCTGGCAGGACGAATACTACAATGGGCGGTGGAACTGTCCGAGTTCGACCTCCACTATGAAGCCCGGACTGCCATAAAATCTCAGTATCTAGCCGACTTCATCGCAGAATACACTGAAACCCCTGGAACCCCACTCTCATGGAACCTGTATGTCGACGGGTCCTCAAACAAAACAGGAAGCGGAGCCGGGGTTATACTCGAAAGCGACCAAGGAACGCGGATAGAACTATCCCTAAAATTCGAGTTCCAAGCTTCAAACAACCAAGCCAAATACGAGGCCCTACTAGCAGGTCTAAAGCTAGCCGAAGAGGTCGGAGCCCAGAAAATCACGATCTTCAGTGACTCCCAGGTCGTCACATCACAAGTAAATGGAAACTACCAGGCCAAAGACCCAACTATGAAGAAATACCTGGACCAAACACAGGCACAATTACGCCACTTTTCAGAAATACAGATCCGACACATACCTCGGGAACAAAACGCCCGGGCAGACGCCCTCTCAAAGCTCGCCAGCACCAAGCCCGGAGGCAACAACAGAAGTCTCCTCCAGGAAACCTTACAATCTCCCTCCGTGCTAAGAGGGGAAGAAACGCTGAATATATCCAGCCAACAGCAAGGATGGATGACCCCCATACTCAACTACCTGAAGTCAGGAACTCTTCCCGCCGAAAGAAAGGAAGCTAAAAGACTCACGAAAGACGCCCAGAATTATACGCTAATTCACGACGTATTATACAGAAGAGGATTCTCAAATCCCCTCCTTAGGTGCGTCCCGACCTCAGAAACAAAGAACGTCCTCAAAGAAGTCCACGGAGGCATGTGTGGGAACCATCTCGGAGCTCGGGCATTATCCAAAAAAGTAGTCCGAGCCGGGTTCTACTGGCCGACCTTGCAAAGAGACGCAACGGAATTTGTGAAAATATGCCCCCTGCCAAAAACACGCCAATTTTCACAAGGCACCACCCGAAGACCTCATCAGCATCACCGCACCATGGCCCTTCGCAAAATGGGGACTTGACCTACTCGGCCCATTCCCCCAAGGACCGGGGCAAGTCAAATACCTCATAGTAGGGGTCGACTACTTCACAAAGTGGATCGAAGCTGAACCCTTAGCCACCATTACGGCTCAGAAAAGTCGCAAATTCCTATACAAAAACATCGTCACAAGGTTCGGAGTCCCCTACTCCATCACAACAGACAATGGAACACAGTTCACAGACACAAGTTTTCAGAACTTGGTAGCCGAACTAAACATCAAACAGCAATTCACCTCAGTCGAGCACCCACAAGCCAATGGACAAGCAGAGGCTGCAAATAAAGTTATCTTGGCCGGGTTAAAACGGAGACTCCAAGAAGCAAAAGGGGCATGGGCCGAAGAGCTTCCCCAGGTGCTATGGGCATATCGGACAACTCCACACTCTACAACGGGAGAATCACCATTCCGACTAGCCTACGGGATGGAGGCAATGATTCCTATCGAAATAGAGGAAGGGTCACCTAGAACCATCTTCTACAACGAAAAAGGTAACCCGCAGGCACAAAGGGAAGAACTCGACCTCCTTCCCGAGGTCCGAGAAAGAGCCCGAATCCAAGAAGAAGCCTTAAAGCGGCGAACGGCACTCAGATATAATCAGAAAGTAATAAAGCGAAGCTTCTCCATTCACGACCTAATTCTAATCCGAAATGACATCGGAACACAAAAGTCGGGAGAAGGAAAGCTAGCTGCAAATTGGAAAGGACCCTACAAAGTAACAGAAGTCTTAGGAAAAGGCTACTACAAAGTATCCGACCTAGAAGGCAATGAGCTGCCCAGGGCCTGGCACGCCTGCAATCTAAGACGGTACTACAGCTAGAAAAATTTAACCCGAGGTGTACTCTTTTCCCTACAAGGGTTTTTTAATGAGACACCCGGTTAAATAAAGACACCCGACCTAGTCAAGGGTAAACACTCTGTAAATATTCCTTCTTTTTTAAATACTAATCAAATTTTTCTATTTTCTTTTCTCCTTCCTCATAAATGAAACAAGTCCTGGAAAGTACCCCGCCAAGGCGCATTAATTTATGCTCGGCAAAACGCAAAAAATCATTTGCCAAGAGACCACACGAGGTCGGCAAAGATAAAGCGACGAGGTTCAAATTAATGTGAGAAGTTATAAAGCAACTCTGAAAAGGCTCAAAAAGCCAAATAAAAAGAGATTACAAAAATAACTTAAAAGGCCGACCAAACAAGGTCGGACCCAACAAAGGGAGGTACTCGAACGCCCGAGGTCCGAGAAAAAGTCCGGATCCAAGAAAGAAGCCTTAAAAACGGCAAAAGCCAAGATTTCGAAAACGCTTACTAAAAAGTTGTTATCCAAAAACAACTTAAAAAGTACAAGCGAAGAAACGAAATCGAAGGAAAGAATAAAACGAAGTTTCGAAAACGCTTACTAAAAAGTTGTTATCCAAAAACAACTAAAAAAGTACAAGCGAAAGAAACAAAATCGAAGGAAAGGATAAAACGAAGTTTCGAAAACGCTTACTAAAAAAGTTGTTATCCAAAAACAACTAAAAAAGTACAAGCGAAGAAACGAAATCGAAGGAAAGGATAAAAACGAAGTTTCAAGCGCTAGCTAAAAAGTTGTTATCCAAAAAACAACTAAAAAGCATAAAAGCGGATAGAACAAAAAGTCAAAAGCAAAAACACCGCATAATAAGCTAAAAAGTTACTACAAGTAGCTAAATGGCAGAAAAGCGTCCAAAGCGTTCACAGAAACCATCCAAAAACAAAGAGCCCACAGGCCGGGCAAAAAACCAAAAATAAAAGATTACAGAGAATCAGGGTCCTTTCCGGATTCCACATCGGTAGAAGGCTGCGGAGGAAGAACCATAGAAATCGGGACAGCCTTGACAGCACCATCATCTCGGTTTGAAACCTCCACACCAGATCCATCCCCGGCCAAAGGTGAAGTCGGGTTCGCAACCGGAACATTAAGGTCGGACACCGGAACCTCATCCTCGTTGGGAGCAGGAACAATCTTTCCCTCCACAACAACGTTATCCGTGCTAAACAAACTCAGATCCAGGTCAGGAGCAAGAACCCGGACCTGATCCTTCAAATTGCCAAACATAGCATCCATACCCTTGGCCACATGACCCTCTAGCTCGTAAAAATCATCCCGAGCAGATTGCAACTTCTCCTTTGTCTCCACAAGCTCGGCGTATACCCGAGTATAATTCTCCGTCGCCGCCTTCGCCATATCCTCAGATGCTTTCGCTGCCGCCACAGCCGCGGTAGCTTTAGCTTTCTCTTTCTCCAGAGAGGCCTCCAGCTCAGCAATCCTAGCAGCCTTCAGCTCACTAATCCTCTCAAACTCAGACTGAGCCTTCTCAAGTCGGGAGCTGGTCGCACCAATGGGGGATTTCTTGAACTCCCGGGCAATAGCAGCATGAAGACTGGCCATCCGAACACAACTCCGCGCCATATATTGAAAATGGTGCTCCATAGACACGTCATCAGTAGAAATAAAAGTCTGAGGGAGAATGTGCTGTTCAATCCAACCAAGAGCATCGAAATCCTTATCGTTAAAACCCGCAAGCTCTTGAGAGGTCTTCTGCTTCTTGGGAGGAGGACCCGAGAACGGGGGAGGAGAAGAGGTAGCAGGCCCGGAGGTCGGAGGGTCTTGATTTATAGCTCGGAACTGGGGAGTCGGAATAGTCTTCGACCGAGTCTGAACACCCACGGTAGTCTTCTGCGGAGAAGATTGGGCAGAAGCCCCCCCAGCCTCGATATTTCGAGCAGCCACAGACTTCTTCGTCCGACGGAGGAACTTCATGGAATCCGCCTGAGAAGACATCTCTGCAGAAATAAAAAGAAAAGGATTACCACAACAGAAATTCCACCAAAAACAAGCAAAACCAAAATACTAAAAAAGAAGAATCTCGGAGAGGTCGGGAAACTACCTAACTCGGAACGGAGAAGGCTTGGATCTCCCAACATTTTCTTCGTATCCAAGTGAGGTGACCGACCCCATAAACTGCTCACCACACCCACAAAGCCTGCTCAACCTCATCTAGACTCTCAAAAGTATACTTAACAGACACTACATTCTCCTGCCAACAAAGAGGAAAAGAAGGCTCCCCACTCTCATCCAGAAAGAAAGGTCGGACGTCTCCAGTAGCCCGGACCTTGAAATAAAAGTTCTTGAAATCATGAAAGGACTCATCATAAAGGGTACAAAACTTCCTCCCCTGGTTAGCCCTAAAAGAGACCCAAGACACCTTCCCTCCACCCGGCCCCGGCTTCGTCAACACAAACAAGTAGGAAAAAAGAGAAATAGAGGGAGCGACGCCCAAAAACTGACACAAAAGTTGAAACAGCTTTAAAAACGCCCAAGAATTTGGATGGAGCTGCGTAGGGGCAAGGTTACAAGACCACAACACCTCGGACTCCAGGTCGGTAAAAGGAAGTCGGACGCTCAGCTTAGAGAAAAAACAATCATAAGCATAAAAGAAGAGCTTCTCGGAACTATCTAAAGACGGGAAGCAAACTCTCTCCTCGGAATCCGGGGCCACTAGTTCATAATCCCTCTCAGACTCTCTATTCTCACATATGCTATAGTGCCTACGGAACCTAGCCAAATATTCAGAATCTACCACAGAAGGGACTTTTAGAGAAAGAGGGTCTACCCAACCAAGACCACTTGGAATCTTGGTCGACATCGCCTGAAGAACCTTTCGAGACATAAAACTCTTACCTACAAAGAAGAAATACAAAAGCAAGCAAAAATCACATAAAGCAGACAGCAAAAAACCCGTTCAGCCAAAGCAAGAAACAAAAACCCAACAAAGAAAATACGGCAACCCGGAACAAAGTACCAGAAAAACAAAAAGAGCCCCCCCCCATATACAAACAAAGCAATGGCGGCGCCTCTATTCGGGGCAACCCAGGCATAAAGAAACAAACAAGAGCCACACAAAGAACAGAAGCATATGATCACAAGAAAATAGAAACAGAAGAACAAACCTGGAAGAAAGAAAGCGAAGACGAAGAGCTCCAAAGCAAAGAAAACGAAGGCGAAGTGCTCCAAAGCAAGGAAGAACGAAGCGGCGGCGCAGAGGAAACCCCGGAAAGACACACGGAAAGATTCGGGGAAGAAGAAACAAAGAAAGAAAAGCGGTGCTCGGAGATGGCGAAACTTAGAAAAACAAGAAAGGAACAGAATAAACGAAGAAAAAGGAAGGGAGCAAATAAATAATGCCTTCACAGAGCCCGAACGGAAATCGAGGAAAAACGGTAAAATGCAATAAATGCAGAAACGGCCATTTTTGAATTTTGAAAAACTACTATGCCCGAGCTCGACCTCCCAAAAAGGACGAACTCGGGCAGGGGCACTGTTCATACCCTGACCGGGCTCCTCCAACTCGGCAAATCCATGAAAAGGTCCGACCTCGCCCTAAGGCCCACGCCTAAAGGTCGGACCTCGGACAATCAAGCAAAGGAAGGCCCATCAAAAGGAACGCAGCCCAAAGCCTAAAGGCCGAAAGGGCCTAGAAAGGGCGGTTCCACAAAGATAGGGATAAAACTCCCAAAAGATAAGATAAGATAAGAATATCTTATCCAGGGAAGATCACGGCCAACTACTATAAAATACACTGGAGCACCCAGGTATTTCATTCATCCCACATTCTACACTTATCTGCTTGGACCCATGCTAACTTAAGCATCGGAGTGTCATTGCAGGTACAACCACCAACCACTCAACATATCAAGCTCGGGTCCCTGACCCCCACCTCGGGTCTCTCCAGACGACCGAGCTACACGTTTCAGGTAACCCTCGGAACAAATTCCAAGACATGGAAGGAGATACCAATCAACCAGGAGAAGGAGCCAACAATAATCACCAACAGAGAAGAGTCTTGGCTTCATACACATTTGCAAATGCCAAGCATTGTGGGAGTAGCATTCTTCCTCCCAATGTCAATGCAAACAACTTTGAACTCAAGCCACAACTCATCACTCTGGTGCAAAACAATTGTTCTTTTGGAGGAGGGCCTTTGGAGGATCCAAACCAACATTTGTCTACTTTCTTGAGAATCTGTGACACAGTGAAAACAAATGGTGTGCCCCCTGATAGCTACAAGTTGCTACTCTTTCCATTCTCTCTCAAGGATAAAGCAACTCAATGGCTAGAGACCTTTCCAAAAGAAAGCATCAACACTTGGGATGACTTGGTGAGCAAGTTCCTTGCCAAATTCTATCCACCTCAAAGAGTCCTAAGGTTGAAGACAGAGGTTCAAACATTCACTCAAATGGAGGCCGAGAGCTTATATGAAGCATGGGAGAGATATAAGGCTCTATTGAGGAAATGTCCACCAGAGATGTTCACTGAGTGGGACAAGTTACAGAACTTTTATGAAGGACTCACTCTTAAAGCTCAAGAAGCTCTTGATCACTCTGCCGGAGGCTCTCTACAACTCATGAAGACCACAGAGGAAGCTCAAAATCTCATTGATATGGTGGCCAACAACCAATATTTCTTTGCTCATCAAAGACAACGCCAACCATCACAGAGAAGAGGAGTCATGGAGTTGGAAGGAGTTGATTCAATTCTAGCTCAGAACAAGATGATGCAGCAGCAGATTCAAAAACAATTTGAGCAAATGGCTAAGAGAATTGATGGCTTGCAAGTGGCAGCAGTGAGCACCACAAGCCAACCTCCAACCACTTGGGTGCAAAGTGAAGAAACTCAAGAAGAGCAACAACAAGAGCAAGTCCAATACATGCACAACCAAAATCCTGGAACAAATGAAGTTTATGGTGATACCTACAATCCATCTTGGAAGAACCATCCCAACCTCAGATGGGGAGACAACCATAACCAAAACCAACAACCATGGCAAAGAAACACAAGCCAAAACAATTGGAAAAATACAAACCATAACCCCCAGCCAAACACTAACCAAAACTCATACAGAAAACCACAAAACAACTACCCAAATTCTAACCAATACCCACCCAATAACCAACCAACTAACCAAAACACTTATCATCACCCATCAACACCCCAAAATCAACCCATCTCACAAGACTCACAGAGAATCACCAATCTAGAGCTGCTCATGGAGAAACTGATGAAAAACCAAGAAATGACAACCAAGAATCAAGAAGCCTCCATGAAGAACTTAGAGAGGCAGATTGGACAAATCTCCAAGAAGATTTCTATTGACAAACCATCAAGTTCACTACCTAGTGACACCATTCCCAACCCAAAGGAAGAATGCAAGGTTGTGCAACTGAGAAGTGGAAAAGTGTTAACAGATGGTAACCAAGGAGCAACAAAGAAGCTCATGGAGAATGACACTGAGCCAACAAAGAATGATGAAGCCATCAACAAAGACACAATAAGCAAAAATGCTCCAGAGAAACTCACAGAGGAAGACAACAAACCACAGAATTTGAAGAAAGGAAAGAAGATTTTGGAGGAACCAATTCCAAAACAATATCAAGTGGAGAAGAGCTCAACATCACCATTGCCTTATCCACAGAGATTTCACAAGGAAACAAAGGATCAGCACTTCCACAAATTTCTTGAGACTTTCAAGAAGCTAGAGATTAACATACCCTTGGCAGAGGCTTTGGAGCAAATGCCTTTGTATGCCAAGTTTCTAAAGGAGCTCATCAACAAGAAGAGACAGTGGAATGAAAAGGAGACTGTAATGCTCAGTGAAGAATGCAGTGCACTCATTAAAAAGGGACTCCCTCCCAAGCTTGAGGACCCTGGAGGTTTCTTCTTACCATGCACTATTGGGAACCTATTCATTAACAAGGGGATGTGCGATCTGGGAGCAAGCATAAATCTAATCCCATATTCTCTAGTGAAAAAGCTTGGCATAGAGGAGGTGAAACCAACAGAGATGTCTTTAGAATTAGTGGACCACTCAATAGTATATCCTAAAGGGCTGATTGAAAACCTTTTAGTTAAGGTTGACAAGTTTATCTACCCAGCAGATTTTGTGATCCTGGATTCTTCAGAGCATGGAAATGATGCCATAATACTTGGTCGACCATTTTTGGCCACTGCTAGAGCCATTGTGGACATAGAGCAAGGAGAGTTAACCCTCAGGATGCATGAGGAGAGCATCATCCTGAAAGTCTTCCCAGAATTACAAAAGGATGAAGAAACGAGCAAAATAAGTGATGATATCCTTCCAAAGCAATCAACTGAAAAGGAAGTGGAACAGAAAAACAAACAGATGCAAGAAGAAAAGGGGATTCACAAGGAAGCAGGGGTGATCAGCAAGAAGGAAGGCATATCAACTCAGGTAACTGTCAAGAAAGGAAGATCAACAAGCAAGAAAAAGGTGAAGAGCAAGAAAAAGGCTCACAAGGGGTGGAAGAACAAGAAAATCCCAACTGAAGGATTCTCTAAGGGTGATAAGGTGCAACTAGTATATCAACAGCATGGAGCAGAAGATTATTACACTGTCAACCAAATTCTTTCTCTTGAGCATATGGAAATTGAGCATCAAAGCACACAGAGAAAGCTGACAGTGAGAGGTGACAAATTGAGACATCACCAACATCAACCACCTTAAAGGGAGGTCAATGTCAAGCTAATGACAATAAAAGAGCGCTTCATGGGAGGCAACCCATGGTTTAAGATTTCTGTCTTCTCTTTTATTTAATAAGCTATGATTCTTCTAAATATGGTGTTGAATTTTCATGCCTGGTAAATGCATATGTCATTTTGAAGCACATAGCAAACTTCTAAGTTTGGTGTACCTTAAGGCACACCCAAGTTCATTGTTCAAAGAAGAGGATTGTCTTTTAGAGCATATACACAAGTCTTTTGATAAAGCATGTGACCAAACACTAAGTTTGGTGTCTGCATATGCAACAAGGTTCAGAGGATCATTTTCCAAGCATGGACTCAAAACCATACAGATAAGGGATCATACATCAATTTGTTTTAAAAATGCATCAATTGTGAGAACGGTTTGCATTGTTAAGCCATCCCCTTAATAAAATATAAGTTTGGTGTTCACCAACTTTTAACATTTTATTTAGGGACACAATTGATCACAAAAAAATTTTTTTAAACTATTAAACAAACCAAAACAATCTATTTTTGCAAATAAGTTGTCACGGTTATATCATACTCTAAGCTTGCTGTTTTGATTATTGCAGGAGAAAAAGGTTAAGACAAACACAAGGAGGGGCCACGGCTAGGAGGAGCTATGTGAGGGAGGTCACATGTGCCTAGGAGAACGTGCTCATGGGGAACAAAATTTGCATGCATGCAACATTGGACACCGAAGTGCATGCAGCCAATGGGAGGAGAATCCTCGTCAAGCCTCAACCATGCATGCAAGCCGTCCATGATGAGCGGATAATTTGTATGCTTTTTGGCATTGTTTTTAGTATGTTTTTAGTAGTTTTAGTTGAGTTCTTAGTATATTTTTATTAGTTTTTAGTTAAAATTCACTTTTCTGGACTTTACTATGAGTTTGTGTGTTTTTCTGTGATTTCAGGTATTTTCTGGCTGAAATTGAGGGACCTGAGCAAAAATCTGATCCAGAGACTCAAAAGGACTGCAGATGCTGTTGGATTCTGACCTCCCTGCACTCGAAGTGGAATTTCTGGAGCTACAGAAGCCCAATTGGCGCGCTCTTAACGACATTGGAAAGTAGACATCCTGGGCTTTCCAGCAATATATAATAGTCCATACTTTGCCCAAGATTTGATGGCCCAAATCGGCGTTCAATGTCACCTCAAGAAATTCCAGCGTTAAACGCCGGAACTGGCACCTAATTGGGAGTTAAACGCCCAAACTGGCACTAAAGCTAGCGTTTAACTCCAAGGAGAGTCTCTACACGAAATTTCTTCATTGCTCAGCCCAAACACACACCAAGTGGGCCCGGAAGTGGATTTTTATGTCATTTACTCATCTATGTACTAGTTTTCTATAAGTAGGACCTTTTACTATTGTATTTTCATCTTTGGATTATTTTTAGATCCTTTGATCATCTTTGGACATCGAGTTCTTAGATCATTTGGGGGCTGGCCTCACGGCCATGCCTAGACCTTGTTCTTATGTATTTTCAACGGTGGAGTTTCTACACACCATAGATTAAGGTGTGGAGCTCTGCTGTACCTCGAGTATTAATGCAATTACTATTTGTTCTTCCATTCAATTCCGCTTGTTCTTTATCCAAGATATCACTTGTTCTTCAACTTGATGAAGGTGATGATTGACACTCATCATCATTCTCACCTATGAACAAGGTGACTGACAACCATTCTTGTTCTACAAGCATTCGAGGCTTGGTGAATATCTCTTGGATTTCTGATTGCATGATGCATGGTTGATCGCCTGACAACCGAGTGCTCGCCTGACAAACGAGCCAGCCATTCCGTGAGATCAGAGTCTTCGTGGTATAGGCAAGAACTGATGGCGGCATTCAAGAGAATCCGGAAGGTCTAACCTTGTCTGTGGTATTCTGAGTAGGATTCAATGATTGAATGACTGTGATGTGCTTCAAACCTGTAACCTACTGGGCGTTAGTGACAGACGCAAAAGAGTGATTCTATTCCGGTAGGGGAGGGAACCAAACCGGTGATTGGCAGCACTGTGACAGAGTGCGTGCATTAGCTTTCACTGCGCGGATGGGAGGTAGCTGCTGACAACAGTGAAACCCTACACGAGCTTGCCATGGAAAGGAGTAAGAAAGGATTGGATGAAGGCAGTAGGAAAGCAGAGAGACGGAAGGGAAGGCATCTTCATACGCTTGTCTGAAGCTCTTACACCAATGATATACATAAGTATCACTATCTTTATCTTCTATGTTATTTTCGTTCATCATCATATACATTTGAGTCTGCCTGACTAAGATTTACAAGATGACCATAGCTTGCTTCAATGCTAACAATCTCCGTGGGATCGACCCTTACTCACGTAAGGTATTACTTGGACGACCCAGTGCACTTGCTGGTTAGTTGTGCGAAGATGTGTAATGCCATGGAATTGAACCACCAAGTTTTTGGAGTTCATGACCAGGGATTATGAGAGTTGTGAAAAGTATTGTTCACAATTTTGCGCACCAAGTTTTTGGCGCCGTTGCCGGGGATTGTTCAAGTTTTGAGCAAGCTTTTGGTAACAATGCCTGGGATTGTTCTAGTTTGGACAACTGACGGTTCATCTTGTTGCTTAGATTAGGTATTTATTTTTTTTTCGAAATTCTTGAAGATGAATTCTAGAGTTTCATGATGATTTGTTGAAATCTGGCTGGCTGAGAAGCCATGTCTAATCTGATTGGACCGAGGTTTCAACTTATCACCACAAGAGCTTGTTGATTCTCATCAATTTTGCTCTTGGAGCAGTGATCTGCTAAGATTTGGCTGACCTTTGGTCATGTCTAGTGTCTTGGACCGAAGCTTTCCTTGAAAGCTTGGCTGGCTGTGAAGCCATGTCTAATTCCTGGACCGGAGTCTTAGACTAGCATTGCACTGATTCCTGGAATTCTCATCAAGGATTTTGATACCTTTTCCCACTTAATTTTCGAAAAACACAAAAAATTTTACAAAATCATAAAAACCAAAAATATTTGATGTTTCCTGCTTAAGTCTAGTGTCTCATCTTAAGTTTGGTGTCAATTGCATGCATTCATTCATGTGTCTTAAGGATCCTCAAGTAATTCTTGATGATTTTGTGTTCTAATCTTTGAATTCTATTGACTTGAAGCATTTTGTGTGTCTCATATGCATTCTCATATTGTTAGTGTCAGTAGTATACAAACTGCTAAGTTTGGTGTCTTGCATGCATTGTTAATTGATTCCTTTTGCATTTTGATTATTAAAAATCCAAAAATATTTTTAATTTGTGTCTTTTCAAGTCAATGATACAAAGAATTGAAGATTCAGAACATACTGCAGAGGAATTATACAGAAAAAGCTGAGCATTCAAAAATGCCCAGTGAAGAAGGCAGACTGGCGTTTAAACGCCAGCCAGGGCACCTGGTTGGGCGTTTAACGCCCAAAGAGGTAGCATTTGGGCGTTAAACGCCAGAATGTATACCATTCTGGGCGTTTAACGCCAGGATGGTGCTAGGGGGAAGATTCTGTTTTCAAAATCAATTTTTTTTCAAGTTTTCAAAGTTTTCCAAAATCAAATCTTTTTCAAATCATATCTTTTCAATCAAATGTTTTCAAAATCAATTTCTTTCCTTTTTCAAAGATACTTACTAACAATTAATGATTTGATTGAACATCTCAAATTTGTTGCCTTTTCTGTTGAGAAAGGTTTAATGTTTTGAATCATATCTTTTCTTGTTAGGCAAGTCATTTATTTTAAAATCAAATCTTTTTTAAAATTGTTTTCAAATCATATCTTTTAAAATTGTTTTCAAACCATATCTTCTCAATCACATCTTTTTAAAACCATAACTTTTCAATTAAATCTTTTTAACCACATCTCTTTCAAAATAGTTTTCAATCAAATCTTTTTAATTTCTAATTTCAAAATCTTTTTCAAAAATCACTTGATTTCTTTTTCACTTTTAATTTTCGAAAATTATCAATCAAATTTTCAAAATGTTTTCAAAATCTTTTAATTGAATTTTCGAAAATTCTCTTCCCTCCTTCCCACATCCTTCTATTTATGGAGTACCACTCCTTCTAAATGCACAATTCGAACCTTATCTAATTAAAGTTCGAATTCATCTTCTCCTTCTTCTTTCTATTTCTCTTTTCCTCTGACATTTCAAGGAATCTCTATACTGTGACATAGAGGACTCCACATTTTCTTGTTCTCTTCTCTTTCATATGAGCAGGAGCAGAGACAAAGGCATTCTTGTTGAAGCTGACCCTGAACCCGAGAGAACCTTGAAGAGAAAGCTAAGAGAAGCCAAGGCACAACTCTCTTTAGAGGACCTGACCGAATTCTTCAAGGAAGAAGAACACATGGCAGCCGAAAACAACAACAATGCCAACAATGCAAGGAAGGTGCTGGGTGACTTTACTGCACCTACTCCTGATTTTTATGGGAGAAGCATCTCTATCCCTGCATTGGAGCAAACAACTTTGAGCTTAAGCCTCAATTAGTTTCTCTAATGCAACAGAATTGCAAGTTCCATGGACTTCCAATAGAAGATCCTCATCAGTTCTTAGCTGAATTCTTGCAAATCTGTGACACAGTCAAGACTAATGGGGTTAACCCTGAGGTCTATAGACTGATGCTATTCCCTTTTGCTGTAAGAGACAGAGCTAGAATATGGTTGGATTCTCAACCTAAAGAAAGCCTGGACTCTTGGGAAAAGCTAGTCAATGCCTTCTTGGCAAAGTTCTTTCCACCACAAAGATGGAGTAAGCTTAGAGTGGAAGTCCAAACCTTCAGACAGAAGGATGGAGAATCCCTCTATGAAGCTTGGGAAAGATACAAACAATTAATCAG
Source organism: Arachis stenosperma (assembly GCF_014773155.1). NCBI lineage: Eukaryota > Viridiplantae > Streptophyta > Magnoliopsida > Fabales > Fabaceae > Arachis > Arachis stenosperma. The sequence goes on along the minus strand of NC_080381.1, from coordinate 68,548,943 downwards.
AAGATGTCCTTCAGACATGCTTTCTGAATGGAGTATCATAGGTATTTTCTATGATGGTCTCTCTGAACTATCCAAGATGTCTTTGGATAGCTCTGCTGGAGGATCTCTTCATCTGAAGAAGACGCCTGCAGAAGCTCAAGAATTGATTGAAATGGTTGCAAATAACCAGTTCATGTACACTTCTGAAAGAAATCCTGTGAACAATGGGACTAGTCAGAAGAAAGGAGTTCTTGAGATTGACACTCTGAATGCCATATTGGCTCAGAACAAGATATTGACTCAACAAGTCAATTTGATTTCTCAAAGTCTGTCTGGAATGCAAAATGCACCAAGCAGTACTAAAGAAGCTTCATCTGAGGAAGAAGCCTATGATCCTGAGAACCCTTCAATGGAAGAGGTGAATTACCTAGGAGAACCCTATGGAAACACCTACAATTCTTCATGGAGAAATCACCCCAATTTCTCATGGAAGAATCAAGAGAGACCTCAACAAGGTTTCAATAACAATAATGGTGGAAGAAACAGGTTTAGCAATGGCAAGCCTTTTCCATCATCTTCTCAGCAACAGACAGAGAGTTCTAAGCAGAGTACTTCTGACTTAGCAACAATGGTCTCTGATCTAATAAAGACCACTCAAAGTTTCATGAATGAAATAAGGTCCTCCATCAGAAATTTAGAAGGACAAGTGGGTCAGCTGAGCAAGAAAGTTACTGAACTCCCTCCTAGCACTCTCCCAAGTAATACAGAAGAAAATCCAAAAGGAGAGTGCAAAGCCATAGACATGGCCGAATATGGAGAGGAAAGAGAGGAGGAAGACGCCACTGAGGAAGACCTCAGTGGGCGTGCACCAATCTCCTCTGAGTTCCTCAATGAGGAACAATGGGAATCTGAGGCTCAAAATGAGACCATAGAGATTCCATTGGACTTACTACTGCCATTCATGAGCTCTGATGAGTATTCTTCCTCTGAAGAGGATGAGTATGTCACTGAAGAGCAAGTTGCTAAATACCTTGGAGCAATAATGAAACTGAATGACAAGTTATTTGGAAATGAGACTTGGGAGGAAGAACCACCTTTGCTCACCAAAGAACTGGATGACTTGTCTAGGCAGAAACTGCCTCAAAAGAGGCAGGATCCTGGGAAGTTTTCTATACCTTGTACCATAGGCACCATGACCTTCAAGAAGGCCTTGTGTGACTTAGGGTCAAGTGTAAACCTCATGCCCCTCTCTGTAATGGAGAAATTAGGGATCCTTGAGGTGCAAGCTGCAAGAATCTCATTAGGGATGGCAGACAATTCAAGAAAACAAGCTCATGGACTTGTAGAGAATGTTTTGGTGAAGATTGAGAACCATTACATCCCTACTGACTTCATAGTCCTAGAGACTGGGAAGTGCAAGGATGAATCCATCATCCTTGGCAGACCCTTCCTAGCCACAGCAAAGGCTGTAATTGATGTTGATAGAGGAGAGTTGATCATTCAAGTGAATGAAGAATCCTTGGTGTTTAAGGCCCAAGGACATCCCTCTATCATCATGGAGAGGAAGCATGAAGAGCTTCTCTCAAAACAGAGCCAAGCAGAGCCCCCACAGTCAAACTCTAAGTTTGGTGTTGGGAGGCCACAACCAAACTCTAAGTTTGGTGTTGAACCCCCACATTCAAACTCTAAGTTTGGTGTTGGGAGGTTCCAACACGGTTCTGAGCATTTCTGAGGCTCCATGAGAGTCCTCTGTCAAGCTAATGACATTAAAGAAGCGCTTGTTTGGAGGCAACCCAATGTTTTATGGTTAACTCTTTTCTTTTGTTATTTTATCTTTTTTTGTAGGTTGATGATCATAAGAAGTCACAAAAACAATGAAAAAAGCAAAAAAACAGAATGAAAAACAGGAAGAAAAACAGCACACCCTGGAGAAGAAGAAGCTGGCGTTCAAACGCCAGTAATGCTAGCTGTTGGGCGTTTAACGCCCAGTCTGGCACCATTCTGGGCGTTTAACGCCAGAAAGGGGCACCAGACTGGCGTTAAACGCCAGTAAAGGGCAACAACCTGGCGTTAAATGCCAGGAATGGGCACCAGCCCGGCGTTTAACGCCAGAAATAGCTCAAAACGTGATTTTGAGCAACATTTGGTGCAGGGATGACTTTTCCTTGACACCACAGGATCTGTGGACCCCACAGGACCCCACCATCACTCTCTCTCTTCTTCCCCCATTCACCAATCACCTCAATACCTCTTCCCCAAAAACCCTTCACCTATCAAATCCCATCTTTCTCTTCACCACTCACATCCATCCTTCATAAATCCCCACCAACCTCACCCTTCAAATTCAAACCACTTTCCCTCCCAACCCACCCTCCATAGCCGAACCATTACCCCCCTCTCTCCTATAAATACCCTTCTTCAACCCTTCATTTTCACACAACCTAAACACCCTTTCTTACCCTTCTTGGCCGAACACACCACCTTCCCCCTCTTCCTCATTTCTTCTTCTTCTACTCTCTTCTTTCTTCTTTTGCTCGAGGACGAGCAAATATTTTAAGTTTGGTGTGGTAAAAGCGTTGCTTTTTCATAACCATTTATGGCATCCAAGGCCGGAGAAACCTCTAAAAAGAGGAAAGGGAAGGCAAAAGCTTCCACCTCCGAGTCATGGGAGATGGATAGATTCCTCTCAAGGGTGCATCAAGTCCACTTCTATGAAGTTGTGGCCTTGAAGAAGGTGATCCCCGAGGTCCCCTTTTCACTCAAAAAGGGTGAATATCCGGAGATCCGCCATGAGATCCGAAGAAGAGGTTGGGAAGTACTTACCAACCCCATTCAACAAGTCGGAATCTTGATGGTTCAAGAGTTCTATGCCAATGCATGGATCACCAAGAACCATGACCAAAGTGTGAGCCCGAATCCAAAGAATTATCTCACTATGGTTCGGGGGAAATACTTGGATTTTAGTCCGGAGAGTGTGAGGGTGGCGTTCAACTTGCCTATGATGCAAGGAGATGAGCATCCTTACACTAGAAGGGTCAACTTTGATCAAAGGTTGGACCAAGTCCTCACAACCATATGTGAAGAGGGCGCACAATGGAAGCAAGATTCAAGAGGCAAGCCGGTTCAATTAAGAAGGCATGACCTCAAACCCGTGGCTAGAGGATGGTTAGAGTTCATACAACGCTCAATCATTCCACTAGCAACCGGTCCGAAGTTACCATAGACCGGGCCATCATGATCCATAGCATCATGATTGGAGAAGAAATAGAAGTTCATGAGGTTATAGCCCAAGAACTCTACAAGGTGGCGGACAAGACCTCCACTTTGGCAAGGTTAGCCTTTTCTCACCTCATTTGTCACCTCTGTTATTCAGTTGGAGTTGACATAGAGGGAGACATCACCATTGATGAGGATAAGCCCATTATCAAGAAAAGGATGGAGCACACAAGAGACCCCTCTCATCATGAGATCCCTGAGATGCCTCAAGGGATGCACTTTCCTCCACAAAACTATTGGGAGCAAGTAAACACCTCCCTAGGAGATTTGAGTTCCAACATGGGACAACTAAGGGTGGAGCATCAAGAACACTCCATTCTCCTCCATGAAATTAGAGAAGACCAAAGAATCATGAAGGAGGAGCAACAAAGACAAGGAAGAGACATTGAGGAGCTCAAGCACTCCATAGGATCTTCAAGAGCAAGAAAGAGCCGCCATCACTAAGGTGGACCCGTTCCTTGATTTCCTTGTTCTCTATTCTTCTATTTTTCGATTTTTTATGCTTTATGTTATCCATGTTTGTGTCTTGTGATCATTAGTGTCTTAGTGTCTATGCCTTAAAGTTATGAATGTCCTATGAATCCATCACCTTTCTTGAAAAAAACGTGCTTAATTGAAAAGGAAAGAATTGCATGATTCTGAATTTTATAATAGTTAATTATTTGATGTGGTGGCAACACTTTTGTTCTCTGAATGTATGCTTGAACAGTGCATATGTCTTTTGAATTTGTGGTTCATGAATATTGGCTCTTGAAAGAATGATAAAAAAGGAGACATGTTACTGAGGATCTGAAAAATCATTAAAAATGATTCTTGAAGCAAAAAAAAAAAAAAAAAAGCAAAAAAAAAAAGATTTCGAAAAAAAAAGAGAAAAAGAAAAAAAAAAGAGAAAAAAAGAAAGAAATAAAGTTGTGATCCAAGGCAAATAAGAGTGTGCTTAAGAACCCTGGACACCTCTAATTGGGGACTTTAGCAAAGCTGAGTCACAATCTGAAAAGGTTCACCCAATTATGTGTCTGTGGCATGTATGTATCCGGTGGTAATACTGGAAGACAGAGTGCTTTGGGCCACAGCCAAGACTCAATAAATAGCTATGTTCAAGAATCATCATACTTTACTAGGAGAATCATTAACACTATCTGGATTCTAAGTTCCTAAGGAAGCCAATCATTCTGAATTACAAGGGATAGAGTGAGATGCCAAAACTATTCAGAGACAAAAAGTTAAAAGCCCCGCTCATCTAATTAATACTGATCTTCATAGATGTTTTTGGAGTTCATTGCATATTCTCTTCTTTTTATCCTATTTGATTTTCAGTTGCTTGGGGACAAGCAACAATTTAAGTTTGGTGTTGTGATGAGCGGATAATTTGTATGCTTTTTGGCATTGTTTTTAGTATGTTTTTAGTAGTTTTAGTTGAGTTCTTAGTATATTTTTATTAGTTTTTAGTTAAAATTCACTTTTCTGGACTTTACTATGAGTTTGTGTGTTTTTCTGTGATTTCAGGTATTTTCTGGCTGAAATTGAGGGACCTGAGCAAAAATCTGATCCAGAGACTCAAAAGGACTGCAGATGCTGTTGGATTCTGACCTCCCTGCACTCGAAGTGGATTTTCTGGAGCTACAGAAGCCCAATTGGCGCGCTCTCAACGGCATTGGAAAGTAGACATCCTGGGCTTTCCAGCAATATATAATAGTCCATACTTTGCCCAAGATTTGATGGCCCAAACCGGCGTTCAAAGTCACCTCAAGAAATTCCAGCGTTAAACGCCGGAAACTGGCACCTAATTGGGAGTTAAACGCCCAAACTGGCACTAAAGCTGGCGTTTAACTCCAAGGAGAGTCTCTACACGAAATTTCTTCATTGCTCAGCCCAAACACACACCAAGTGGGCCGGAAGTGGATTTTTATGTCATTTACTCATCTATGTACTAGTTTTCTATAAGTAGGACCTTTTACTATTGTATTTTCATCTTTGGATTATTTTTAGATCCTTTGATCATCTTTGGACATCGAGTTCTTAGATCATTTGGGGGCTGGCCTCACGGCCATGCCTAGACCTTGTTCTTATGTATTTTCAACGGTGGAGTTTCTACACACCATAGATTAAGGTGTGGAGCTCTGCTGTACCTCGAGTATTAATGCAATTACTATTTGTTCTTCCATTCAATTCCGCTTGTTCTTTATCCAAGATATCACTTGTTCTTCAACTTGATGAAGGTGATGATTGACACTCATCATCATTCTCACCTATGAACAAGGTGACTGACAACCATTCTTGTTCTACAAGCATTCGAGGCTTGGTGAATATCTCTTGGATTTCTGATTGCATGATGCATGGTTGATCGCCTGACAACCGAGTGCTCGCCTGACAAACGAGCCAGCCATTCTGTGAGATCAGAGTCTTCGTGGTATAGGCAAGAACTGATGGCGGCATTCAAGAGAATCCGGAAGGTCTAACCTTGTCTGTGGTATTCTGAGTAGGATTCAATGATTGAATGACTGTGACGTGCTTCAAACCTGTAACCTACTGGGCGTTAGTGACAGACGCAAAAGAGTGATTCTATTCCGGTAGGGGAGGGAACCAAACCGGTGATTGGCAGCACTGTGACAGAGTGCGTGCATTAGCTTTCACTGCGCGGATGGGAGGTAGCTGCTGACAATAGTGAAACCCTACATGAGCTTGCCATGGAAAGGAGTAAGAAAGGATTGGATGAAGGCAGTAGGAAAGCAGAGAGACGGAAGGGAAGGCATCTTCATACGCTTGTCTGAAGCTCTTACACCAATGATATACATAAGTATCACTATCTTTATCTTCTATGTTATTTTCGTTCATCATCATATACATTTGAGTCTGCCTGACTAAGATTTACAAGATGACCATAGCTTGCTTCAATGCTAACAATCTCCGTGGGATCGACCCTTACTCACGTAAGGTATTACTTGGACGACCCAGTGCACTTGCTGGTTAGTTGTGCGAAGTTGTGTAATGCCATGGAATTGAACCACCAAGTTTTTGGAGTTCATGACCAGGGATTATGAGAGTTGTGAAAAGTATTGTTCACAATTTTGCGCACCAGTCCATCTCATGCATTCTTTGAATGAGCAAATCAATCTCAGCCCTTCATGAACACAAACGGTTCCTTCTTCATTCATTCATTGTGGTTTTGTTGAAAAGCTTGGAAACATGGCCTATTGGTGCACGAAATTGCAATAACACTTTTGCAATCCCGCACAACTAACCAGCAAGTGCATTGGGTCGTCCAAGTAATACCTTGCGTGAGCAAGGGTCGATCCCACGGAGATTGTCGGCTTGAAGCAAGCTATGGTTATCTTGTAAATCTTAGTCAGGATATCAGAAATTATCAGGATTGATTGTAAAAAGCAAAAGAACATGTAATGGTTACTTGTATTGCAGTAATGGAGAATGGGTTGAGGTTTGGAGATGCTCCATCTTCTGAATCTCTACTTTCCTACTGTCTTCTTCATCAAACACGCAAGCCTCCTTCCATGGCAAGCTCATGTAGGGTTTCACCGTTGTCAATGGCTACCTCCCATCCGCGCAGTGAAAGCTAATGCACGCACTCTGTCACAGTACTGCCAATCACCGGTTTGGTTCCCTCCCCTACCGGAATAGAATCCCTCTTTTGCGTCTGTCACTAACGCCCAGTAGGTTACAGGTTTGAAGCACGTCACAGTCATTCAATCATTGAATCCTACTCAGAATACCACAGACAAGGTTTAGACCTTCCGGATTCTCTTGAATGCTGCCATCAGGTCCTGCCTATACCACGAAGATTCCGATTAAAGAACCCAAGAGATAACTACTCAATCTAAGATAGAACAGAGGTGGTTGTCAGGCACGTGTTCATAGTTGAGAATGATGATGATTGTCACGGATCATCACTTTCATCCGGATTAAGAACAAGTGTTATCTTAGAATCGAAGCAAGCATGATTGAATAAGAAACAGTAGTAATTGCATTAATCCATCAAGACACAGCAGAGCTCCTCACCCCAACCATGGGGTTTAGAGGCTCATACTGTGGAAAGAAACGTGTACAAAATGTTATGAGGTCATAAGGTACGGATACAATGTCAAAAGATCCTATAAGTAGTAAACTAGTGTCCTAAGGTTTACAGAATTGAGTAAATGACAGAAAAATCCACTTCCGGGCCCACTTGGTGTGTGCTTGGGCTGAGCAATGAAGGAATTTCGTGTAGAGACCTTTTCTGGAGTTAAACGCCAGCTTTCATGCCAGTTTGGGCGTTTAACTCCAAATTTTATGCCAGTTCCGGCGTTTAACGCTGGAATTTCTGTAGGTGACTTTGAGCGCCGGTTTGGGCCATCAAATCTTGGGCAAAGTATGGACTATTATATATTGCTGGAATGCCCAGGATGTCTACTTTCCAATGCCGTTGAGAACGAGCCAATTGGGCTTCTGTAGCTCCAGAAAATCCACTTTGAGTGCAGGGAGGTCAGAATCCAACAGCATCTGCAGTCCTTTTCAGTCTCTGGATCAGATTTTTGCTCAGGACCCTCAATTTCAGTCAGAAAATACCTGAAATCACAGAAAAACACACAAAATCATAGTAAAGTCCAGAAAAGTGAATTTTAATTAAAAACTAATAAAAATATACTAAAAACTAACTAAAAGATACTAAAAACATACTAAAAACAATGCCAAAAACATACAAATTATCCGCTCATCACAACACCAAACTTAAATTGTTGCTTGTCCCCAAGCAACTGAAAATCAAAATAGGATAAAAAGAAGAGAACATACTATAGACTCCAAAATATCAAAGAAACATAGCTCCAATTAGATGAGCGGGACTAGTAGCTTTTTGCCTCCGAACAGTTTTGGCATCTCACTCTATCCTTTGAGGTTCAGAATGATTGGCATCTATAAGAACTCAGAACTCAGATAGTGTTATTGATTCTCCTAGTTAAGTATATTGATTCTTGAACATAGCTAGTGTATGAGTCTTGGCTGTGGCCCAAAGCACTCTGTCTTCCAGTATTACCACCGGATACATACATGCCACAGACACATAATTGGGTGAACCTTCTTAGATTGTGACTCAACTTTGCTAAAGTCCCCAATTAGAGGTGTCCAGGGTTCTTAAGCACACTCTTGTTGCTTTGGATCACAACTTTATTTCCTTCTCCTTTTTTTTTTCTTTTTCTTTTTCTTTCTTCTTTTTTTTCGAATTTTTTTTTTTTGAAAATTATTTTTTTTTTTCACTGCTTTTCTTGCTTCAAGAATCAATTTGATGATTTTTCAGATCCTCAATAACAGTTCTCTTTCTCCTCATTCTTTCAAGAGCCAACAATTTTAACATTCTTAAAACAACAAATTCAAAAGACATATGCACTGTTCAAGCATTCATTCAGAAAACAAAAAGTATTGTCACCACATCAAACTAATTCAACTAGTTTCAGAGATAAATTTCGAAATCCTGTACTTCTTGTTCTTTTGTGATTAAAGCATTTTTCTTTTAAGAGAGGTGATGGATTCATAGGACATTCATAGCTTTAAGGCATAAACTTTATTAATTTTATTAATTAAGAACAAGACTCAAATATAGATATAAGATGAGACTAAGAATAGAAAAATAAGAACAAAAACGAAAAAAAATAGGCTCCTAATGATAGAGGTTTTCACAGAGTTAGAACTCAACAACCTTGATTTTGAGAAGTGGATGCTCCCTCAGCTTGAGAGGAGAGCTTTTGGCGTTTCATCTCTTGAATTTCACGCCCCTGCTTCTCTTTTCCTTCAGCAATTTGCAGAGCATGCAGTTCTGATTCTGCTGTTCTTCCTTCAGTTGCTCCATAGTCTCTTGCAACTTGTTAATAGATGCTTCTAGGTTGGACCAGTAGTCAATTCTTGGGAATTCAGGGAGGAATTCCTGCGCCCTCCTCTTGATGGAGTTGTCTTGCACTTGTCCTTCCATTGACTTCTTGGTGATTGGGTGTTCAATGGGTATGAACTCATCTACCCCCATCTTCACCCCAGCCTCTTTACAGAGCAAGGAAATCAAGCTTGGATAAGCCAATTTGGCTTCAGTGGAATTCTTATTTGCAATTGTGTAAATCTCACAGGCAATCACATGATGGACCTCCACCTCTTTTCCAAGCATAATGCAATGAATCATCACTGCTCTCTTGATGGTGACCTCAGAACGGTTGCTAGTGGGCAATATGGAATGCCCAATAAAGTCTAGCCAACCTCTTGCAATTGGTTTGAGGTCTCCCCTCTTGAGTTGGTTTGGGACACCCTTAGAATTGGTTATCCACTTAGTTCCAGGGAGGCATATGTCCTCTAGAACCTGATCCAACCCCTTATCTACTCTCACCATCCTCCTATTAAAGGAATCAGGATCATCTTGTAGTTGAGGCAACTTGAAGATTTCTCTTATTTTGTCCAGATGGAAGTATATAACTTTCCCTCTGACCATGGTTCTATGGGTATGGTAAGCAGTTCCAATCATTCTCTGCTTATCTGTTAGCCACAGATTTGAGTAGAATTCCTGAACCATGTTCCTTCCAACCTTTGTTTCGGGATTGGTTAGAACTTCCCATCCTCTGTTTTGAATTTGCTCTTGGATCCCCGGATATTCATCTTCTTTCAGATCAAATTTAACTTCCGGGATCACTGACCTCAGACCCATTATTTTATGATAATGGTCTTCATGTTCTTTGGTTAAGAACTTCTCTTCATTCCAAAGATTCTTTGGATTATTCTCTTTCTTGCCTCTTAAATTGGTTTGTTTTCCCTTAGGAGCCATGATATTGATGAATCTTGGCTTAGTGATCACGGAAAAGCACACCAAACTTAGAGGTTTGCTTGTCCTCAAGCAAAAGGAAAGAGAGAAGAGAGGGGGAGGAAGAGAAAATTCGAATGGTGTGGGTGAAAGGGGGTCCCAAACGTGAATTTATAAGGGAGGGGAGAAGAGATTTCGAAAAAAATAGAAATTTGAAAGGAGATTTGAGAAGATATGAAAAGAAATTGAGAAAAGGGTGAGTTTTTGAAGAAGATTTGGGATTAATTTGAAATAGATTTGAAGAATGGTTTGATTTGTGAAGATTTGAAAGTGAATAATGAAAGGTTGAAGTGCATTTATGTAGAAGAGTATGGTTAAAAAGAGGAAAGTTTGAAAAAAATTGAGTTGAAAACAAAAATGTGGTCCCCCCACCTTTCTGGCGTTAAACGCCCAGAATGGCACCCATTCTGGCGTTTAACGCCCATTTGCTACCCCTTTTGGGCGTTTAACGCCCAGCCAGGTGCCCTGGCTGGCGTTAAACGCCAGAAATCCTTTATCACTAGGCGTTTTTCCAAAACGCCCAGGATGCTGCACACCTGGCGTTAAACGCCCAGAATGGTGCCCATTCTGGCGTTTAACGCCCAAAATGGTACCATTACTGGCGTTAAACGCCCAGAATGGTGCCCATTCTGGCGTTTAACGCCCAAAATGCCCCTTACTGGCGTTTTTTCGCCAGTAAGCTCATTTTCTCTGCTTTTTGAGCTGAATCCTTCTGTAACTCTGTGAATTCCTTCATTTTTGATACTTGCCTCTGTAAGAACTAATCATACACCTTCCTAATGACTGGGTTGCCTCCCAGCAAGCGCTTCTTTACTGTCTTTAGCTGGACTTTCACTGAGAATCACTCAAGTCTCGGTTTTGAGCATTCCTGCTCAAAATTTCCTTCAAGATAGTGCTTGATTCTCTGTCCATTAACAATGAACTTCTTGTCAGAATCAATATCCTGAAGCTCAACATATCCATATGGTGATACTCCTGTAATCACATACGGACCCCTCCACCGGGACTTGAGTTTCCCTGGAAACAGTTTGAGCCTGGAGTTGAAGAGCAGAACTTTCTGTCCTGGCTCAAAGACTCTGGTTGACAATCTCTTGTCATGCCACTTCTTTGCCTTTTCGTTATAAATTTTTGCATTTTCAAAGGCATTGAGTCTGAACTCCTCTAGCTCATTTAGCTGGAGCAGTCTTTTCTCACCAGCTAACTGTGCATCCATGTTTAGGAATCTGGTTGCCCAGTAGGCTTTATGTTCCAGTTCCACAGGCAAATGACAGGCCTTCCCATACACCAATTGGTATGGAGAGGTTCCTATAGGAGTCTTGAATGCTGTTCTGTATGCCCACAGAGCATCATCCAAGCTCTTTGCCCAATCCTTTCTTCGGGCCATTACAGTCCGTTCCAGGATTCTTTTTAGCTCTCTGTCAGAGACTTCAGCTTGCCCATTTGTCTGTGGATGATACGGAGTTGCCACTTTATGGCTGATTCCATATCTAACCATAGCAGAGTATAGCTGTTTATTGCAGAAATGAGTGCCCCCATCACTGATTAGCACTCTGGGGACGCCAAACCTGCTGAAAATGTTTTTCTGGAGAAATTTCAGCACGGTTTTGGTATCATTAGTGGGTGTAGCAATTGCTTCTACCCACTTAGATACATAGTCCACTGCCACCAGAATGTAAGTGTTTGAGTATGATGGTGGGAATGGTCCCATGCAATCAATTCCCCATACATCAAACAATTCTATCTCTAATATTCCTTGTTGAGGCATGGCATATCCGTGAGGCAGGTTACCAGCTCTTTGGCAACTATCACAGTTACGCACAAACTCTCGGGAATCTTTATAGAGAGTAGGCCAGTAGAAGCCGCACTGGAGAACTTTAGTGGCTGTTCGCTCACTTCCAAAATGTCCTCCATACTGTGATCCATGGCAGTGCCATAGGATCCTTCGTGCTTCCTCTCTGGGTACACACCTGCGGATCACTCCGTCAGCACATCTCTTAAAGAGATATGGTTCATCCCAAAGGTAGTATTTGGCATCTGAAATTAATTTCTTTCTCTGCACATAACTGTACTCTTTGGGTATGAACCTCACAGCTTTATAGTTTGCAATATCTGCAAACCATGGAGCTTCCTGGATGGCAAAGAGTTGCTCATCTGGGAAAGTCTCAGAGACCTCAGTAGAAGGGAGGGACGCCCCAGCTACTGGTTCTATTCTGGACAGATGATCAGCTACTTGATTCTCTGTCCCTTTTCTGTCTCTTATTTCTATATCAAACTCTTGCAGAAGCAACACCCATCTGATAAGCCTGGGTTTTGAATCCTGCTTTGTGAGTAAGTATTTAAGAGCAGCATGGTCAGTGTACACAATCACCTTTGATCCCACTAGGTAGGATCTAAACTTGTCAATGGCATAGACCACTGCAAGTAATTCTTTTTCTGTGGTTGTGTAATTCTTCTGTGCATCATTTAGAACACGGCTAGCATAATAAATGACATGCAGAAGTTTGTTATGCCTCTGTCCCAACACTGCACCAATGGCATGATCACTGGCATCACACATTAATTCAAATGGTAATGCCCAATCTGGTGCAGAGATGACTGGTGCTGCGACCAGTTTAGCTTTCAGGGTCTCAAATGCCTGCAAACACTGTGTGTCAAACACAAATGGTGTGTCAGCAGCTAACAGGTTACTCAAAGGTTTAGCAATTTTCGAAAAATCCTTGATAAACCTTCTGTAGAATCCTGCATGCCCCAGAAAGCTTCTGATTGCCTTAACATTGGCAGGTGGTGGTAATTTTTCAATTACCTCTACCTTTGCCTTATCCACCTCTATTCCCCTGCTTGAAATTTTGTGCCCAAGGACAATTCCTTCCGTCACCATAAAGTGACATTTCTCCCAGTTTAAAACTAGGTTGGTCTCTTGGCATCTTTTCAGGACAAGTGATAGGTGGTTAAGACAGGAGCTGAATGAGTCTCCATATACTGAGAAGTCATCCATGAAGACTTCCAGAAATTTCTCTACCATATCTGAGAAGATAGAGAGCATGCACCTCTGAAAGGTTGCAGGTGCATTGCACAGACCAAAAGGCATCCTTCTGTAGGCAAACACGCCAGAAGGGCAAGTAAATGCTGTTTTCTCTTGGTCCTGAGGATCTACTGCAATTTGGTTGTAGCCTGAATAGCCATCCAAAAAGCAGTAGTAATCATGACCAGATAGTCTTTCTAGCATTTGGTCTATGAATGGTAAAGGAAAATGATCCTTTCTGGTGGCTGTATTGAGTCTTCTGTAATCAATACACATGCGCCACCCTGTGACTGTTCTTGTAGGAACCAGTTCATTTTTTTCATTATGAACCACTGTCATGCCTCCCTTTTTGGGAACAACTTGGACAGGGCTCACGCAGGGGCTGTTAGAGATAGGATAAATAATCCCAGCCTCTAGTAATTTAGTGACCTCTTTCTGCACCACCTCCTTCATGGCAGGATTTAGCCTTCTCTGTGGTTGGACCACTGGTTTGGCATTATCCTCCAATAGGATCTTGTGCATGCATCTGGCTGGGCTAATGCCCTTGAGATCACTTATGGACCACCCAAGAGCTGTCTTGTGTGTCCTTAGCACTTTAATCAGTGCTTCCTCTTCCTGTGGATTTAAAGCAGAGCTTATAATCACTGGAAAAGTGTCACCCTCTCCCAGAAATGCGTATTTCAGGGATGATGGTAGTGGTTTGAGTTCAGGCTTAGGAGGCTTATCCTCCTCCTGAGGAATTTTCGAAAATTCCTTTGCCTCCTCTGGCTCTTCCTGATCAGTTTGAGCATCTTTGAAGATGTCCTCAAGCTCTGATTCTAGGCTTTCAGCCATATTGATCTCTTCTACCAGAGAGTCAATAATGTTAGCGCCCATGCAGTCCTCTGGTGTGTCTGGATGCTGCATAGCTTTTACAGCATTCAACTTGAACTCATCCTCATTGACTCTCAAGGTTACTTCCCCTTTTTGTACATCAATGAGAGTTCGTCCAGTTGCTAGGAAAGGTCTTCCTAGAATGAGAGTTGCACTCTTGTGCTCCTCCATTTCCAGCACCACAAAGTCAGTTGGAAAGGCAAATGGCCCAACCTTGACAATCATGTCCTCTATTATGCCTGATGGGTGTTTAATGGAGCCATCAGCAAGTTGGAGGCATATCCTGGTTGGTTTGACTTCTCCAATCAGCCCAAGCTTTCTGATAGTGGATGCAGGTATTAGATTGATGCTTGCTCCAAGATCACATAAAGCTGTCTTGGTGCAAGTGCCTTCTAATGTGCATGGTATCAGAAAGCTTCCAGGATCTTGAAGCTTTTCTGGTAAGCTTTTTAGAATGACTGCACTGCATTCTTCAGTGAGAAACACTTTTTCAGTTTCTCTCCAATCCTTCTTATGACTTAAGATTTCCTTCATGAACTTAGCATAAGAAGGTATTTGCTCAAGTGCCTCTGCAAACGGAATCTTTATTTCGAGAGTCCTTAAATAGTCTGCAAAGCGGGCAAATTGTTTATCCTGTTCCGCTTTGCGGAGTTTCTGAGGATAAGGCATCTTGGCTTGATATTCTTCAACCTTAGATGCTGCAGGTTTATTCCTTACAGAAGTGGTTGAAGAAGCCTTGTTAGAGGGATTACTGTCAGCACTCTCAGGTGTCTGATCCTCCCTTGGCGTTTGAACGCCAGGAATGGGTGAAGTTTGGGCGTTAAACGCCAACTTCCCTTCCTTTTCTGGCGTTTGAACGCCAGAACTGGGCAAGGAATGGGCGTGTAACGCCAGCTTTCCTTCCCTTTCTGGCGTTTGAACGCCAATATTCCTCTCTGGGCTCTTACTGTCCTCAGAGGGATTTTGAACAGAGGTTTGGTTGTCCTCTGTCAATTGTTCCTTGTTTGGCTTTTTGCTCTTTTGAACAGTGTTATTCAAGGTCTTCCCACTCCTCAATTGAACTGCTTGACATTCCTTTGTTATTTGTTTAGATATTTGTTGTTTTGCATGATTCAACTGCAGTTCTATGCTCTTATTAGCAACCTTAGTATCATGGAGCATTTCTTTAAATTCTGCTAACTGTTCTGTCATCAGGAGCAACTGTTGATTAAGCTCATTCATCTGTTCCTGAGGATTAGGATCAGTGACTAATGCCATGACCTCCTCCTTTGGAATGAACTCATTGCTAGAATATAAGTATTGGTTTCTAGCAACAGTGTCTATGAGCTCTTGAGCTTCTTCAATTGTCTTCCTCATGTGTATAGATCCACCAGCTGAGTGGTCTAAAGACATCTGAGCTTTTTCTGTAAGCCCATAGTAGAAAATGTCTAACTGGACCCACTCTGAAAACATTTCAGAGGGACATTTCCTTAGCATACCTCTATACCTCTCCCAGGCATCATAAAGGGATTCATTATCCTCTTGTTTAAAGCCTTGGATGTCCAGCCTTAGCTGTGTCATCCTCTTTGGAGGGTAAAAATGATTCAGGAATTTGTCTGACAACTGTTTCCATGTCTTTATGCTTGCTGTAGGTTGGTTATTCAACCACCTTTTAGCTTGATCTTTTACAGCAAATGGAAACAGTAATAGTCTGTAGACATCCTGATCCACCTCTTTATCATGTACTGTGTCAGCAATTTGTAAAAACTGTGCCAGAAACTCAGTAGGTTCTTCCTGTGGAAGACCAGAATACTGGCAATTTTGCTGCACTATGATAATGAGTTGAGGATTTAGCTCAAAGCTGCTTGCTTTGATGGGAGGTATACAGATGCTACTCCCATATGCAGCTGTAATGGGGTTAGCATATGACCCCAGAGTCCTTTTGGACTGATTAATTCCACTTGAGTCCATGATGGACAAAAGGGAAATGATAATAATTGCAAAGAGATAAATTTTGTTTATTTTTTTTTTTTTTGAAATAACCGAAAAAAAATAAAATAAAAAGAAATTTAAATAAAAAATTCGAAAATCAAAAGGGAAAATGAGATCAAAGCAATTTGAGAACTGAATCAATTAGTAAAAAAAAAGATTTTGAAAACAGCAATTAAGAAGATATGATTGAAAAATGTTTTTATGAAAAAGATTTGATTCTTAAAAAGAGGAAAGAGAAAAACACAAAAAGACACCAAACTTAAAATTTTAGAAAATCAAACACTAATTTTTTCGAAGATTTTAAAGGAAAAACACAAAGAGGACACCAAACTTAGAATTTTTATGAATCAAAAAGGGACTAAGACTATGCGAAAACGAAAATTTTAAAAGAAAAATAAAAGCATGCAATTGACACCAAACTTAGAATATGAAACTAGACTCAACTAAAAGACTCTAAACCAACAAAAATAAACAGTCCTAATCTAAGCAACAAGATAAGCCGTCAGTTGTCCAAACTCGAACAATCCCCGGCAACGGCGCCAAAAACTTGGTGCACGAAATTGCAATAACACTTTTGCAATCCCGCACAACTAACCAGCAAGTGCACTGGGTCGTCCAAGTAATACCTTGCGTGAGCAAGGGTCGATCCCACGGAGATTGTCGGCTTGAAGCAAGCTATGGTTATCTTGTAAATCTTAGTCAGGATATCAGAAATTATCAGGATTGATTGTAAAAAGCAAAAGAACATGTAATGGTTACTTGTATTGCAGTAATGGAGAATGGGTTGAGGTTTGGAGATGCTCCATCTTCTGAATCTCTGCTTTCCTACTGTCTTCTTCATCAAACACGCAAGCCTCCTTCCATGGCAAGCTCATGTAGGGTTTCACCGTTGTCAATGGCTACCTCCCATCCGCGCAGTGAAAGCTAATGCACGCACTCTGTCACAGTACTGCCAATCACCGGTTTGGTTCCCTCCCCTACCGGAATAGAATCCCTCTTTTGCGTCTGTCACTAACGCCCAGTAGGTTACAGGTTTGAAGCACGTCACAGTCATTCAATCATTGAATCCTACTCAGAATACCACAGACAAGGTTTAGACCTTCCGGATTCTCTTGAATGCTGCCATCAGGTCCTGCCTATACCACGAAGATTCCGATTAAAGAACCCAAGAGATAACTACTCAATCTAAGATAGAACAGAGGTGGTTGTTAGGCACGTGTTCATAGTTGAGAATGATGATGATTGTCACGGATCATCACATTCATCCGGATTAAGAACAAGTGTTATCTTAGAATCGAAGCAAGCATGATTGAATAAGAAACAGTAGTAATTGCATTAATCCATCAAGACACAGCAGAGCTCCTCACCCCCAACCATGGGGTTTAGAGGCTCATACTGTGGAAAGAAACGTGTACAAAATGTTATGAGGTCATAAGGTACGGATACAATGTCAAAAGATCCTATAAGTAGTAAACTAGTGTCCTAAGGTTTACAGAATTGAGTAAATGACAGAAAAATCCACTTCCGGGCCCACTTGGTGTGTGCTTGGGCTGAGCAATGAAGGAATTTCGTGTAGAGACCTTTTCTGGAGTTAAACGCCAGCTTTCATGCCAGTTTGGGCGTTTAACTCCAAATTTTATGCCAGTTCCGGCGTTTAACGCTGGAATTTCTGTAGGTGACTTTGAGCGCCGGTTTGGGCCATCAAATCTTGGGCAAAGTATGGACTATTATATATTGCTGGAAAGCCCAGGATGTCTACTTTCCAATGCCGTTGAGAGCGCGCCAATTGGGCTTCTGTAGCTCTAGAAAATCCACTTTGAGTGCAGGGAGGTCAGAATCCAACAGCATCTGCAGTCCTTTTCAGTCTCTGGATCAGATTTTTGCTCAGGACCCTCAATTTCAGTCAGAAAATACCTGAAATCACAGAAAAACACACAAACTCATAGTAAAGTCCAGAAAAGTGAATTTTAATTAAAAACTAATAAAAATATACTAAAAACTAACTAAAAGATACTAAAAACATACTAAAAACAAAGCCAAAAAGCATACAAATTATCCGCTCATCACCTATATATAGCCGTTGCACCAACACGGCATACACATTCCCATTCAAGCCACTCTCATATGAAACCACACTCTACTCCACTTCGAAAACCAACATAATTCCCTTACATCACACATCAAAACCGAACCAAAACTCTTCCCAAACACAACACATATTTCTTCTACTCTTACTTCCTCTCTCTTTTCACTTTAATTTTCAATGGCCTTCTCAAGCTCACAAAGAAGGCCGGGAAAAGAGCCTATGATAACCGAACCTCCAGCCTTTGATGCAACCAAGTTTAGATCCCAATTCCATGAAGGGAGATATCATAGGTTCATGAAGGCAAAGAATGTCATCTATGAGAAAGGCTTTGATTTAAGGGAAGGAGAATACCCCATCATGAGGCAAATTACTAGAGAAAGAAGGTGGGAACTCTTGTGTGCTCCTCTGACTGACATCAGTGCAGTAATGATTAGGGAGTTCTATGCAAATGCTGCAAAAGAAAACAAAAATAGTGCTCCCTACACAAGTTATGTCAGAGGGGTTGAAGTGAGTTTTGGCCCAGCTGCTATCACAAGAGCTCTCAAGTTGAGAACCATAACTTATCCAGAGCTTAGTTATGAGGCTAGATTGCAACGGGAAAATAATCTTGATGAAATTCTGCAGGGGTTATGCATGGAGAATACTGATTGGGAAAGAGATTCAAAGGGAGTTCCAAGTCACATAAGGAGGATAAATCTTACTCCTGTGGCTAAAGGATGGTTTGAAATAGTGAGGAGATCTATCCTTCCTACTGGAAATGCATCTTGGGTCACAATCAAAAGAGCACTCTTGACATACTGCATCTTGCATGGAGGTGAGATCAACATTGCACAACTCATAGCTGACAGTATTCAAGCAATGGCCGATAGCACAAGCAAATCAAAAGGTCTTGGACATCCAAGTACCATCCTCAGGCTATGTAACAGAGCTAATGTAATTTTTGAAGATGAGGACACAACAAAAGTGAAAGTAGGAAAATGGATTACCAAGAAGAGCATGGAGGGAATTAATGAAGAAGAAGACCAAGAAGGGGTAGTAGCTCCTAGACAAAGGAGATCACAAAGAGAGGAAGGATGAAATCAAGCTTATAATGCCATAGATATGAGCCAATTGCAAAGATCAATTGAAGAATTATCTCAGCAACTCATGCAGGCTCAACAAGGTCAGAATCAACTCATGCAGATCCAACAAGGCCAAAATCAAGGGGGCCCAGCGCAATATCTAGAGCCCCATCCTGAATTCATGGAGCAATTCTTGAAAGAAAAAGAAGAACGAGAAGCTTGGCAGCATCAAATGGAAGAAAAACAAGAAAGATGGCAGCAACAAATGATGACTCAGCAGCAAGAATTTCAAGCACAGATCCTTGAAGGGCAAAAAGAGCAATACAAAGAATTCAAGGAATCATATGATAAGCTGTATTTTATTCAAGCTAAAGCAGAGGAATATAGTCACAACCTGTATCAATGGAAGAATGTTCATCATACCATAGGTGAAGTTAGACACGTACAAAGAATGGAGTATGATGAAAACATGCAAGCAAGGTTGGAGTACTTGACCCACAATTTGCCAACACTCAATCCTGAGATCAAGCCATTTGAGCAATGCCCTGAATTCTTAGCCAAGCAACAAGCAAAATCTCGTCAATACACTGAGTCAACCTTTAACACATTGGAAAATTTTGGGCTCAAAGGACTCATAGATTCTGTTTGGGCTAGAAGATGTCCTAGTGAAGAGATCCGAGACCACTCCAAGACAGGGAAGAGAAAGAAGAAGAAGGGAGAATCAAGCAGCAGCCATGACCATTAGAAGGTGGCAAAGTTCTTTCATACTTCCTCTTTCATGTCTCTAATAAGGAGATGCATGTCTGAAACATGATATGCCTCCATCAGTTATTTCTTTTACTTTATGCATTTTCTGTTCTTTGCTTCTCATTTTAGTTAGTTAATAAATAGCTAGAAAAATGTTAAATCTGCACAATGCTTGTATCCATCACTTAGTTTAAATTTTGTTTTGTTTCCCATATGCTTGAATAAAAGAGTTTGGTTTGAATTGAAAAGTAAAATATCCAATGTTGCATGAGTATGAATGGAAGTTGGTGGTGATATATGTGTTTGATTAAATGCATAACTCATGAAATAAGTGTTGCATAATATCATTCTCATTCAATTGTGAGTTAGCTTGCTGTTACAAAGATTCTTATTAAGAATGAAACAACCCTTGGTAACAAAAACAGAAAGAAAAAGGGAAAGAAAAAGCCAAAGTGGCAAGAAAAACAAAGAATAAAGGTTAGACACCAATGGCTTGAACCTTAGGACAAATGCCTGTGGTGTTCTTGTACTAAGATCTGCTTGGATGAGTAAATTCTAAGGGGTATTTTAAAACCCGGTCACTTAGATCAACTGATTTGGGATGGCCAATTGAAAATCCACAATAAAGAGCAACTTAGATACAAAGCACTTAGTAATCCAAAGAGATGCTGGGCATCAATGATCCTAGGAAGAATTAGTGAGCCAAGTGTCTGTGGTGGAAAGATGTTGAGCAGAAGAAAAGAAAATAAAGCCAAAGGCTATGCTGCAGCATTTGACACCCAACCTCTAAAAGAATAATAAGCCTGTTAAAGCATTATAAGCCAAGAAGAGTTAGCAAGGGAGTAATCAAAAGGTGAGTCTTATAACAGCAAGTTTAGCAAACCTTTGATGCAAAATGTGTATTATGCAGCAGCAACAATAAATGAGTTGTCATTGTCTGCATAAATGCCCCATAGATCAAGTTCTGCTATCTGCATAATAAGGATAAGTATCCTTTTCTTATTCATTCCATTTACTCTTAGTTTTGATGCTTGCTTGGGGACAAGCAAGGTTTAAGTTTGGTGTTGTGATGACAAGTCATCATATACCCATTTTTCAAGCTAATTTCACTTGTTTTGTTAGCATTTATGCACTTTCTTGCATCCTAAGTAAGTGATTTGGAGTGAAAATGCATAACTTCTCTAAATCAAGCAACCACTATGAAATTAATGTTAAATCATGAGGTTTAAGCTAATTTTAATTGAATTTTAATTGATTTATAAGCCTCTTGAATTTAGTGATACTTTGAGTGGTTGTTTGGTTTATTATAGGTGAAGAAAAGAAGAGAAAAGGAAAAGCGTGGCATAAAAAGTGTAGCCGAGGAAAGAAAAGCGTGGCCGAATCAAGAAGAAGCGTGCCGTATAAAATGGGGGAAGCAACATTGCCCTCCACAAGGGCAGACTGCCCTCTAGGAGAGCAACATAGAGAACCAAACAAGAATAGGCAACTCTGCCCTGCCCACTACAAGGGCAGAGCACAAAATGGTGCCTTGGGACCAAGAGAAAGCAAACTCTGCCCTGCCCTTGTGGAGGGCAGAATCGGGCTCTATAAGGAAAGAAATTCAAAGGAAAATATCACCCATGCATGCTACAAGGTTCGAACAAGGAACCATGAGGAAGCCAAGACTTAAAGATGAGTGCCGTGCCAAGAAGCCAAGAAAAAATGTAGCGTGTTTGCCTCCTCCGTGATTCGAACTTGGGGCGTGGAAGTAGCAACTCTGCGCTGCCCTTGGCGCGGGCAGGGCAGCATTTGGATGGCACAAGAATTTGGCGCACCAAGCAACAAATTTGGCACACCAATTTCGACCCTGGCAGCATCTGGCGCGCAACGCTACTCCCCTGGCGCACCAAAGCCTTCCTGCCCTGCCCTTGGCGCGGGCAGGGCAGCATCTGGCAGCACCAACGCGCACACTCCTCAAATCTGGCGTATCAACTTTTCTGCCCTGCCCTTGGCGCGGGCAGGGCAGCATCTGGCCGCACCAACTCACGCCAGACTCGCACCACGCTGCATCAACACGCACCAAGGCCGCACCAACCTCATGCACCATGCACCAAATTTCTGCCCTGCCCTCCATAAGGGCAGGGCAGCCTCCTGGGAGTGATTTTCATGGGCCGAAAATTTAAACTAAAATCCCATTTTAATTCATTTCTTCACCAAATCAAAAGCCCATCCAAATCCCAAAATCCAAGAATAGAAAGTGTATAAATAGGAGTTAGTTTGATGTAATTAGAACCTTGATGCTCACTTTTGAATTTTTACTTTTACCTTGGCTTTTGAATTTTTACTTTCACCTTCCTTTGGAGCTTTGGCTCTCTTGCAATTGTTCTTAAGAGAATTGACCGAGCACTAAGAGGATTAAGGGAGAATTGACTGATCTCCTTCCTCATTCTTACTTGGGCAATTCTACTCTTCTGTTTTTGAGTTTTGGGTGTGTGAAATTGGGGAAATTCTGTCCCAATTCCCATTCAAACTCTTTTCACTTTGTTTTCTGCATAATTCAATTCTATTTCTGTTCTTCTATTGTTTCTTCTTTAATTTTCTGTCAATTACTTAGTTAATTCAGATCTGGGAAGGAAATTGGGTTTTAGGCTCTGCTACCTAAGCCCTTGGGATCCTGAGATCATAATTCACTCTTGGTTCTTCTGTGAACCTTAGCTGCATTTTATTTTCTTTCTGTTTGAATGATATTTGCTTCTGATTTAAATTCTGCTCAATCAATTGCTGCAATTTACTTCTTCTTTGTTTAGATCTTGCAATCCCATTCCTCAATTCCCTTTTATATTCAAGCCATTTACCTTTCTTTCCATTTAAGTTACTGCAATTTAAGTTTCTTGCATTTTAAGTTTCAGTCATTTACTCTCTTGCTCTTTAAGATTCTGCAATTTTACAATTCTGTTCTTCAATTTACTGCACTTTTCCCTTCCCCCTTTACATTTACTGTCATTTAATTCTTGTTAAACACAAATCACTCAATCAAAACTTGATTCGCTTGACTAAATCACCCACTAAACTAAAATTCCTCAATCCTTCAATCCCTGTGGGATCGACCTCACTCATGTGAGTTATTATTACTTGATGCGACCCGGTACACTTGCCGGTGAGTTTTGTGTTGGATCGTTTTCCACACATCAATAGTTTCTTTTCAAAAAAAAATTTCTTTTAAAAAAAAAATTATTTTTCTTTATTAATTGTTAATTTTTCGTGAGTCTAGTGTCTTGTTCTAAGTTTGGTGTCAATTGCATTTTTTATCTTTTTTTTTCTTTAAATTTTCGAACTTGTGTTCTTTGTTCTTCATTGATCTCCAAGTTGTTCTTGTTTATTTTCTTGTTTAATCTTGAGTTTTTCTTATGTTGTGTCTTTTCTTGTTTTTCTGGTGCTTTTTCAAAACATTAGCTTTCAAAAATTTTATACTTTTATCTATAAATATAATACATTTTTAAAATCAACTCTGAAGTTGCTGCCCAATTGGCTGGAGCTTTAGTAGTTGTTCTTGATAATTGGGTATCCTCTTTGGAATCTTTTTCAAAAATAATTTTTCTTGATTTAATCTTGTGCCAAACTTTAAGTTTGGTGTTTTCTTGTTAATCTTTTCATAATTTTCGAAAATTTTATTAAAGTTTTCTAAAAATTTTAAGTTTGGTGTTCTTCCTTTTGTTCTTGGTGTTCTTGTGAATCTTCAAGGTGTTCTTGAGTTTTTCTTGTGTCTTGATCTTAAAATTTTTAAGTTTGGTGTTCCTTGGTGTTTTCCCTCCAAAATTTTCGAAAATAAGGAGCATTAGATCTAAAAATTTTAAGTCTTGTGTCTTTTATGTGTTTTTCTCTTTCATCATAAAATTCAAAATTCAAAAAAAAAATCTTTTCTAACTAATTTTGAACTATTTTTTCGAAAATTTTTTATAAAAATTCAGATTTCAATTTTAAAATTTTTCAATTCTTATCTTTTTAAGTTTTTTTTTTTAAAAAATTTTTATCTTTTTCAAAAATAGCCTAACCACTTTCTCTCTCCTCACTTTTTCAAAAATCTTCATAAAATATTTTCAAATTCTTATTACTTTTTTTTATTTTAATTTTCTTATTTTATCTTATTTTTATTTTGGTTTTTATTTTATTTCGAATTTTTTTATTTATAAACTAAAAATTTAAATCCACATTACCCCTTTACTCCAACATGGACATAAGCGGAAATGAACAGTCCAGGAGGACTCTGGGGTCATATGCTAACCCCACTACTGCTTCATATGGGAGTAGTATCTGTATACCCTCCATTGGAGTTAGTAGCTTTGAGTTGAATCCTCAGCTCATTATCATGGTGCAGCAAAACTGCCAGTATTCCGGTCTTCCACAGGAAGAACCTACAGAGTTTCTGGCACAATTTTTACAAATTGCTGACACAGTACATGATAAGGAAGTAGATCAGGATGTCTACAGATTATTACTGTTTCCATTTGCTGTAAAAGATCAAGCTAAGAGATGGTTAAATAACCAGCCTAAGAACAGCATAAAAACATGGAAACAGCTGTCAGAAAAATTCCTGAATCACTATTTCCCTCCAAAACAGATGACACAGCTACGGCTAAGCATCCAAGGCTTCAAACAAGGAGATAATGAATCCCTTTATGATGCCTGGGAAAGATACAGAGAGATGCTAAGAAAATGCCCCCTCTGAAATGTTTTCAGAATGGGTGCAATTAGACATCTTCTACTATGGGCTTACAGAAAAAGCTCAGATTTCTCTAGACCACTCAGCTGGTGGATCTATACATATGAGAAAAACAATTGAAGAAGCTCAAGAGCTTATTGATACAGTTGCCAGAAATCAGCATCTGTACCTAAGCAGTGAATCTTCCATGAAAGAAGAAGCTAAAACAGTAACTGTTGAACTCAGTCCGGTAGATCAGGCTAATGAATTCAATCAGCAATTAGATTTTCTAACTCAGCAGCTAGCCGAATTCAAGGAATTATTACAGGAAACAAGAATGGCTAACAGGAATATGGAAGTACAGTTAAAGCAGACAGAAAAACAACTATCAAAACAAATAACAGAAGAATGTCAAGCAATTCAATTAAGAAGTGGGAAAACATTAAATACCTCACTTCAAAGCAGCAGGAAGCCAAGAAATGAACAAATAGCTACTCAAAATCCCTCTGAGGACAATCAGAGCCCAGAGAGGAATAATGCTGGCGTTGAACGCCCAGCCCATACTCATTCCTGGCGTTCAACGCCAGAAACAAGCATGAATCCGGCGTTGAACGCCCAAAGGGAGCATAGTTCTGGCGTTTAGACGCCAGTAAAAAAATAAGGAGGTGGCGTCTAACGCCACCCCAGCTTCCACCCCTGGCATTCAAATGCCAGTGGGGGATCAGTCACATACAAGTGCTGATGACAACCCCTCTAAAAAGGGTTCCCAACCCAGTTCTATAGGTAATAAACCTGCAGCAACTAAGGTTGAGGAGTACAAAGCCAAAATGCCTTATCCTCAAAAACTCCTCCAAGCGGAACAGGATAAGCAATTTGCCCGCTTTGCAGACTATCTCAGGACTCTTGAAATAAAGATTCCGTTTGCAGAAGCACTTGAGCAAATACCCTCTTATGCTAAGTTCATGAAAGAGATCTTAAGTCATAAGAAGGATTGGAGGGAGACTGAAAAAGTTTACCTCATTGAAGAATGCAGTGCAGTCATTCTGAAAAGCTTACCTGAGAAGCTTAAAGATCCTGGGAGCTTCATGATACCATGCACATTAGAGGGTAACTGCACCAAGACAGCTCTATGTGATCTTGGGGCAAGCATCAACCTAATCCCTGCATCCACTATCAGAAAGCTTGGCTTGATTGAAGAGGTCAAACCAACCCGGATCTGTCTTCAACTTGCTGATGGCTCCATTAAATACCCATCAGGCATAATTGAGGACATGATTATCAAGGTTGGGCCATTTGCCTTCCCTACTGACTTTGTAGTGCTTGAAATGGAGGAGCACAAGAGTGCAACTCTCATTTTAGGAAGACCATTCCTAGCAACTGGACGAACCCTCATTGACGCCCAAAAAGGGGAGATAACCCTGAGAGTCAATGAGGATGAGTTTAAGTTGAATGTTGTCAAAGCTATGCAAGATCCAGACACATTAGACGACTGCCTGGGCGTTGATATTATTGACTCCCTGGTGGAAGAGGTCTATATGACTGAGAGTCTCGAATCAGAGCTAGAGGACATTTTTAAAGATGTTCAGCCTGATCTGGAGGAACCAGAGGAAATAAAAGAACCTCTGAAAACTCCTCAAGAAGAGGAGAAACCTCCTAAACCCGAGCTCAAACCACTACCACCATCCCTGAAATATGCATTTCTGGGTGAAGGTGACACTTTTCCTGTAATAATAAGCTCTGCTTTAGGGCCACAGGAAGAGAAAGCATTAATTCAAGTGCTAAGGACACACAAGACAGCTCTTGGGTGGTCCATCAGTGATCTCAAGGGCATTAGCCCAGCCAGATGCATGCACAAGATCTTACTGGAGGGTGACGCCAAGCCAGTGGTTCAACCACAAAGGCGGCTGAATCCAGCCATGAAGGAAGTTGTGCAGAAAGAGGTCACTAAGTTACTAGAGGCTGGGATTATTTATCCTATTTCTGATAGCCCCTGGGTAAGCCCTGTCCAAGTCGTCCCTAAGAAAGGTGGCATGACAGTAGTTCATAATGAAAAAAATGAACTGGTTCCTACAAGAACAGTTACAGGGTGGCGTATGTGTATTGATTATAGAAGGCTCAATACAGCCACCCGAAAGGATCATTTTCCTTTACCATTCATAGACCAGATGCTAGAAAGACTAGCAGGTCATGAATACTACTGCTTCCTGGATGGATATTCAGGTTATAATCAAATTGCAGTAGATCCCCAGGATCAAGAGAAAACGGCATTCACATGTCCATCTGGAGTATTTGCATACAGAAGGATGCCATTTGGCTTATGCAATGCACCTGCAACCTTTCAAAGGTGCATGCTCTCCATCTTCTCTGATATGGTGGAGAAGTTTCTGGAAGTCTTCATGGATGACTTTTCAGTATTTGGAGACTCATTCAGCTCCTGCCTTAACCATTTAGCACTTGTTCTGAAAAGATGCCAAGAGACCAACCTAGTTTTAAACTGGGAAAAATGTCACTTTATGGTGACTGAAGGGATTGTCCTTGGGCATAAAATTTCAAACAAGGGAATAGAGGTGGATCAAGCTAAAGTTGAAGTAATTGAAAAATTACCACCACCTGCCAATGTTAAGGCAATCAGAAGCTTTCTGGGGCATGCAGGATTCTATAGGAGGTTTATAAAGGATTTTTCAAAAATTGCAAAACCTCTGAGCAATCTGCTAGCTGCTAACACGCCATTTGTGTTTGACACAAAGTGTCTGCAGGCGTTTGAGACCCTGAAAGCTAAGCTGGTCACAGCACCAGTTATTTCTGCACCAGACTGGACATTACCCTTTGAACTAATGTGTGATACTAGTGACCATACCATTGGTGCAGTATTAGGACAGAGGCATAACAAGCTTCTGCATGTCATTTATTATGCTAGCAGTGTTTTAAATGATGCCCAGAAAAATTACACAACCACAGAAAAAGAATTACTTGCAGTGGTTTATGCCATTGACAAGTTTATATCCTACTTAGTAGGATCAAAAGTGATTGTGTACACTGACCATGCTGCTCTTAAATATCTACTCACAAAGCAGGATTCAAAGCCCAGGCTCATAAGATGGGTGTTGCTTCTGCAAGAGTTTGATATAGAAATAAGAGACAGAAAAGGAACAGAGAATCAAGTAGCTGATCACCTGTCCCGGATAGAACCAGTAGCAGGAGCATCCCTCCCTCATACTGAGATCTCTGAAACCTTTCCGGATGAGCACTTGTTTGCTGTTCAGGAAGCTCTGTGGTTTGCAGACATTGCAAACTATAAGACACAAGGTTCTCCTTTTGTAACCATGGAGAGGAAGTATGAAAAGCTTCTCTCACTGCAGAGTCAATCAAAGCCCCCACAGTCCAACTCTAAGTTTGGTGTTGGGAGGCCACAACCAAACTCTGAGTTTGGTGTTGAACCCCCACATTCAAACTCTAAGTTTGATGTTGGGAGGTCCCAACCTTGCTCTGATTATCTGTGAGACTCCATGAGAGCTCACTGTCCAGCTAAGGACAATAAAGAAGCACTTGCTGGGAGGCAACCCAGCCAATCACAAAATTTAATTTTATTCGTTTTGATTAATTAATTGATTTTTACAGGTATATGTCAAAGTATCTTTAAGGTAAAATAGCAATTGATTGGATTCATAGAGTTACAAGGGAATTTGGAAGCTTACTGGCGTGAAAAAGCCAGTAAGAAACATTTTGGGCGTTGAACGCCCAAAAGAAGCCCCCACTGGGCGTTCAACGCCAGTAAGGGTAGCCATCTGGGCGTTAAACGCCAGAAAGGAGCATCTTCTGGGCGTTAAACGCCAGAAAGAAGCACCTTCTGGGCGTTTAACGCCAGATTGACAGCATCCTGGCCGTTCAGAAAAACGCCCAGTGACAAAGGACTTCCTGGCGTTCAACGCCAGAAAGATGCATCAGCTGGGCGTTGAACGCCCAGGAGAAGCAACATTTGGGCGTTAAACGCCCAAAACATGCAGCGTTTGGGCGTTTAACGCCAGGATGGTGGGGAGGAGGTAAAATTCATTTTTCTTCACAAATTTTCTAATTTTTATGTTTTAATTCATGATTTCTTGCATAAACATGTTTCAAAATATCATCCTTCAATTCTAAAAATTTTAATCCTAATTTCTAAAAACCCTAATTTCTAAAATCCCTTTTTCAAAAATATCAAATGTATCTTAATTTATAAACACAAATCTTTTTCCAATCCAATTCTTTTTCCAATCTTTTTAATTTCTTCTCATATCTGTCTCAACTCATCTTATTTTTTTTCGAAACTGCCTCTCCTTCTATTCCTCTCCTTTCCTTTCTTTTGCTTGAGGACAAGCAAACCTCTAAGTTTGGTGTGATTTGCCATGATCACTGAGCTAAAACTCATCAAGATCATGGCACCTAAGGGAACAGGAAGAGCAAGGATGTGAACTTAAGGGAGCTGAAGCGTCAGAAATTAATTCTTGAAGGCACCCCACAGACTAGAGGAACATCCACTTCCCAAAATAAAGATCGTTGAGTTCTAATCTTTGCCTTAACTCTGTGATAACTGTTCTTATTAGAAATTTACCTTAGAAGTTATATATTAGTAGTAGTAATTAGTATATCTACTTTGATTTTAATTCCAATTAAGTTATAATTTATTTTTCTCATCATCATCAAACATGAATAAAATAGTAGATTTTTAGAATAAAGAGGCAATATTTTTTTTCGAGTTCTTAATAAGAAAAATTCTAATTATTTATATGTGGTGGCAATACTTTTTGTCTTCTGAATGAATGCCTGAACAGTGCATATTTTTTATATTGAATTTTATGAATGTTAAAATTGTTGGCTCTTGAAAGAATGATGAACAAGAGAAATGTTATTGATGATCTGAAAAATCATGAAATTGATTCTTGAAGCAAGAAAAAGCAGTGAAAAAAAAATTTCTTGCGAAAAAAAAAGAGAGAAAAAAAAAAAGCAAAAGAGGTAGAAAAAGCCAATAGCCCTTTAAACCAAAAGGCAAGGGTGAAAAGGATCCAAGGCTTTGAGCATCAATGGATAGGAGGGCCCAAGGAAATAAATCCAGGCCTAAGCGGCTAAATCAAGCTGTCCCTAACCATGTGCTTGTGGCATGCAGGTCCAAGTGAAAAGCTTGAGACTGAGTGGTTAAAGTCGTGATCCAAAGCAAAAGAGTGTGCTTAAGAACTCTGGACACCTCTAATTGGGGACTTGAGCAAAGCTAAGTCACAATCTGAAAAGGTTCACCCAGTTATGTGTCTGTGGCATTTATGTATCCGGTGGTAATACTGGAAAACAAAGTGCTTAGGGCCACGGCCAAGACTCATTAAGTAGCTGTGTTCAAGAATCAACATACTAAACTAGGAGAATCAATAATACTATCTGAATTCTGAGTTCCTATGGATGCCAATCATTCTGAATTTCAAAGGATAAAGTGAGATGCCAAAACTGTTCAGAAGCAAAAAGCTACTAGCCCCGCTCATCGAATTAGAATCTGAGCTTCACTTAAAACTCTGAAATATTATTGCTTTTTAATTTCTTGTTATCCTATTTTATTCATCTAGTTGCTTGAGGACAAGCAACAGTTTAAGTTTGGTGTTGTGATGAGCGGATATTTTATACTCTTTTTGGGGGTAATTTCATGTAGATTTTAGCATGTTTTAATTGGTTTTTAGTTAAATATTATTAGTTTTTAGGCAAAAATCATATTTCTGGACTTTACTATGAGTGTGTGTATTTTTCTGTGATTTCAGGTATTTTCTGGCTGAAATTGAGGAAGCTGAGCAAAAATCTGACTTAGGCTGAAAAAGGACTGCTGATGCTGTTGGATCCTGACCTCCCTGCACTCAAAATGGATTTTCTGGAGCTACAGGAGTCCAATTGGCGCGCTCTCAACGGCGTTGGAAAGTAGACATCCAGGGCTTTCCAGCAATATATAATATTCCATACTTTGCGCGAAGATAGACGACGTAACTTGGCGTTGAACGCCAAGTACATGCTGCTGTCTGGAGTTAAACGCCAGAAACACGTCATGATCTGGAGTTGAACGCCCAAAACACGTTATAACTTGGAGTTCAACTCCAAGAAAAGCCTCAGTTCGTGGATAGCTTTAGCCTCAGCCCCAGCACACACCAAGTGGGCCCCAGAAGTGGATTTCTGCACCAATTATCTTAGTTTACTCATATTCTGCAAACCTAGGTTACTAGTTTACTATTCAAACAACTTTTAGAGAATTATTTTGTACCTCATGACATTTTCAGATCTGAATTACATACTTTTTGACGGTGGTGGACGAAATTGTGATCACATCAATATAGCATTAATGTATTTATTGTAGAATTGTGGAACTTAGGATTTTTGGTACGAGTGGGCACAATTCCGTTCAACTAACCAGCAAGTGCACTGGGTCGTCCAAGTAATACCTTACGTGAGTAAGGGTCGATCCCACGGAGATTATTGGCTTGAAGCAATTAATATTTATTTTATTTGTCTTAGTCAGGATGTCAAAGAAAATTGTTTGGATTACTTGAACAATAGAGTTACTTGGATTTTACTTGTAAGAGGCCAAACTGCAAACTACTTAAAATTGTAAGTTGGAATAATAAGGAATAATAGAGTTACTTGTTTATAAAAGATTGTGGAATATGTTGGAGTTTTGGAGATGCTTTGTCCTTTGACTTCAACTCTTCCTTGGAATCCTCTTCTCACACGCAGGTTCCTTCCATGGCAAGCTCTCTGTAGGGTGTCACCGTTGTCAATGGCTACCTCCCATCCTCTCAGTGAAAACGTTCCTATGCTCTGTCACAGCATGGCTAATCATCTGTCGGTTCTCAATCAGGTTGGAATAGAATCCCTTGATTCTTTTGCGTCTGTCACTAACGCCCAGCCCTCAGGAGTTTGAAGCACGTCACAGTCATTCAATCCCAGAATCCTACTCGGAATACCACAGACAAGGTTTAGACTTTCCAGATTTTCATGAATGCCGCCATCAATCCGGCTTATACCACGAAGATTCTGTTGGGGAATCTAAGAGATATTCATTCAGTCTGATGTAGAACGGAGGTGGTTGTCAGGCACACGTTCATGGATTGAGGAAGGTGATGAATGTCACGGATCATCACCTTCTTCACAATAAGGCGCGAATAAACATCTTAGATAAGAACAAGCGTGTTTGAATGGAAAACAACGGAATTGTATTAAATCATCGAGACGCTGCAGAGCTCCTCACCCCCAACAATGGAGTTTAGAGACTCATGCCGTCAAAAGTATATAATTCAGATCTGAAAATGTCATGAGGTACAAGGAATGTCTGTAAAAGTTGTTTAAATAGTAAACTAGTAACCTAGGTTTACAGAAAAATGAATAACTAAGATAATTGGTGCAGAAATCCACTTCTGGGGCCCCTTGGTGTGTGCTGGGGCTGAGACTAAAGCTTTCCACGTGTAAAGGCCTTTCTTGGCGTCAAACTTCAGATTATGACGTGTTTTGGGCGTTCAACTCCGGATCATGACGTTTTTCTGGCGTTTAACTCCAGACAGCAGCATGAACTTGGCGTTTAACGCCAAGTTACGTCATCTATCCTTGCGCAAAGTATGGACTATTATATATTGCTGGAAAGCCCTGGATGTCTACTTTCCAACGCCGTTAAGAGCGCGCCAATTGGACTCCTGTAGCTCTAGAAAATCCATTTCGAGTGCAGGGAGGTCAGGATCCAACAGCATCAGCAGTCCTTTTTCAGCCTAAGTCAGATTTTTGCTCAGCTCCCTCAATTTCAGCCAGAAAATACCTGAAATCACAGAAAAATACACACACTCATAGTAAAGTCCAGAAATATGATTTTTGCTTAAAAACTAATAAAATTCTATTAAAAACTAATTAAAACATACTAAAATCTACATGAAATTACCCCCAAAAAGCGTATAAAATATCCGCTCATCACAACACCAAACTTAAACTGTTGCTTGTCCTCAAGCAACTAGATAAATAAAATAGGCTTTAGCAGAAATTAAGAAGTAATAATATTTTAGAGTTTTAAATGAAGCTCATATTCTTATTAGATGAGCGGGGCTTGTAGCTTTTTGTTTCTGAACAGTTTTGGCATCCCCCTGTATCTTTAAATTTTCAGAATAATTGGCATCCTTAGGAACTCAGAATTCAGATAGTATCATTGACTCTCCTAGTGTAGTATGTTGATTCTTGAACACAGTTATTTTATGAGTCTTGGCTGTGGCCCTAAGCACTTTGTTTTCCAGTATTACCACCAGAGACATAAATGCCACAGACACATAACTGGGTGAACCTTTTCAGATTGTGACTTAGCTTTGCTAAAGTCCCCAGTTAGTGGTGTCCAGAGCTCTTAAGCACACTCTTTTGCTTTGGATCACGACTTTAACCACTCAGTCTCAAGCTTGTAACTTGGACCTGCATGCCACAAGCATATGGTTAGGGACAGCTTGGTTTAGCCGCTTAGCCTGGATTTTATTTCCTTGGGCCCTCCTCTCCATTGATGCTCAAAGCCTTGGATCCTTTTTACCCTTGCCTTTTGGTTTTAAGGGCTGCTTGGCTTTTATTCCTTTTGATTGTATATATATATATATATTTATATATATATAAATCTCTTTTTTTTTTTTGACTGCTTTTTCTTGCTTCAAGAATCAATTTCATGATTTTTCAGATCATCAATAATATTTTTCGTGTTCCTCATCCTTTCAGGAGCCAATATTCATCAAATTCAAGGTACAATTTATGCACTGTTCAAGCATTCATTCAGAGAAGAAAAAGTATTGCCACCACATATAATTAATTATAGTCTTTATTACTAAGAACTCATAAATATAGATTACTTCTTTATTCTAAAAAAAATTCTACTACTTTATTCATGCCTGATGATGATGAGAAAAATAAATTACAGCTTAATTGGAAATAAAATCAAAATAGACATACTAATTACTACTACTACTATATATCTCCTAAGGTAAATTTCTAAAATAATACTATCACAGAGTTAAAGCTGGAATTAGAACTTAACAACCTGTATTTTGGGAAGTGGATGTTCCTCTAGTCTGTGGGGTGCCTTCAAGAATTAATTTCTGGCGCTTCAGCTCCCTTAAGTTCACATCCTTGCTCTTCCTGTTCTCTTAGGTGCCATGATCTTAATGAGTTTTAGCTCAGTGATCATGGCAAATCACACCAAACTTATAGGTTTGCTTGTCCTCAAGCAAAAGAAAGGAAAAGAGAGGAGTAAATGAAAGGCATTTTCAAGTAAAGATAAGATGAGTTGAAAAAGATATGAGAAGAATTGGATTGGACAAAGATTTGGGCTTATGAATTAAGATATATTTGATATTTTTGAAAAAGGGATTTTAGAAATTAGTGTTTCTAGAAATTAGGATTAAAAATTTTAGAATTGAAAGATGACATTTGGAAACATGTTTATGCAAGAAATCATGAATTGAAACATAAAAATTTAGAAAAATTATGAAGAAAAACGAATTGTACCTCCTCCCATCATCCTGGCGTTGAACGCCCACATGGTGCATGTTTTGGGCGTTCAACGCCCAAATGTTGCTTCTCCTGGGCGTTCAACGCCCATCTGGTGCTTCTTTCTGGCGTTGAACGCCAGAAAGTCCTTTGTCACTGGGCTTTTTTTTTGAACGCCCAGGATGCTAGCAGACTGGCGTTAAACGCCCAGAAGGTGCATCTTTCTGGCGTTTAACGCCCAGAAGATGCTCCTTTCTGGCGTTTAACGCCCAGATGGCTACCCTTACTGGCGTTAAACGCCCAGTGGGTGCTTCTTTTGGGCGTTTGACGCCAAAAGTGTTTCTTACTGACTTTTTCACGCCAGTAAGCTTCCAATTTCCTGTATAACTCTGTGAATCCAACCAATTGCTATTTTACCTTGAAGAGATTTGGACCTATACCTGTAAAAAAAGAAAATTTATTTAATTAGTAAATAAACTTTGTAAATGGCTGGGTTGCCTCCCAGCAAGCGCTTCTTTAATGTCATTAGCTGGACTATTACTGAGTTTTAATCAAGTCTTAGTTTTGAGCATTCTTGCTCAAAATTGCCTTCAAGATAATGTTTGACTCTTTGTCCATTAACAATGAACTTTTTGTTAGAGTCATTATCCTGAAGCTCTATGTATCCATATGGTGATACACTTGTAATTACATATGGACCTCTCCACCGGGATTTTAATTTCCCAGGGAATAATTTGAGCCTTGAATTAAATAACAGAACTTTCTGTCCTGGCTCAAAGACTCTGGATGACAATTTCTTATCATGCCATCTTTTTGCTTTCTCTTTGTAAATTTTTGCATTTTCGAAAGCATTAAGTCTAAATTCCTCTAGCTCATTTAACTGGAGTAATCGTCTTTCTCCAGCTAACTTGGCATCAAGGTTTAGGAATCTGGTTGCCCAGTAGGCCTTGTGTTCCAGTTCCACTGGCAAGTGACATGCCTTTCCATACACAAGCTGGTATGGAGAGGTCCCTATAGGGGTCTTAAATGCTGTTCTGTATGCCCACAGAGCATCATCCAAGCTTCTTGCCCAATCCTTTCTACGGTTAATTACAGTCCGTTCCAGGATTCTTTTAAGTTCTCTATTTGAGACTTCAGCCTGCCCATTAGTTTGTGGGTGATATGGAGTAGCCACCCTGTGGTTGACTCCATAACGTACTAGAGCAGAGTAGAGCTGTTTATTACAGAAATGAGTGCCCCCATCACTGATTAACACTCTAGGGACACCAAATCTGCTGAAGATATGTTTCTGGAGGAATTTTAACACTGTTTTAGTGTCATTAGTGGGTGTTGCAATAGCCTCCACCCATTTGGATACATAATCCACTGCCACCAGAATATAGGTGTTTGAGTATGATGGTGGGAAAGGTCCCATGAAGTCAATGCCCCATACATCAAACAACTCAATCTCCAAGATTCCTTGTTGAGGCATGGCATAACTATGAGGTAGGTTGCCTGATCTTTGGCAACTATCACAGTTAAGCACAAATGCTCGGGAGTCTTTATAGAGAGTAGGCCAGTAGAAGCCACTTTGGAGGACTCTTGTGGCTGTTCGTTCACTTCCAAAATGTCCTCCACACTGTGATCCATGGCAATGCCAAAGGATCTTCTGTGCTTCTTCTTTAGGCACACATCTACGGATTACTCCGTCTGCACATCTCTTAAAGAGATATGGTTCATCCCAAAGATAGTACTTTGCATCTGTGATTAATTTCTTTGATTGCACCTTACTGTACTCTTTGGGTATGAATCTTACTGCCTTGTAGTTTGCAATGTCTGCAAACCATGGCACTTCCTGGACGGCCAGCAGTTGCTCATCCGGAAAGGTTTCAGAAATTTCAGTGAGAGGGAGGGACGCCCCTTCCACTGGTTCTATTCGGGACAGGTGATCTGCTACTTGATTTTCTGTCCCTTTTCTGTCTCTTATTTCTATATCAAACTCTTGCAGAAGCAGTACCCATTTGATGAGTCTGGGTTTTGAATCCTGCTTTGTGAGTAGATATTTAAGAGCAGCATGATCAGTGTACACAATCACTTTTGATCCTACTAAGTAGGACCTGAATTTGTCAATGGCATAAACCACTGCAAGTAGCTCTTTTTCTGTGGTTGTATAATTCTTCTGTGCATCATTTAGCACACGGCTTGCATAGTAAATGACGTGCAGAAGCTTGTCATGCCTTTGTCCCAACACTGCACCAATGGCATGGTCACTGGCATCACACATCAGTTCAAATGGTAATGTCCAGTCTGGTGCAGAAATGATTGGTGCTGTAACCAATCTAGCTTTCAGAGTCTCAAATGCCTGCAGACACTCTTTATCAAAGATAAATGGCGTGTCAGCAGCTAGCAGGTTGCTCAGAGGTTTGGCGATTTTAGAAAAATCCTTTATAAACCTCCTATAGAATCCTGCATGCCCCAGAAAGCTTCTGATTGCCTTAACATTAGCAGGTGGTGGTAATTTTTCAATTACTTCTACCTTAGCTTGATCCACCTCTATCCCCTTGTTCGAAATTTTGTGCCCAAGGACAATTCCTTCAGTCACCATAAAGTGACATTTTTCCCAGTTTAAAACCAGGTTAGTCTCTTGGCATCTCTTCAGAACAAGTGCTAAGTGGTTAAGGCAGGAGCTGAATGAGTCTCCAAATACTGAAAAGTCATCCATGAAGACTTCCAGGAATTTTTCCACCATATCAGAGAAAATTGAGAGCATGCACCTCTGAAAGGTTGCAGGTGCATTGCACAGGCCAAATGGCATCCTTCTGTATGCAAATACTCCAGATGGGCATGTGAATGCCGTTTTCTCTTGATCCTGGGGATCTACTGCAATTTGATTATAACCTGAATATCCATCCAGGAAGCAGTAGTATTCATGACCTGCTAGTCTTTCTAGCATCTGGTCTATGAATGGTAAAGGAAAATGATCCTTTCTGGTGGCTGTATTGAGCCTTCTATAATCAATGCACATACGCCACCCTGTAACTGTCCTTGTAGGAACCAGTTCATTTTTTTCATTGTGAACCACTGTCATGCCACCTTTCTTAGGGACAACTTGGACAGGGCTCACCCAGGGGCTGTCAGAAATAGGATAAATAATCCCAGCCTCTAGTAATTTAGTGACCTCCTTCTGCACCACTTCCTTCATGGCTGGGTTCAGCCGCCTCTGTGGTTGGACCACAGGCTTGGCGTCACCTTCCAATAGGATCTTATGCATGCATCTGGCTGGGCTAATGCCCTTAAGATCACTGATGGACCACCCAAGAGCTGTCTTGTGTGTCCTTAGCACTTGAATTAGTGCTTCCTCTTCCTGTGGCTCTAAGGTAGCGCTTATAATTACAGGAAAGGTATCACCTTCTCCCAGAAATGCATATTTCAGGGATGGTGGTAATGGTTTGAGTTCGGGTTTTGGAGGTTTCTCCTCTTCTTGAGGGATTTTCAGAGGTTCTATTATCTTCTCTGACTCCTCCAAATCAGGCTGAACATCTTTAAAGATGTCCTCTAGCTCTGATTCCAAACTCTCAGCCATGTTGACCTCTCTTACCAGAGAATCAATAATATCAACACTCATGCAGTCATTTTGGGTGTCTGGATGTTGCATTGCTTTGACAACATTCAACTTGAACTCCTCCTCATTGACCCTCAAGGTCACTTCCCCTTTTTGGACATCAATGAGGGTTCGGCCAGTTGCTAGGAAAGGTCTTCCTAGAATGAGAGTTGCACTCTTGTGCTCCTCCATTTCCAGCACCACAAAGTCAGTAGGAAAGGCGAATGGCCCAACCTTGACAATCATGTCCTCAATCACGCCTGATGGGTACTTAATGGAGCCATCAGCAAGTTGAAGACATATCCTGGTTGGTTTAATTTCTTCAGTTAAACCAAGCTTTCTGATAGTAGATGCAGGTATTAAGTTGATACTTGCCCCAAGATCACATAAAGCTTGCTTGGTACAATTATCCTCTAATGTGCATGGTATCATAAAGCTCCCAGGATCTTTAAGCTTCTCAGGTAAGCTTTTCAGAATGACTGCACTGCATTCTTCAGTGAGGTAGACTTTTTCAGTTTCCCTCCAATCCTTCTTATGACTTAAGATTTCTTTCATGAACTTAGCATAAGAAGGTATTTGCTCAAGTGCTTCTGCAAACGGAATCTTTATTTCAAGAGTCCTGAGATAGTCTGCAAAGCGGGCAAATTGCTTATACTGTTCCGCTTGGCGGAGTTTTTGAGGATAAGGCATTTTGGCTTTGTATTCCTCAACCTTAGTTGCTGCAGGTTTATTACCTACAGAAGTGGGTTGGGAAGCCTTTTTAGAAAGGTCAGTACTTGTATGTGACTGATTCCCCACTGGTATTTGAATGCCAGTGGTGGGAGCTGGAGTGGCGTTAGACGCCACTTCCTTGTTTGTTACTGGCGTTTGAACGCCAGAACCATGCTTCCTTTGGGCGTTCAACGCCGGATCTATGCTTGTTTCTGGCGTTGAACGCCAGGAATGAGCATGGTCTGGGCGTTCAGCGCCAGCTCTGTTCCTCTCTGGGCTCTGATTGTCCTCAGAGGGATTTTGAGTATCCCCTTGTTCATTTCTTGGTTTCCCGCTGCTTTGAAGTGAGGTATTTAATGTTTTCCCACTTCTTAATTGAACTGCTTGGCATTCTTCTGTTATTTGTTTTGACAGTTGCTTTTCTGTCTGCTTTAATTGCACTTCCATGTTCCTGTTAGCCATTCTTGTTTCCTGTAATATTTCCTTGAATTCGGCTAGCTGCTGAGTTAGAAAATCTAATTGCTGATTGAATTCATTAGCCTGATCCACTGGACTGAGTTCTGCAGTTACTGTTTTAGCTTCTTCTTTCATAGAGGATTCACTGCTTAGGTACAGATGCTGATTTCTGGCAACTGTATCAATAAGCTCTTGAGCTTCTTCAATTGTTTTTCTCATATGTATAGATCCACCAGCTGAGTGGTCTAGAGAAATCTGAGCTTTTTCTGTAAGCCCATAGTAGAAGATGTCTAGTTGCACCCATTCTGAAAATATTTCAGAGGGGCATTTTCTTAGCATCTCTCTGTATCTCTCCCAGGCATCATAAAGAGATTCATTATCTCCTTGTTTGAAGCCTTGGATGCTTAGCCTTAGCTGTGTCATCCGTTTGGGAGGGAAATAGTGATTCAGGAATTTTTCTGACAGCTGTTTCCATGTTTTTATGCTGTTCTTAAGCTGGTTTTTTAACCACCTCTTAGCTTGATCTTTTACAGCAAATGGAAACAGTAATAGTCTGTAGACATCCTGATCTACTTCCTTATCATGTACTGTATCAGCAATTTGCAGAAATTGTGCCAGAAACTCTGTAGGTTCTTCATATGGAAGACCAGAATACTGGCAGTTTTGCTGCACCATGATAATGAGCTGAGGATTCAGCTCAAAGCTACTAACTCCAATGGAGGGTATACAGATACTACTCCCATATGAAGCAGTAGTGGGGTTAGCATATGACCCCAAAGTCCTCTTGGACTGTTCATTCCCACTTACTTCCATAATGGAATACAAGTTGAGAATTTATAGTAATGGAATAACAAAAAATGGGATATAAATATAAAAAATATTTTGAGGATATTTTGTGAAAGAAAATTATTTTGATATATTTTTTTTTGAATTAAAAATAAAATAAACGAAATAAATAAAAGAAATTAGAAATATTTTGAAATTGAAATTTGAATTTTTATAAAAGATTTTCGAAAATAAATAGTTCAAAATTAGTTAGAAAAATAAAAATTTTTGAATTTTGAATTTTATGATGAAAGAGAAAAACACACAAAAGACACAAGACTTAAAATTTTTAGATCTAATGCTCCTTATTTTCGAAAATTTTTGGAGGGAAA
Source organism: Arachis stenosperma (assembly GCF_014773155.1). Lineage (NCBI taxonomy): Eukaryota > Viridiplantae > Streptophyta > Magnoliopsida > Fabales > Fabaceae > Arachis > Arachis stenosperma. The sequence goes on along the minus strand of NC_080381.1, from coordinate 68,509,019 downwards.
ACACCAAGGAACACCAAACTTAAAAAATTTAAGATCAAGACACAAGAAAAACTCAAGAACACTTTGAAGATTCACAAGAACACCAAGAACAAAAGGAAGAACACCAAACTTAAAATTTTTTTAGAAAACTTTAATAAAATTTTCGAAATTATGAAAAGATTAACAAGAAAACACCAAACTTAAAGTTTGGCACAAGATTAAATCAAGAAAAATGATTTTTGAAAAAGATTTTCAAAAGTATTGGTGCTCCCTTATCAAGAATATGATCCTTCTATTCTAGCCAAATAGGCAGCAAATATAACAATTGTTTTGAAAAAGCACAAGAAAAACAAGAAAAGACTCAGAACAAGAGAAATTAAAGATCAAACAAGAAAAATAGACAAGAACAACTTGAAGATTAAGGAAAAACAAAGGACACTCACACGAAAATTTCAAAGAAAAATATAAAAGATGCAATTGACACCAAACTTAGAACAAGACACTAAACTCACGAAAATTAGCAATTAATTAAAAGAAAAATAATAAATTTTGAAAAGAAATTTTTGAAAAGAAACTATCCTATCAATATTGATTTAATGACTCTATAATAAAAAATAAGGATAAAAATAAAAATAAATTATTCCTAATCTAAGAAATAAAATAAGCCTTCAATTGTCCAAACTCAATAATCCCCGGCAACGGCGCCAAAAACTTGGTGGACGAAATTGTGATCACATCAATATAGCATTAATGTATTTATTGTAGAATTGTGGAACTTAGGATTTTTGGTACGAGTGGGCACAATTCCGTTCAACTAACCAGCAAGTGCACTGGGTCGTCCAAGTAATACCTTACGTGAGTAAGGGTCGATCCCACGGAGATTATTGGCTTGAAGCAATTAATATTTATTTTATTTGTCTTAGTCAGGATGTCAAAGAAAATTGTTTGGATTACTTGAACAATAGAGTTACTTGGATTTTACTTGTAAGAGGCCAAACTGCAAACTACTTAAAATTGTAAGTTGGAATAATAAGGAATAATAGAGTTACTTGTTTATAAAAGATTGTGGAATATGTTGGAGTTTTGGAGATGCTTTGTCCTTTGACTTCAACTCTTCCTTGGAATCCTCTTCTCACACGCAGGTTCCTTCCATGGCAAGCTCTCTGTAGGGTGTCACCGTTGTCAATGGCTACCTCCCATCCTCTCAGTGAAAACGTTCCTATGCTCTGTCACAGCATGGCTAATCATCTGTCGGTTCTCAATCAGGTTGGAATAGAATCCCTTGATTCTTTTGCGTCTGTCACTAACGCCCAGCCCTCAGGAGTTTGAAGCACGTCACAGTCATTCAATCCCAGAATCCTACTCGGAATACCACAGACAAGGTTTAGACTTTCCAGATTCTCATGAATGCCGCCATCAATCCGGCTTATACCACGAAGATTCTGTTGGGGAATCTAATAGATATTCATTCAGTCTGATGTAGAACGGAGGTGGTTGTCAGGCACACGTTCATGGATTGAGGAAGGTGATGAATGTCACGGATCATCACCTTCTTCACAATAAGGCGCGAATAAACATCTTAGATAAGAACAAGCGTGTTTGAATGGAAAACAACAGAATTGTATTAAATCATCGAGACGCTGCAGAGCTCCTCACCCCCAACAATGGAGTTTAGAGACTCATGCCGTCAAAAGTATATAATTCAGATCTGAAAATGTCATGAGGTACAAGGAATGTCTGTAAAAGTTGTTTAAATAGTAAACTAGTAACCTAGGTTTACAGAAAAATGAATAAACTAAGATAATTGGTGCAGAAATCCACTTCTGGGGCCCACTTGGTGTGTGCTGGGGCTGAGACTAAAGCTTTCCACGTGTAAAGGCCTTTCTTGGCGTCAAACTTCAGATTATGACGTGTTTTGGGCGTTCAACTCCGGATCATGACGTTTTTCTGGCGTTTAACTCCAGACAGCAGCATGAACTTGGCGTTTAACGCCAAGTTACGTCATCTATCCTTGCGCAAAGTATGGACTATTATATATTTCTGGAAAGCCCTGGATGTCTACTTTCCAACGCCGTTGAGAGCGCGCCAATTGGACTCCTGTAGCTCCAGAAAATCCATTTCGAGTGCAGGGAGGTCAGGATCCAACAGCATCAGCAGTCCTTTTTCAGCCTAAGTCAGATTTTTGCTCAGCTCCCTCAATTTCAGCCAGAAAATACCTGAAATCACAGAAAAATACACACACTCATAGTAAAGTCCAGAAATATGATTTTTGCTTAAAAACTAATAAAATTCTATTAAAAACTAATTAAAACATACTAAAATCTACATGAAATTACCCCCAAAAAGCGTATAAAATATCCGCTCATCAGACGGCATGAGTCTCTAAACTCCATTGTTGGGGGTGAGGAGCTCTGCAGCGTCTCGATGAATTAATACAATTACTTTGTTTTCCATTCAAACATGCTTGTTCTTATCTAAGATGTTCATTCGCGCTTAATTATGGAGAAGGTGATGATCCGTGACACTCATCACCTTCCTCAATCCATGAACCTGTGCATGACAACCACCTCCGTTCTACATCAGATTGAATGAGTATCTCTTAGATTCCTTAATCAAAATCTTCGTGGTATAAGCCGGATTGATGGCGGCATTCATGAGAATCCGGAAAGTCTAAACCTTGTCTGTGGTATTCCGAGTAGGATTCTGGGATTGAATGACTGTGACGAGCTTCAAACTCCTGAAGGCTGGGCGTTAGTGACAGACGCAAAAGAATTAATGGATTCTATTCCAACCTGATTGAGAACCGACAGATGATTAGCCGTGCTGTGACAGAGCATAGGAACGTTTTCACTGAGAGGATGGGAGGTAGCCATTGACAACGGTGACACCCTACATAGAGCTTGCCATGGAAGGAGCCTTGCGTGTGTTGAAGGATTTCAAGGAAGAGTTGAAGTTCAAAGGACAAAGCATCTCCAAAACTCCAACATATTCCCCATTACTGCACAACAAGTAACAACTATTTATTTTATGCCCTTTTTACTTTATACGAGGCTAAAGAACTCCATTGGTATCCTGATTAAGATTAATAAAATAAACATAGCTTGCTTCAAACCAATAATCTCCGTGGGATCGACCCTTACTCACGTAAGGTATTACTTGGACGACCCAGTGCACTTGCTGGTTAGTTGTACGGATTGCAAATTCGTGCACCAGGGTTCAACACCAAACTTAGAGTTTGGTTGTGGCCTCCCAACACCAAACTTAGAGTTTGACTGTGGGGGCTCTGTTTGGCTCTGATTTGAGAGAAGCTCTTCATGCTTCCTCTCCATGGTGACAGAGGGATATCCTTGAGCCTTAAATACAAAGGATTCTTCATTCACTTGAATGATCAGTTCACCTCTATCAACATCAATCACAGCCTTAGCTGTGGCTAGGAAGGGTCTGCCAAGGATGATGGATTCATCCATGCATTTCCCAGTCTCTAGGACTATGAAATCAGCAGGGATGTAATGGTCTGCAATCTTCACCAGAACATCCTCTACAAGTCCATAAGCTTGTTTTCTTGAATTGTCTACCATCTCTAGTGAGATTCTTGCAGCTTGTACCTCAAAGATCCCTAGCTTCTCCATTACAGAGAGAGGCATGAGGTTTACACTTGACCCTAAGTCACACAGAGCCTTCTTGAAGGTCATGGTGCCTATGGTACAAGGTATTGAAACCTTCCCAGGATCTTGCCTCTTTTGAGGTAATTTCTGCCTAGACAAGTCATCCAATTCTTTGGTGAGCAAAGGGGGTTCATCCTCCCAAGTCTCATTTCCAAATAACTTGTCATTTAGCTTCATGATTGATCCAAGGTATTTAGCAACTTGCTCTTCAGTGACATACTCATCCTCTTCAGAGGAAGAATACTCATCAGAGCTCATGAATGGCAGAAGTAGGTCCAATGGAATCTCTATGGTTTCATTTTGAGCCTCAGATTCCCATGGTTCCTCATTGGGGAACTCAGTGGAGGTCAGTGCACGCCCATTGAGGTCTTCCTCAGTGGCGTTCACTTCCTCTCCTTCCTCTCCAAATTCGGCCATGTTGATGGCCTTGCACTCTCCTTTTGGATTTTCTTCTGTATTGCTTGGAAGAGTACTAGGAGGGAGTTCAGTAACTTTCTTGCTCAGCTGACCCACTTGAGGCTCCAAGTTTCTAATGGAGGATCTTGTTTCAGTCATGAAACTTTGAGTGGTTTTGATTAGATCAGAGACCATGGTTGCTAAGTCAGAGGTGTTCTGCTTAGAACTCTCTGTCTGTTGCTGAGAAGATGATGGAAAAGGCTTGCCATTGCTAAACCTGTTTCTTCCACCATTATTGTTATTGAAACCTTGTTGAGGGCTCTCTTGATTCTTCCATGAGAAATTTGGATGATTTCTCCATGAAGAATTATAGGTGTTTCCATAGGGTTCTCCCATGTAATTCACCTCTTCCATTGAAGGGTTCTCAGGATCATAAGCTTCTTCTTCAGATGAAGCATCCTTAGTACTACCTGGTGCATTTTGCATTCCAGACAGACTTTGAGAAATCAAATTGACTTGTTGAGTTAATATCTTGTTCTGAGCCAGAATGGCATTCAGAGTATCAATCTCAAGAACTCCTTTCTTCTGATTTGTCCCATTGTTCACAGGATTCCTTTCAGAAGTGTACATGAATTGGTTATTTGCAACCATTTCAATTAGTTCTTGAGCTTCTGTAGGCATCTTCTTCAGATGAAGAGATCCTCCAGCAGAGCTATCCAAAGACATCTTGGATAGTTCAGAGAGACCATCATAGAAAATACCTATGATGCTCCATTCAGAAAGCATGTCAGAAGGACATTTTCTGATCAATTGTTTGTATCTTTCCCAAGCTTCATAGAGGGATTCTCCATCCTTCTGTCTGAAGATTTGGACTTCCACTCTAAGCTTACTCAATTTTTGAGGTGGAAAGAACTTTGCCAAGAAGGCATTGACTAGCTTTTCCCATGAGTCCAGGCTTTCTTTAGGTTGTGAGTCCAACCATGTCCTAGCTCTGTCTCTTACAGCAAAAGGGAATAGCATAAGTCTGTAGACCTCAGGGTCAACCCCATTAGTCTTGACAGTGTCACAGATTTGCAAGAATTCAGCTAAGAACTGATGAGGATCTTCCAATGGAAGTCCATGGAACTTGCAATTCTGTTGCATTAGAGAAACTAATTGAGGCTTAAGCTCAAAGTTGTTTGCTCCAATGGCAGGGATAGAGATGCTTCTCCCATAGAAGTCAGGAGTAGGTGCAGTAAAGTCACCCAGCACCTTCCTTGCATTGTTTGCATTGTTGTTGTTTTCGGCTGCTATGTCTTCTTCTTTGAAGATTTCTGTTAGGTCCTCTACAGAGAGTTGTGCCTTAGCTTCTCTTAGCTTTCGCTTCAAGGTCCTTTCAGGTTCAGGGTCAGCTTCAACAAGAATGCTTTTGTCCTTGTTCCTGCTCATATGAAAGAGAAGAGAACAAGAAAATGTGGAATCCTCTATGTCACAGTATAGAGATTCCTTGAGGTGTCAGAGAAGAAGAAAATTAGAAGGAAGAGGTAGAAGAATTCGAACTTAATCAGATAGAGTTCGAATTGTGCATTGAGAAGGAGTGGTACTCCATAAATAGAAGGATGTGAGAAGAGAGGAAGAAATTTTCGAAAATTAAGTGAAAGATTTTGAAAACATTTTGAAAAACTTTAATTGATTTTCGAAAACCAGGAGTGGGAAAGAAATCAAATAATTTTTGAAAAAGATTTTGAAATTAGAATTTAAAAAGATATGATTGAAAATTATTTTGAAAAAGATGTGATTAAGAAGATTTGATTGAAAAGTTATGCTTTTAAAAAGATATGATTGAAATGATATGATTTGAAAACAATTTTAAAAAGATTTGATTTTAAAAATTAATGACTTGCCTAACAAGAAAAGATATGATTCAAACATTAAACCTTCCTCAACAGAAAAGGTAACATACTTGAAATGTTGAATCAAATCATTAATTGTTAGCAAGTATCTTTGAAAAAGGAAGGAAATTGATTTGAAAAAGATTTGATTGAAAAGATATGATTTGAAAAAGATTTGATTTTGAAAAACTTTGAAAACTTGAAAAAAAATTGATTTGAAAACAAAATCCTCCCTCTTGTGCCATCCTGGCGTTAAACGCCCAGAATGGTGCACATTCTGGCGTTTAACGCCTAATGCACTACCTTTTTGGGCGTTAAACGCCCAACCAGGCACCCTGGCTGGCGTTTAAACGCCAGTCTGTCCTTCTTCACTGGGCGTTTTGAACGCCCAGCTTTTTCTGTGTAATTCCTCTGCTGCATGTTCTGAATCTTCAGTTCCCTGTACTATTGACTTGAAAATAGAACCAAGATCAAATAAACAATGCATGCAAGACACCAAACTTAAAATTAGACACTAGACTCAAACAAGAAACATAAAATATTTTTGGTTTTTATGATTTTGAAATTTTTTTGGATTTTTCGAAAATTATATGGAAATAGAAACTAAAGGTTTCAGAATTCTGAATTTGGATTCCAGGAATCATTGCAATGCTAGTCTAAGACTCCGGTCCAGGAATTAGACATGGCTTCACAGCCAGCCAAGCTTTCAAAGAAAGCTTCGGTCCAAAACACTAGACATGGCCAATGGCCAGCCAAGCCTTAGCAGATCATTGCTCCAATAGCAAGATTGATAGAATCATCAAGCTCTTGTGATGATCAGTTGAAACCTCGGTCCAATAAGATTAGACATGGCTTCACAGCCAGCCAGACTTCAACAGATCATCATGAAACTCTAGAATTCATTCTTAAGAACTCTGAAGAAAAATACCTAATCTAAGCAACAAGATGAACCGTCAGTTGTCCATACACGAAACAATCCCCGGCAACGGCGCCAAAAACTTGGTGCACGAAATTGTGATCATCAATGGCGCCATCAACATGGTACGCTCATTGCAATCTCAACTCTCTATCACAACTCCACACAACTAACCAGCAAGTGCACTGGGTCGTCCAAGTAATAAACCTTACGCGAGTAAGGGTCGATCCCACGGAGATTGTTGGTATGAAGCAAGCTATGGTTACCTTGTAAATCTTAGTCAGGCAGACTCAAATGGGTATGGGTGATATATGAATAAAACATAAAGATAAAGATAGAGATACTTATGCAATTCATTGGTAAGAACTTCAGATAAGCGGATGGAGATGCTTTGTCCCTTCCGTCTCTCTGCTTTCCTACTGTCTTCATCCAATCCTTCTTACTCCTTTCCATGGCAAGCTTATGCAAGGGTTTCACCGTTGTCAGTGGCTACCTCCCATCCTCTCAGTGGAAATGTTCAACGCACCCTGTCATGGCACGGCTATCCATCTGTCGGTTCTCAATTAGGCCGGAATAGAATCCAGTGATTCTTTTGCGTCTGTCACTAACGCCCCGCCCTCAGGAGTTTGAAGCACGTCACAGTCATTCAATCATTGAATCCTACTCAGAATACCACAGACAAGGTTAGACCTTCCGGATTCTCTTGAATGCCGCCATCAGTTCTTGCCTATACCACGAAGACTCTGATCTCACGGAATGGCTGGCTCGGTTGTCAGGCGAGCACTCGGTTGTCAGGTGATCAACCATGCGTCGTGTATCAGGAATCTAAGAGATATTCACCCAATCTAAGGTAGAACGGAGGTGGTTGTCAGTCACACGTTCATAGGTGAGAATGGTGATGAGTGTCACGGATCATCACATTCATCAAGTTGAAGAACAAGTGATATCTTGGAACAAGAACAAGCGGAATTGAATAGAAGAACAATAGTAATTGCATTAATACTCGAGGTACAGCAGAGCTCCACACCTTAATCTATGGTGTGTAGAAACTCCACCGTTGAAAATACATAAGAACAAGGTCTAGGCATGGCCGAATGGCCAGCCTCCCAAAGTGATCAAAAGATCTAAAGATCAAACGATTCCAAAGATCAGAAGATGCAAATACAATAGTAAAAGGTCCTATATATAGAGAACTAGTAGCCTAGGGTGTACAGAGATGAGTGAATGACATAAAAATCCACTTCCGGGCCCACTTGGTGTGTGCTTGGGCTGAGCATTGAAGCATTTTCGTGTAGAGACTCTTCTTGGAGTTAAACGCCAGCTTTTGTGCCAGTTTGGGCGTTTAACTCCCACTTTGGTGCCAGTTCCGGCGTTTAACGCTGGGAAATCTGAAGGTGATTTTGAACGCCGGTTTGGGCCATCAAATCTTGAGCAAAGTATGGACTATCATATATTGCTGGAAAGCCCAGGATGTCTACTTTCCAACGCCGTTGAGAGCGCGCCAATTGGGCTTCTGTAGCTCCAGAAAATCCACTTCGAGTGCAGGGAGGTCAGAATCCAACAGCATCTGCAGTCCTTTTCAGTCTCTGAATCAGATTTTTGCTCAGGTCCCTCAATTTCAGCCAGAAAATACCTGAAATCACAGAAAAACACACAAACTCATAGTAATGTCCAGAAAAGTGAATTTTAACTAAAAACTAATAAAAGTATACTAAAAATTAACTAAATCATACTAAAAACATACTAAAAACAATGCCAAAAAGCGTATAAATTATCCGCTCATCATGATGCCAGGGCATCTAGGCCAGTTTCACTGACCTTTTCTTTATTGTTTTAGGGTAGTTTCATGCATTTTCTTAGTGAATAAGGCAAGTTTTGGATGAAAATACACTTACACCTTGATTCAAGCAACTATTGTGAATTTCATATGATTTCATGAGGATTTTGCTAGAATTGCATGATAAATTGATGATGCATAATCTCATAACTTTGGCTAGAGCTTTGATGTACTTTATTTGCTTGATTTCAAGGCAAAGGAAGCAAGGAAGAACCACATTAGTACTCACGTTAATCTAGTTAACGTGAACACTAACGTGGAATGGTAAATAGCTTGCGACGTTAATGAGAAAAGTGATCACCAATAACGCCTGCGAAGCCATCAATAGCTCACGTTACTTACCACGTTAACTAAGTTAACGTGGTAGTTAACGTGGAGACAAAAGAGAACTCCAACGTTAGTGGGAAACGTCAACACCACTAACGTTCTACTCCAACGTTATTGGTAAATGTAAACACCACTAACGTTCCAAGACTTGGCAATGAGCTACGTTAAGAGTCACGTTAACTAAGTTAACGTGAACTCTAACGTAGAAGAGAAGAACAACACCAACGTTAGTGACACTCACCTTTGTCACTAACGTTGGATCAACTAGCATTGCCTACGTTAGTGGTCACGTTAAGACCACTAACATGAGAGTTAACGTGGAGTTGAGGATTGATGAGCCAATGTTAGTGACACTCACTTTTGTCACTAACGTTGGAAGATGGCATTACTACCACGTTAAGAGCCACGTTAACTTAGTTAACGTGAGCTCTAACGTGAAAAATAGAGGCACTTGGAGCGTTAGTGACAAAGGTAAGTGTCACTAACGCTCTCAAAGGTGAAGCATACCCACGTTAAGAGCCACGTTAGTTACACTAACGTGAACTCTAATGTAGGGACAAAAGGCACATAGCAACGTTATTGGGAAAGGTGAGTCCCAATAACGCTTGCGAAAGGGGTATAAGCCAACGTTATTGGGGAAAGTGAGTCCCAATAACGTTAGCAAAGATATAGAAGGCAACGTTAGTGGTCACGTTACTGCCACTAACGTTGGAGTTAACGTGAGGTATTTGAGGGTGAAACGTTAGTGGAAAAAGTGATTGCCACTAACGTTCTCGAACCCAAAATGTCACTTAACGTTAATCTCACTAACGCCTATGCCTAATTCATATTTCTCTGCAAGTTGGGCCCATTAAAGATTAGAACTGCTTCAACTCAAGATCCAGAGCCAACATCTAAGACTTGAAGAACTCACTAGAAAATCAAGAGGAGTAGTATATATAGGAGTAGTTTTGAACTATAGAGAAGCTTGGCCCCTTGGAGAACTACCTTTGTATATTTACTTTTCTGCACTTCTAGCATAGATTCTTCTTTTCTGCCATTTTTCATTTCTAGAGCTATCAACAACTAAACCCCTTTCATTGGGTTAGGGAGCTCTGTTGTAATTTGATGGATCAATTATAGTTTTCATTCTTCTTCTTCTTTCTTTTCTCTTGATCTTACTAGAAAGCTTTCGATCTTAATTCAATTGGTTAGTTGTCTTGGAAAAGAAACTCTCCATAATTGGATCTCCTTTGAGCCTTGGAAAAGGGATGAGGAGATCATGCTAGAAATGCTTTCTCATGTTGGACCAAATTGGGGTTTGGGCGGATATAGTGACATGTAATCCTCCCAACACTTTGATTTGGAAATACATGTGGTATAATCAGTGACCACACTTCGTCTCTTCCCATGAGCAATTAAATCAAGGAATTGGGCAATTGTTCAAGCTTAGAGAGATTGGATTTCCAAGGAATTGGGATCCAATCACTTAAGATTGCCAAGGAGATCAATGAATGCATTGATTGAGGAAGAGACGAGAATGAACTTGATCCGGAGAATGCAACATCTCCTGAACCCAATGATTTTCCCATTTCTGATCTTACCCATTCTCTTTACTTTCTATCATTTATTTTCATGCTCATTGACCCAAATCCCCATTTAAGATTCTGCACTTTATTTTCTGTTATTTATTTTTTCTGCCATTTAATTTTTCTACAATTCTCAACTACATCTTGCTTAGCTCAACTAGCATAATCTTCCAATTAAAATTGCTTGACCAATCAATCCTTGTGGGATTCGACCTCACTCTATTGTGAGTTTTTACTTGACGACAATTCGGTATACTTGCCGAAGGAAATTTGTTGAGAGACAAGTTTTCATGCATCAGCATCCAACAGTACTAAAGAGGCATCTTCTGAAGAAGAAGCTTATGATCCTGAGAACCCTGCAATGGCAGAGGTAAATTATATGGGTGAACCTTATGGAAACTCCTATAATTCATCATGGAGAAATTATCCAAATTTCTCATGGAAGGATCAACAAAAGCCTCAACAAGGCTTTAATAATGGTGGAAAAAATAGGCTCAGCAATATCAAGCCTTATCCATCATCTTCTCAGCAACAGACAGAGAATTCTGAGCATAACACCTCTAACTTAGCAAATTTAGTCTCTGATCTGTCTAAGGCCACTTTAAGTTTCATGAGTGAGACAAGGTCCTCCATCAGAAATTTGGAGGCACAAGTGGGCCAGCTGAGTAAGAAAATCACTGAAACTCCTCCTAGTACTCTCCCAAGTAATGCTGAAGAGAATCTAAAAAGAGAGTGCAAGGCCATTGATATGATCAACATGGTCAAACCTAGAGAGGAAGGAGAGGATGTGAATCCCAATGAGGAATACCTCATGGGACATCTCTCAAGCAAGAAGGAGTTTCCTATTGAGGACCCAAAGGAATCTGAGGCTCATATAGAGACAATAGAGATTCCATTAAACCTCCTTCTGCCATTCATGAGCTCTGAAGACTATTCTTCCTCTGAAGAAGATGAAGATGTAACTGGAGAGCAAGTTGCTCAATATTTAGGAGCTATCATGAAGCTGAATGCTAAGTTGTTTGGTAATGAGACTTGGGAAGGTGAACCTTCCTTGCTCATTAGTGAACTAGATACCTGGGTTCAGCAAACTTTACCTCAAAAGAGACAAGATCTTGGCAAATTCGTAATACCCTGCACCTTAGGCACCATGACCTTTGAAAAAGCTCTGTGTGACCTGGGGTCAGGCATAAATCTTATGCCACTCTCTGTAATGGAGAAGCTGGGGATCATTGAAGTACAGCCTGCCATATCTTCATTGTAAATGACAGACAAATCAGTAAGACAAGCTTATAGATTGGTAGAGGACGTGTTGGTAAAGGTTAAAGGCCTTTACATCCCTGCTGATTTTATAATCTTAGACACTAGGAAGGAGGAGGATGAATGCATCATCCTTGGAAGACCCTTCCTAGCCACAGCAGGAGCTGTGATTGATGTTGACAGAGGAGAACTATTCCTTCAATTAAATGGGGACTACCTTGTGTTTAAAGCTCAAGGATCTTCTTCTGCAACCATGGAGAGGAAGCATGAAAAGCTTCTCTCAGTATAGAGTCAAACAAAGCCCCCACAACCAGGCTCTAAGTTTGGTGTTGGGAGGCCACAGTCAAACTCTAAGTTTGGTGTTGAATCCCCACATCCAAACTCTAAGTTTGGTGTTGGGAGTCTACAACATTGACCTGATCACCTGTGTGGCTCCATAAGAGCCCACTGTCAAGCTATTGACATTAAAAAAGCACTTATTGGGAGGCAACCCAATTTTTATTTATCTAATTTTATTTTATTTTTATTGTTCTCTTAGGTTTTATTAGGTTCATGATCATGTGGAGTCACGAAAAAAATACTAAAATTAAAAAACAGAATCAAAAAAATAGCAGAAGAAAAATCACACCCTGGAGGAAGGACTTACTGGCGTTCAAACGCTAGTAAGGAGCATCTGGCTGGCGTTCAACGCCAGAACAGAGCATGGATCTGGCGTTGAATGCCAGAAACAAGCAGCATCCTGGTGTTTGAACGCCAGGAATATGCCCTGAGGAGAGCTGGCGCTGAACGCTAGAAACAAGCATGGAACTGGCGTTCAACGCCAAAAACATGCTGCAATTGGGCGTTGAACGCCCAACATAAGCATCACTTCGGCGTCTAAACGCCAGAATTGTATGTAAAGGAGTTTTACATGCCTAATTAGTGCAGGGATGTAAATCCTTGACACCTCAGGATCTGTGGACCCCACAGGATCATCTCAGGTTCTGTGGACCCTACAGGATCCCCACCTACCTCAACTCACCTTCTCTCTTCTTCTTCACATTCATCCTCTCTTCCCCATAAACTCTCTTCCCCATAAATACTCTTCCCCAAAATCCCTTCACCAATCACCTCAATCTCTCTTTCCAATTAACCCCCTTCACCACTCACATCCATCCACTCTTTCCCAAAAACCCCACCTACCTTAAAAAAAATTCAAAATCACTTTCGCACCCAACCCACCCAATATGGCCGAACCTTAACCCCTCTCCCTTCACTATAAATACCCCTCCATTCTTCTTTATTTTCACACAACACCACCCTCTCTTCTCCTCCTTGGCCGAAACACAACCCTCTCTTACTCTCATCCATATTTTCTTCTTCTTCATCTATTCTTTCTTCTCTTGCTCGAGGGCGAGCAATATTTTAAGTTTGGTGCGGTAAAAGCATAGCTTTTTGTTTTTCCATAACCATTAATGGCACCTAAGGCCGGAGAAACCTCTAGAAAAGGGAAAGGGAAGGCAAAAGCTTCCACCTCCGAGCCGTGGGAGATGGAGAGATTCATCTCCAAAGCCCATCACTAAGAAGAGGATGGAGCAAACAAGAGAGCCCACTCATGGAACCCAAGAGACGCCTGAGGAAGCTCATCACCAAGAAATCCCGGAGATGCCTCAAGGAATGCACTTTCCTCCCAACAACTATTGGGAACAACTCAACACTTCTCTAGAAGATTTTAGTTACAATATGGATCAATTAAGGGTGGAACATCAAGAGCACTCCATCATTCTCCATGAAATTAGAGAAGATCAAAGAGCAATGAGGGAGGAGCAACAAAGGCAAGGAAGAGAGATAGAAGAACTCAAGGACATCATTGGTTCTTCAAGAAGAAAGCGCCACCATCACTAAGGTGGAGTCATTCCTTGTTTTTTCTCTGTTCTTCGGTTTTTATGCTTAATGTTTATCTATATTTGTGTCTTTATTACATGATCATTAGTATGTAGTAACTATGTCTTAAAGCTATGAATAATTCCATGAATCCTTCACCTCTCTTAAATGAAAAATGTTTCTAAAGAACAAGAAGTACATGAATTTCGAAATTATCCTTGAATTTAGTTTAATTATATTGATGTGGTGACAATACTTTTTGTTTTCTGAATGAATGCCTGAACAGTGCATAATTGTGATCTTGTTGTTTATGAATGTTAAAATTGTTGGCTCTTGAAAGAATGATGAACAAAGAGAATGTTATTGACAATCTAAAAAATCATGAAAATTGATTCTTGAAGTAAGAAAAAGCAGTGAAAAAGTAAAAGCTTGTGAAAAAAAAGGCGAAAAAAATAGAAAGAGAAAGAAAAAGCAAGAAGAAAAAGTCAATAGCCCTTAAAACCGAAAGGCAAGGGTAAAAAGGATCCAAGGCTTTGAGCATCAATGGATAGGAGGGCCCAAGGAAATAAAATCCAGGCCTAAGCGGCTAAATCAAGCTGTCCCTAACCATGTGCTTGTGGCATGCAAGTCCAAGTGAAAAGCTTGAGACTGAGTGGTTAAAGTCGTGATCCAAAGCAAAAAGAGTGTGCTTAAGAGCTTTGGACACCTCTAACTGGGGACTTTAGCAAAGCTGAGTCACAATCTGAAAAGGTTCACCCAGCTATGTGTCTGTGGCATTTATGTATCCGGTGGTAATACTGAAAAACAAAGTGCTTAGGGCCACGACCAAGACTCATAAAAGTAGCTGTGTTCAAGAATCAACAAACTTAACTAGGAGAATCAATAACACTATCTGAAATTCTAAGTTTCTAGAGATGCCAATCATTCTAAACTTCAAAGGAGAAAGTGAGATGCCAAAAATGTTCAGAAGCAAAAAGCTACAAGTCCCACTCATCTAATTAGAATTAATATTCATTGATATTTTGGGATTTATAGTATGTTCTCTTCTTTTTATCCTAATTGATTTTCAGTTGCTTGGGGACAAGCAACCTGACTGCTACAGATGGCGACAAACAACAGCGACAAACAACAGCGATAACAAGACGGATGCCGAGCTCAAGGAAGAAGCGGTGCGCTTGCGATTGATGACAGTGAACAGATCAAAGACTTGGAGAACTCCCCTGACTGTGACCCACGAAGACTCGAGGAGACAAGCCCCTGACTACGACAGACAGCGGCAAACACGGCTCCTCCTTGCGGCAGTGGTGGTGGCTAGGGTTTTTCCCTGATTAAGGCCGAGCGTGTTCTACTCGAAGGAATAAGGAAGGAGATGGTGAAGCACATTTTGTTTCTCCCCTTAAGCGCGAAACTGCACCGTTTTATTCAAATTGGGAGGTTTTGGTTCCGGTTTGACCGGCCGGTTATCGGCCGATTTAATGGTTTACATCCGGTTTTATAATTTTCGGTTTTAGGCATCAGACCAAACCGTTTATATCTCCAATTCGCAATTGAATCGGTCGAACCGGCTATCTGGTCCAGTTTTCAGAACGTTGCTTTAAACCTCCAAGAACCCCTTGATAAGGGAGGTACTTGCATGCAGAGTATAATACTAAAGCCTCCCCCCATGATAAAAATTTATACATTCCCCAGACATCAAACCTAAGTTTAGTGTTGGGTGTGCACTATCAACCAAGGAGGAATGTCCCATGAAAAGGAGGCCTAGGGGATGGAAAAATAATAATATCCTTACTGAGGGCTTCTCACTAGGGATGAGGCTATTCCCTACAAGCCCAATCTTGCCTCAGGCAGTGAACAGGATCCTATCTTTTGAGCTTACTAAGCTTATCCATGAGAGCATAGGAAGGACGCTCCCAGTAGGAAGTGAGGATTTATTCCTCTATGACTATCTTCCTCCTTGAAGGAACTGACCGTCAAGCTAGTAACGGTAAAGAAGCATTTGTTGGGAGGAAACCCAACCATAAGTATCATACAATATTTTCTTGTTTTCTATTTTTCTTTCTATTATTTTAGTTTGATTTCATATTATTTTATTTTATATTGTGTTCCGTAGTTTTCTTAGTTTTTCTAACATTTGTGATCATGTGTAGCCATTAGAACAGAAACAAAAACGTATAAGGAGAAAAACATAGCACCCTGGAGGGTACCCCTTCCTGGTGTTCAACGCCAGAAGGGAGGAGAAAGCTTGGGCGTTCAACGTCTATAAGGGAGGCAGCCTTAGCGTTCAATGCCGAGTAGTGACCAAGTTTCTTTTGTTTGGGACAAGCAAGTTTTTTAAGTTTGGTGTTGCAGAGCAAGCTCTAGGAGTATATTATCATCAATGGCACCAAAGAGAGGTGAATCATCTTCATAGAAGAGCACAGCCTGAGCAACCATCAGCACTGAGGTGGTTAAGTTTTATCCCCCCCTTTATTTTCGCTTCTCAATATTTCATTTTATTTTCTGTTTTCTATTCTAGCATTTGCATGATCTTTTCCAAAATAATTTTGCTTTAGTAGTTTATTTTCAAAATTTTTAATAATTTTTTTGGTTCTAAGATATCCATTGTATCTTCATCAAACTTGAAAGAAAATTTTTTTTAAAGAAATAGTGAGATGCATTACGTTTTGAGCATATCATGAGTTATTATAATTATTTAGACGTGGTGGTCTTGCATTTACTTTCTGAATGTATGAATTAACAATGCATGATTGATATTGAAGTTGAGTGCATTGACTCTTGAAAGAACAGTGAATGTAGAGAAGTATTATTGACTCTCTGGAAAATCAAAAAAATATTGATTCTTGAAGCAAGAAAAGCAACAGAAAAAGAAAAAGAAGAAAAAGAAAAAGAAAAATAAAAAGAAAAAAGAAAAGAATGCTCTTAAAAAGAAAAAAATTCAAAAGAGCAAGGATCCAAGGCTTTGAGCATCAATGGCTAAGAAGGTTAAAAATCAGCCTAAAAAGTTCAAATGAATTGCTATCCTTAACTATATGCTTGTGGTGTGAAGGTGTCAAGTGAAGAAAAAAACTTGAGACTGAGCAATTAAAGTCGTGATCCAAAAGCAAAAGAGTACGCTTAAGAACTCTAGGCACCACTGATGAGGGGATATTTTATACGCTTTTTGGGGGTAATTTCATGTAGATTTTAATATGTTTTAATTAGTTTTTAGTTAAATATTATTAGTTTTTAGGCAAAAATCATATTTCTGGACTTTACTATGATTTTGTGTGTTTTTCTGTGATTTCAGGTATTTTCTGGCTGAAATTGAGGGAGCTGAGCAAAAATCTGAGTTAGGATGAAAAAGGACTGCTGATGCTATTGGATTCTGACCTCCCTGTACTCGAAATGGATTTTCTGGAGCTAAAAGAGTCCAATTGGCGCGATCTCAACGGCGTTGGAAAGTAGACATCCAGGGCTTTCCAGCAATATATAATAGTCCATACTTTGCGCGAAGATAGATGACGTAAACTGGCGTTCAACGCCAGTATCATGCTGCTGTCTAGCGTCCAGCGCCAGAAACAGGTTACAAGCTGGAGTTCAACGCCAGAAACAGGTTACAACCTGGCGTTGAACGCCCAAAACAGCCCCAGGCACGTGAGAAGCTTAAGTCTCAGCCCCAGCACACACCAAGTGGGCCCCAGAAGTGGATTTCTGCACTATCTATCATAGTTTACTCATTTTCTGTAAACCTAGGCTACTAGTTTACTATTTAAACAACTTTTAGAGATTTACTTTGGATCTCATGACATTTTCAGATCTGAATATTATACACTTTGACGGCATGAGTCTCTAAACTCCATTGTTGGGGGTGAGGAGCTCTGCAGCGTCTCAATGAATTAATGCAATTGTTTTTATTTCTCCATTCAAACGTGTGTGTGTTCCGATCTAAGATGTTTATTCGCGCTTAATTGTGAAGGAGGTGATGATCCGTGACACTCATCACCTTCCTCAATCCATGAACGTGTGTCTAACAAACACCTCCATTCTACATCAGATTGAATGATCATCTCTTAGCTTCCTTAATCAGAATCTTTGTGGTATAAGCTAGAACTGATGGCGGCCACTCTTGAGGATCCGGAAAGTCTAAACCTTGTCTGTGGTATTCCGAGTAGGATTCAAGGATTGAATGGCTGTGACGAGCTTCAAACTCACGACTGCTGGGCGTGATGACAAACGCACAAGGATCAATGGATCCTATTCCAACATGATCGAGAACTAACAGCTGATTAGCCGTGCTGTGACAGAGCATCTGGACCGTTTTCACTGAGAGGATGGCAAGTAGCCACTGACAATGGTGACACCCTACATACAGCTTGCCATGGATGGAACTTTACAAACAATTGAGTTGAATATTACATTGCAGGAATTCAGAGGACAAAGCATCTCCAAAACTCCAACATATTCTCCATCAATAAAGTAACAATTATTTATTCCAAACACTTTTACTTCTTACAATTAAATCCAAATAACCTTATTGGCATCCTGACTAAGATTAATAAAATAAACATAGCTTGCTTCAAATCAATAATCTCCGTGGGATCGACCCTTACTCACGTAAGGTACTACTTGGACGACCCAGTGCACTTGCTGGTTAGTTGTGCGGAATTGTCAAGAATTGTGATTTTAAATTTCGTGCACCAAGTTTTTGGCGCCGTTGCCGGGGATTGTTCGAGTTTGAACAACTAAAGGTTTATTTTATTTCTTAGATTAGGAATAGTTTATTTTGTTATTATAGAGTCATTCAGTTCTGATAGGATAATTTTTTTTTAAAAATTTTTTTTCAAAAATATTATTTTTCTTTACCAATTTTAATCTTTTTCGTGAGTTTAGTGTCTTGTTCTAAGTTTGGTGTCAATTGCATATTTTATATTTTTCCTTTAAATTTTAGAATTTGTGTTTTTTTTGTTCTTCATTGATCTTTAAGTTGTTCTTGTTTATTTTTCTTCTTTGATCTTGAGTTTTTCTTGTTCTATGTCTTTTCTTGTTTTTCTTGTGCTAATCCAAAGCATTAGTCTTCCAAAAGAAATATACCTATTCAGAACAATTGTTACCTTTTCTGCCCAATTGGCTAGAGCGTTGGTCTATGTTCTTGGTAATTGGGTATCTTTATTTTAAAACTTCTTTTAAAAATAATTTTTCTTGATTTAATCTTGTGCCAAACTTTAAGTTTGGTGTTTTCTTGTTAATTTTTCTTCAATTTTCGAAAATTTAGTGAAGTTTTCTAAAAATTTTAAGTTTGGTGTTCTTTCTTTTGTTCTTGTGTTCTTGTGAATCTTCAAGGTGTTCTTGAGTTTTTCTTGTGTTTTGATCTTAAAATTTTTAAGTTTGGTGTTCCTAGGTGTTTTCTCTCCAAAATTTTTGAAAATAAGGAGCATTAGATCTAAAAAATTTAAGTCTTGTGTCTTTTGTGTGTTTTTCTCTTTCATCATAAAATTCAAAATTCAAAAAAAAAATATATATATATATATATATATATATATATTTTCTAACTAATTTTAAACTACATTTTCGAAAATTTTATAAAAAAATTCAGATTTCAATTTCAAAATTTTTCAAAATTTATCCTAACCACTTTCTCCTTTTCCTCAAATTTTTCGAAAATCTTCAAAAAAAAAATATTTTCATTTTTTTATTTCGTTTTTATTTGCTTTATTTTTATTTTATTTTATAAAATAAATTTTTATAAAATAAATAATATCAACATACATACCATCTCCCTTGCTCCATCATGGAACTAAGTGGAAATGCACAGTCCAAGAGGACTCTGGGGTCATATGCTAGCCCCACTACTGCTTCATATGGGAGTAGTATCTGTATACCCTCCATTGGAGTTAGTAGCTTTGAGTTGAATCCTCAGCTCATTATCATGGTGCAGCAAAGCTGCCAGTATTTCGGTCTTCCACATGAAGAACCTACAGAGTTTCTGGCACAATTTTTACAAATTGCTGACACAGTACATGATAAGGAAGTAGATCAGGATGTCTACAGATTATTACTGTTTCCATTTGCTGTAAAAGATCAAGCTAAGAGGTGGTTAAATAACCAACCTAAGAACAGCATAAAAACATAGAAACAGCTGTCAGAAAAATTCCTGAATCACTATTTCCTCCAAAACGGATGACACAGCTAAGGCTAAGCATCCAAGGCTTCAAACATGGTGATAATGAATCCCTTTATGATGCCTGGGAGAGATACAGAGAGATGCTAAGAAAATGCTCCTCTGAGATATTTTCAGAGTGGGTGCAATTAGACATCTTCTACTATGGGCTTACAGAAAAAGCTCAGATTTCTTTAGATCACTCAGCTGGTGGATCTATACATATGAGAAAAACAATTGAAGAAGCTCAAGAGCTTATTGATACAGTTGCCAGAAATCAGCATCTGTACCTAAGCAGTGAATCTTCCATGAAAGAAGAAGCTAAAACAGTAACTGCTGAACTCAGTCCTGTGGATCAGGCTAATGAATTCAATCAGCAATTAGACTTTTTAACCCAGCAGCTAGCCGAATTCAAGGAAATACTACAGAAAACAAGAATGGCTAACAGGAATATGGAAGTACAGTTAAAGCAAACAGAAAAGCAACTGTTAAAACAAATAGCAGAAGAATGCCAAGCAGTTCAATTAAGAAGTGGGAAAACATTAAATACCTCACTTCAAAGCAGCAGGAAGCCAAGAAATGAACAAATGGCTACTCAAAATCCCTCTGAGGACAATCAGAGCCCAGAGAGGAATAATGCTGGTGCTGAACGCCCAGACCATGCTCATTCCTGGCGTTCAACGCCAGAAACAAGCATGAATCCGGCGTTGAACGCCCAAAGGAAGCACAGTTCTGGCGTTCAGACGCCAGTAACAGATAAGGAGTTGGTGTCTAACGCCACTCCAGCTTCCACCCCTGGCATTCAAATGCCAGTGGGGGATCAGTCACATACAAGTGCTGATAACAACCCTTCTAAAAAGGCTTCCCAACCCACTTATGTAAGTAATAAACCTGCAGCAACTAAGGTTGAGGAATATAAAGCCAAACTGCCTTATCCTCAAAAACTCCGCCAAGCGGAACAGGATAAGCAATTTGCCCACTTTGCAGACTATCTCAGGACTCTTGAAATAAAGATTCCGTTTGCAGAAGCACTTGAGCAAATACCCTCTCATGCTAAGTTCATGAAAGAGATCTTAAGTCATAAGAAGGATTGGAGAGAAACTGAAAAAGTTTACCTCACTGAAAAATGCAGTGCAGTCATTCTGAAAAGCTTACATGAGAAGCTTAAAGACCCCGGGAGCTTTATGATACCATGCACATTAGAGGGTAATTGTACCAAGCAAGCTCTGTGTGATCTTGGGGCAAGTATCAACCTAATACCTGCATCTATTATCACAAAGCTCGGTTTGACTGAAGAAGTCAAACCAACCCGGATATGTCTTCAACTTGCTGATGGATCCATTAAATACCCATCAGGTGTGATTGAAGACATGATTGTCAAGGTTGGGCCATTTGCCTTTCCTACTGACTTTGTGGTGCTGGAAATGGAGGAGCACAAGAGTGCAACTCTCATTCTAGGAAGACCTTTCCTAGCAACTGGCCGAACCCTCATTTACGTCCAAAAAGGGGAAGTAACCCTGAGAGTCAATGAGGAGGAGTACAAGTTGAATGTTGTCAAAACCATGCAACATCCAGACACCCCAAATGACTGCATGAGTGTTGATATCATTGACTCTCTGGTAAGAGAGGTCAATATGGCTGAGAGTCTCGAATCAGAGTTAGAGGACATCTTTAAAGATGATCAGCCTGATTTGGAGGAATCAGAGAGAATAATAGAACCTCTGAAAATCCCTCAGGAAGAGGAGAAACCTCCCAAACCCGAGCTCAAACCATTACCACCATCCCTGAAATATGCATTTCTGGGAGAAAGTGATACCTTTCCTGTAATTATAAGCTCTACCCTAGAGCCACAGGAAGAGGAAGCACTAATTCAAGTGCTAAGGACACACAAGACAGCTCTTGGGTGGTCCATCAGTGATCTTAATGGCATTAGCCCAGCCAGATGCATGCACAAGATCCTATTGGAGGGTGATGCCAAGCCAGTGGTTCAACCACAAAGGCGGCTGAATCCAGCCATGAAGGAAGTGGTGCAGAAGGAGGTCACTAAATTACTAGAGGCTGGGATTATTTATCCTATTTCTGACAGCCCCTGGGTAAGCCCTGTTCAAGTTGTACCTAAGAAAGGTGGCATGACAGTGGTTCACAATGAAAGAAATGAACTGGTTCCTACAAGAACAGTTACATGGTGGCGTATGTGTATTGATTATAGAAGGCTCAATACAACCACCAGAAAGGATCATTTTCCTTTACCATTCATAGACCAGATGCTAGAAAGACTAGCAGGTCATGAATACTACTGCTTCCTGGATGGATATTCAGGTTATAATCAAATTGCAGTAGATCCCCAGGATCAAGAGAAAATGGAATTCACATGTCCATCTGGAGTATTTGCATACAGAAGGATGCCATTTGGCCTGTGCAATGCACCTGCAACCTTTCAGAGGTGCATGCTCTCAATTTTTTCTGATATGGTGGAAAAATTTCTGGAAGTCTTCATGGATGACTTTTCAGTATTTGGAGACTCATTCAGCTCCTGTCTTGACCATCTAGCACTTGTTCTAAAGAAATGCCAAGAGACTAACCTGGTTTTAAACTGGGAAAAATGTCACTTTATAGTGACTGAAGGAATTGTCCTTGGGCATAAAATTTCGAACAAGGGAATAGAGGTGGATCAAGCTAAGGTAGAGGTAATTGAAAAATTACCACCACCTGCCAATGTTAAGACAATCAGAAGCTTTCTGGGGCATGCAGGATTCTATAGGAGGTTTATAAAGGATTTTTCAAAAATCGCCAAACCTCTGAGCAACCTGCTAGCTGCTGACATGCCATTCGTCTTTGATAAGGAGTGTCTGCAGGCATTTGAGACTCTGAAAGCTAAATTGGTCACAGCACCAATCATTTCTGCACCAAACTGGACATTGCCATTTGAACTAATGTGTGATGCCAGTGACCATGCCATTGGTGCAGTATTGGGACAAAGGCATGACAAGCTTCTGCACGTCATTTACTATGCCAGCCGTGTTCTAAATGACGCACAGAAGAACTACACAACCACAGAAAAAGAGCTACTTGCAGTGGTTTACGCCATTGACAAATTCAGATCCTATTTAGTAGGATCAAAAGTGATTGTGTACACTGATCATGCTGCTCTTAAATATCTACTCATAAAGCAGGATTCAAAACCCAGACTTATAAGATGGGTGTCGCTTCTGCAAGAGTTTGATATAGAAATAAGAGACAGAAAAGGGACAAAGAATCAGGTAGCAGATCACCTGTCCCGAATAGAACCAGTAGAAGAGGCGTCCCTCCCTCTTACTGAGATCTCTGAAAACTTTCCGGATGAGCAACTCTCTGCCATCCAGGAAGTGCCATGGTTTGCAGACATTGCAAACTACAAGGCAATGAGATTCATACCCAAAGAATACAGTAGGCAGCAATCAAAGAAGCTGATCACAGATGCAAAGTATTATCTCTGGGATGAGCCGTATCTCTTTAAGAGATGTGCAGACGGAGTAATCCGTAGATGTGTGCCTAAAGAAGAAGCGCAGAAGATCCTATGGCACTGCCATGGATCACAGTATGGAGGACATTTTGGAAGTGAGCGAACAGCCACAAGAGTCCTCCAATGTGGCTTCTACTGGCCTACTCTCTATAAAGATTCTCGAGTGTTTGTACTTAATTGTGACAGTTGCCAAAGATCTGGCAATCTGCCTCACAGTTATGCCATGCCTCAACAAGGGATCTTAGAGATTGAGTTGTTTGATGTATGGGGTATTGACTTCATGGGACCTTTCCCACCATCATACTCAAACACTTATATTCTGGTGGCAGTGGATTATGTATCCAAATGGGTGGAGGCTATTGCAACACCCACTAATGACACTAAAATAGTGTTAAAATTCCTCCAGAAACATATCTTCAACAGATTTGGTACCCCTAGAGTATTAATCAGTGATGGGGGCACTCATTTCTGCAATAAACAGCTTTACTCTGCTTTGGTTCGTTATGGAGTTAGCCACAGGGTAGCTACTCCATATCACCCACAGACTAATGGGCAAACTGAAGTCTCAAATAGAGAACTCAAAAGAATCCTGGAACGGACTGTAATTAACCGTAGAAGGGATTGGGCAAGAAGCTTGGATGAATCTCTGTGGGCATACAGAACACCATT
Organism: Arachis stenosperma; assembly: GCF_014773155.1. Taxonomy (NCBI): domain Eukaryota; kingdom Viridiplantae; phylum Streptophyta; class Magnoliopsida; order Fabales; family Fabaceae; genus Arachis; species Arachis stenosperma. The sequence continues at coordinate 68,485,033 of NC_080381.1, read as the reverse complement.
CAAGACCCCTATAGGGACCTCTCCATACCAGCTTGTGTATGGAAAGGCATGTCACTTGCCAGTGAAACTGGAACACAAGGCCTACTGGGCAACCAGATTCCTAAACCTTGATGCCAAATTAGCTGGAGAAAAACGATTGCTCCAGTTAAATGAGCTAGAGGAATTTAGACTCAATGCTTTCGAGAATGCAAAAATTTACAAAGAGAAAGCGAAAAGATGGCATGATAAGAAATTGTCATCCCGAGTCTTTGAGTCGGGGCAGAAAGTTCTGCTATTTAATTCTAGGCTCAAATTATTCCCCGGGAAATTAAAATCCCGGTGGAGAGGTCCATATGTGATTACAAGTGTATCACCATATGGATACGTAGAGCTTCAGGATAATGAATCTAACAAAAAGTTCATTGTTAATGGACAGAGAGTTAAACATTATCTTGAAAGCAATTTTGAGCAAGAATGCTCAAAACTGAGACTTGATTAAAAGCTTAGTAATAGTCCAGCTAACGACATTAAAGAAGCGCTTGCTGGGAGGCAACCCAGCCACTCACAAAATTTAATTTTATTTGTTTCTGCTAATTAATTGATTTTTACAGATTTATGTCAGAGTATCTTCAAAAGGTAAAATAGCAATTGATTGAATTCACAGAGTTACAGGGAAATTTGGAAGCTCACTGGCATGAAAAAGCCAGTAAGAAACATTTTGGGTGTTGAACGCCCAAAAGAAGCACCCACTGGGCGTTCAACGCCAGTAAGGGTAGCCATCTGGGCGTTAAACGCCAGAAAGGAGCATCTTCTGGGTGTTGAACGCCAGAAAGAAGCACCTTCTGGGCGTTTAACACCAGATTGATAGCGTCCTGGGCGTTCAGAAAAATGCCCAGTGACAAAGGACTTCCTGGCGTTCAACGCCAGAAAGAAGCAACAGCTGGGCGTTGAACACCCAGGAGAAGCAACAATTAGGCGTTAAACGCCCAAAACATGCAGCAGTTGGGCGTTTAACGCCAGGATGGTGGGGAGGAGGTAAAATTCGTTTTTCTTCAAAAATTTTCTAATTTTTATGTTTCAATTCATGATTTCTTGCATAAACATGTTTCCAAATATCATCCTTCAATTCCAAAAATTTTAATCCTAATTTCTAAAATCCCTAATTTCTGAAATCTCTTTTTCAAAGATTTTACATGTATCTTCATCCACAAAGACAAATGATTTCCAATCCAATCCAACTCTTTTTTTTTAAGTTTTTCAAAATTTAATTATCTTTTAAAATCTTTTTCAAATTAAAAATTCAGATTTATTTCAGATCTTTTTAAATTATATCCTTTTCTTATCATATTTATCTTTTATAAATTATATCTCTTATCTTATATCTTATTCTTATTTTCGAATACCCACCCCCTCCCTTTATATTCACTTTCGGCGCCCCTCTCATCATCCACCATTCCACACTTGCTCTCCTCCTATCCCTCTTCTCTCTCTTCTTTTGCTTGAGGACAAGCAAACCTCTAAGTTTGGTGTGCTTATCTGTGATCACAAAAACATACTCACTTTGATCATGGCCCCTAAAGGAAAACAACCCAACCCAAGAGACAAGAAAGAGAATATTCCAAAGCAACTTTGGAATCAAGGGAAGTTCTTAACTAAAGAACATTCAGACCATTACTACAAGATAATGAGTCTAAGATCAGTGATCCCGGAAGTCAAGTTTGATATGAAAAAAGATGAATATCCGGAGATCCAAGAACAAATTCGAAACAGGAACTGGGAAATCCTAGCTAATCCTGAAACGAAAGTGGGAAGGAACATGGTTCAGGAGTTCTATGCTAATCTATGGCAGACAGACAGGCAAAGAATAATTGGAGCTGCCCTCTATGACCATCGGACCTTAGTTAGAGGAAAGATTATTCATACCCATCCTGACAAAATCAGGGAGATCTTTAAGCTTCCTCAATTGAAAGATGACCCAGACTCCTTTAATAGGAGAATGATGAGGGTAAATAAAGGCTTGGACAAGATTCTAGAGGATATATGCATCCCTGAAGCCAGGTGGACCACCAGCACGACTGGCATCCCAAATCAACTCAAAAGAGAAGATCTCAAACCAGTAGCCAGAGGCTGGCTGGATTTCATTGGGCGTTCTATATTGCCCACCAGCAACCGTTCTGAAGTTACTATTAAAAGAGCAGTGATGATTCACTGCATCATGTTGGGAAAAGAATTAGAAGTCCATCAACTGATCTCGTGTGAACTATACAAAATAGCAAACAGGAATTCCAAGGATGCCAGATTAGCCTATCCAAGCTTAATTTCTATGCTCTGCAGAGATGCTGGAGTGAAGATGGGAATAACAGAGTATATCTCAGTTGAGAGGCCAATCACTAGAATATCAATGGACAGACAACAGTTGCAGGATGATCCAATCAAGAGGAGAGCACAGGAAGTCCTCCCAGAACTTCCTCAATTCGAATCTTGGGAACATCTTGAGGCATCTATTTCCAAATTGCAAGAAGCTATGAACCAAATAAAGGAAGAACAGAACAATCAAAGTAGCATGCTTTGCAAACTGCTTAAGGAACAAGAAGAGCAAGGGCGTGATTTAAGGGAGCTGAAGCGCCAGAAATTAATCCTTGAAGGACCAAGCACCCCACAGATAAGAGGAACATCTACTTCTCAAAACACAGGTTGTTGAGTTCTAATTTTAGCTTTAACTCTGTGATAGTGTTATTATAGAAATTTACCTTAGGAGATATATAGAGTAGTAGTAGTAGTAGTTAGCATATCTATTCTAGTTTTATTCCCAATTAAAGTTATAATTTAATTTTCTCATCATCATCAGACATGAATAAAATAGTAGATTTTCAGAATAAAGAAGTAATTTATATTTTTCGAGTTCTTAATAATAAAAATTATAATTAATTATATGTGGTGGCAATACTTTTTGTTCTCTGAATGAATGCTTGAACAGTGCATATTTTATCCTGAATTTTACGAATATTGGCTCCTGAAAGAATGAGGAACACGAAAAATATTATTGATGATCTGAAAAATCATGAATTTGATTCTTGAAGCAAGAAAAAGCAGTGAAAAAAAAAATTTACAAGGAATCATTGGATTAAGAAAAGGATCCAAGCCTTTGAGCATCAGTGGATAGAAGGGCCCAAGGAAATAGTTCCAGGCCTAAGCGGCTAAACCAAGCTGTCCCTAACCATGTGCTAGTGGCATGCAGGTCCAAGTGAAAAACTTGAGACTGAGTGGTTAAAGTCATGATCCAAAGCAAAAAGAGTGTGCTTAAGAGCTCTGGACACCTCTAACTGGGGACTCTAGCAAAGCTGAGTCACAATCTGAAAAGGTTCGCCCAGTCATGTGTCTGTGGCATTTGTGTATCCGGTGGTAATACTGGAAAACAAAGTGCTTAGGGCCACGACCAAGACTCATAAAAGTAGCTGTGTTCAAGAATCAACATACTTAACTAGGAAAATCAATAATACTATCTGAATTCTGAGTTCCTATGGATGCCAATCATTCTGAATTTCAAAGGATAAAGTGAGATGCTAAAACTCTTTGGAAGCAAAAAGCTACTAGCCCCGCTCATCTAATTAGAATCTGAGCTTCACTTAAAACTCTGAGATATTATTGCTTCTTGATTTCTTTTTATCCTCTTTTATTCATCTAGTTGCTTGAGGACAAGCAACAGTTTAAGTTTGGTGTTGTGATGAGCGGATATTTTATACGCTTTTTGGGGGTAATTTCATGTAGATTTTAGTATGTTTTAATTAGTTTTTAGTTAAATATTATTAGTTTTTAGGAAAAAATCATATTTCTGGACTTTACTATGAGTTTGTGTGTTTTTCTGTGATTTCAGGTATTTTCTGGCTGAAATTGAGGGAGCTGAGCAAAAATCTGAGTTAGGATGAAAAAGGACTGCTGATGCTGTTGGATTCTGACCTCCCTGCACTCGAAATGGATTTTATGGAGCTACAGGAGTCCAATTGGCGCGCTCTCAACGGCGTTGACAATTAGACATCTAGGGCTTTCCAGCAATATTTAATAGTCCATACTTTGCGCGAAGATAGACGACGTAAACTGGCGTTCAACGCCAGTATCATGCTGCTGTCTGGCGTCCAGCGCCAGAAACAGGTTACAAGCTGGAATTCAACGCCAGAAACAGGTTACAACCTGGCGTTGAACACCCAAAACAGCCCCAGGCACATGAGAAGCTTAAGTCTCAGCCCCAGCACACACCAAGTGGGCCCCAGAAGTGGATTTCTGTACTATCTATCATAGTTTACTCATTTTTTGTAAACCTAGGCTACTAGTTTACTATTTAAACAACTTTTAGAGATTTACTTTGGATCTCATGACATTTTCAGATCTGAATATTATACACTTTGACGGCATGAGTCTCTAAACTCCATTGTTGGGGGTGAGGAGCTCTGCAGCGTCTCAATGAATTAATGCAATTGTTTCTATTTCTCCATTCAAACGTGTGTGTGTTCCGATCTAAGATGTTTATTCGCGCTTAATTGTGAAGGAGGAGGTGATGATCTGTGACACTCATCACCTTCCTCAATCCATGCACGTGTGTCTAACAAACACCTCCGTTCTACATCAGATTGAATGATCATCTCTTAGCTTCCTTAATCAGAATCTTTGTGGTATAAGCTAGAACTAATGGCGGCCACTCTTGAGGATCCGCAAAGTCTAAACCTTGTCTGTGGTATTCCGAGTAGGATTCAAGGATTGAATGGCTGTGACGAGCTTCAAACTCGCGACTGCTGGGCGTGATAACAAACGCAAAAGGATCAATGGATCCTATTCCAACATGATCAAGAACCAACAGCTGATTAGTCGTGCTGTGACAGAGCATTTGGACCGTTTTCACTGAGAGGATGGGAAGTAGCCACTGACAATGGTGACACCCTACATACAGCTTGCCATGGATGGAACTTTACAAACAATTGAGTTGAATATTACATTGCAGGAATTCAGAGGACAAAGCATCTCCAAAACTCCAACATATTCTCCATCAATAAAGTAACAATTACTTATTCCAAACACTTTTACTTCTTACAATTAAATCCAAATAACCTTATTGGCATCCTGACTAAGATTAATAAAATAAACATAGCTTGCTTCAAACCAATAATCTCCGTGGGATCGACCCTTACTCACGTAAGGTACTACTTGGACGACCCAGTGCACTTGCTGGTTAGTTGTGCGGAATTGTCAAGAATTGTGATTTTAAATTTCGTGCACCAACCACTAACTGGGTAAAGTAAGCTTTTATCAAAGATGGCCTCAATCATGCTCAATGCAATTCAAAACATCAATCGTTGGAAATAAAGAATCAAGCAAAACCAAGATTACAATCATATAAGTGATATATCACACAATAAACAAAATTAGTGGTTAAAATGTGTAACCATTCTTTTAAAGCTCAAAAACTCACAAGGTATTTGTTCTTTACTCTTCTATGTTCCATAAAAATCATTCAAGCAAGTTTAAAAATAATTTTCCAAATCAATTCTTTAGAAAGCCCTTCAAACAAAATTCTTCAAAATTTTTGTTGTTTTTCACCAAAATTATTTCCTATATGTATGTATGTTGTGACAGATGCAAATTTTTCAAAATTTCCGAGTTCTTTTCCTAATTTTCAACAATCAAAAAGTAACATGAACAATTAGGATCAAAATAAACTAGGCATATGCTATTCACATTATCCAATCACAATCCATATCTATACTATATACTATGCAAAAATGCATAATGCAATAGCTATTGATGAACTAAAATGTATATATTTATACTAAAAGAAAATGCAATGCAACAGTCAAAAAACACTCCAAATATCTACAAGAGACATAGTAAAAAGAAACAAAATAAAGTAAAATGCAGAATGTTCAGAAAGAAGGTTTACGCCCCCAAATGACGAATCCTTCCCCACACTTAAGCGTTGCACGGTCCTCCGAGCTCAAACAAAATCCGGGGAGAATGTCTCTAATGAGCTATGATGAGCGGATAATTTATACGCTTTTTGGCATTGTTTTTAGGTAGTTTTTAGTAAGTTCAAGCTACTTTTAGGGATGTTTTCATTAGTTTTTATGTTAAATTCACATTTCTGGACTTTACTATGAGTTTGTATGTTTTTCTGTGATTTCAGGTAATTTCTGGCTGAAATTGAGGGACTTGAGCAAAACTCTGAAAAAGGCTGACAAAAGGACTGCTGATGCTGTTGGAATCTGACCTTCCTGCACTCGAAATGGATTTTCTGGAGCTACAGAACTCCAAATGGCGCGCTCTCAACGGCGTTGGAAAGTAGACATCCAGAGCTTTCCAACAATATATAATAGTCCATACTTCATTCGGAAATTGATGACGTAACTTGGCGTTGAACGCCAAGTACATGCTGCTGTCTGGAGTTAAACGCCAAAAAAACGTCATGATCCGGAGTTGAACGCCCAAAACACGTCATAACTTGGAGTTCAACTCCAAGAGAAGCCTCAGCTCGTGGATTGATCAAGCTCAGCCCAAGCATACACCAAGTGGGCCCCGAAAGTGGATTTATGCATCAATTACTTACTCATGTAAATCATAAGAGCTAGTTTATTATAAATAGAACATTTAACTATTGTATTAGACATCTTTTGACAGTTTAATCTCTTGACTGTTTAGCCTTTGATTATTCGGTTTCTTGATCACTCAGGGGGCTGGCCATTCGGCCATGCCTGAACCTTTTACTTATGTATTTTCAACGGTGGAGTTTCTGCACACCATAGATTAAGGGTGTGGATCTCTGCTGTACCTCAAGTTTCAATACAATTACTATTACTTTTTATTCAATTCTCTCTTATTCTTATTCCAAGATATTCATTCGCACCCAAGAACATGATGAATGTGATGATTATGTGACGCTCATCATCATTCTTACTTATGAACGTGCGTGATTGACAACCACCTCCGTTTTACATGCAACCGAGCTTGAATGTGTATCTCTTAGATTCCCCAACAGAATCTTCGTGGTATAAGCTAGATAGATGGCGGCATTCATGAGGATCCGAAAAGTCTCACCTTGTCTGTGGTATTCCGAGTAGGATCCTGGGAATCCGGAAGGTCTAACCTTGTCTGTGGTATTCCGAGTAGGATTCCGGTAATGAATGACTGTGACGTGCTTCAGACTCACAAGTGTTGGGCGTTAGTGACAGACACAAAAGAATCAAGGGATTCTATTCCAGCTGGAGCGGGAACCAACCAGTGATTAGCCGTGCTGTGACAGAGCGCGTGAGTGTAGTTTTCACTGCGAGGATGGGATGTAGCCTTCGGCCAGTGTGATGCCTCCAGACGATTAGCCATGCGAGTGACAGCGCAGAGGACCATTTTCCAGAGAGGATACAAAGTAGCCATCGTCGAACGGTGAACCCCTATACACAGCTTGCTATGGAAAGGAGTAAGAAGGATTGAGTTGAAGCAATAGGAAAGTAGGCGTTCTTGAGCCATACAGTATCTCCATTCGCCTATCTGAAATTCGCACCAATGAATCTGCATAAGTATTCTATCCCTTTTATTATTATTTTATTATTAATTTTCGAAACCATAAACCAATTTAATCTGCCTAACTGAGATTTACAAGGTGACCATAGCTTGCTTCATACCAACAATCTCTGTGGGATCGACCCTTACTCACGTAAGGTTTATTACTTGGACGACCCAGTACACTTGCTGGTTAGTTGAACGGAGTTGTGAATTCAACCGGTGCCATAATAATGATTTCATACAAATACAAAGAATATGGATCACAATTTCGTCCACCAAGCTACACCTTTATTTGGCAGATGCGGGGGCTTGGGTTGTGTGGAAATCGCCAAGTCCAATGTGTGCTTGGCATCTCCATCCTCAGTGTCCTCCTCCTCTTCTGGCTCCTTGCCTCACGTCTCATCCTCAAAAATAATGAATAAAGTATAATTAAGAATCATAGGGCAAGTTGCACAAAAAGGTAAAGAGGAGAGTAAATAAGCATCTAATTGAGGAAGTTTGCATAGTGGTGTGGAATACACACAACGGCCGGTTAAAGTGGCATCCACACAATGAAAAAATAAGCATAAGTTCCTCAATTAAATGGCCTAAGATGCAAGCAATAGATGAGCATCAACTAAGGACAAGCAAACTTAGGCAACTACCAACAAGAGTGAATTGAATGTAGGAATTATTGGATATTGAAGTTATACAAGTGAAAGAGCAAAATTGATATAAAATAGCACAACAAATAATAACCAATGCAATGATGAGGAGAAAGTACTTATTCATCCTTAAAAATAATCAAATAATCACTTGGAAAGGTGCTTGCTACAAAAAGTGACAAGTCTTGATAAGAATCAAGTCAAGTCAACTCAAACAAATGCAAAGCATTAACAAGGAGCAAATACCTTGTGATGTGATTATATTGACTTAAAAACCATGATGAACAAGAAATTCCATTCCATTCACTAAATTTAATATGTACTTGTTAAAAGTTGCACCAAATAAGAGACAAAAAAGTCAATTTCTAAATTAATTTGGTGCAAGTAACTCAAGACAATGAACAAGTACATTATTGAAATTCCAATCCCAAAATAACTTCATAATCATTCAAAAGTGCACAATTCTTAATTAGAGTGCCAAACAAGGATATAGTCTAACACATATGGTTGCGACAACACATGCATTAAACAAAAAGTTCAATTCAAGCATTATGTCAAACACATGGAGTGTGGTGCACATATTCACAAATTTCGAACCAAAATTCAAATATCAACAACCCATAAAAGAGAAATTTGAACACTTGCAATTCAATAAGCAGACAATTAAACAAATCTAAGCTAAATTATCAAAGTTGAAGAAAGAAAATAGAAAGCAAGCAAGTAAACATAACAAAGAAGATTAAAACAAGAAAATTGAAAAACGAAAAATAGCGAAGAAAGGGATAGGCAACAGTGGCACTTGTGTTAGCCACTGTGAGGCTCACGGCGGCGGAGTTTGCCGGAGAAGAGAAGAAAGAGAGTGGAAAGAAGAAGAAGGAACAAGAAAGAAGAAGAGGAGAAGAAGAAAGAAGAGAGAGGGGGCGAAACAGGGAACCCTTTTTGAATGAGGCCCAGATCGCGACCTGTGCATACGCACAAGGTCGTGTGCTTACGCACACCAGCAAAGATTGAGGTCGTTCATACGCATAGGGCATGCGAACGCTGCTGGCAGAAGGGGTGTCAAGGCGTGTGTGTGCGAACGCATAGAACACATTTTTTTTAAACATGAAGCGTCAAAATTTCCAGCTATCACGCCTTCTGTGTGTACACACACAAGCCCGTGCGCACCCACAAAGGCAAAAAGAGAGGGGTGCAGACAGACAAGTCGTGCGACTGCTCCCACCAGAAGAGGCGCAAGCTGGTGTGCGCACCCACAAAGGAGTGCGCGCGCACAGAATGCAAAAATTGGGGGGTTGTGTGCGTACGCACAGTTTTCTCAAAAAATTTTAGTGCTCTAAGGCACCAAACTTGATATCCCAAATAGCATTTTCAACCCTAAAACTTTTTCTACCCTAAAACTACAAGATCAATACAAAAATTCTACCAAACTAAGCTAACTAAAAGAAGCAAAAATTCAACAAACAAATGCTAAAAGAGAGGGAGAGTTAGAAAGATGTTACCAAGCACTTTTATTTTATGTCTTTAAGTTAGACAATTAGGAGAGCCCATGCTATGGTGGCTTGTGCTTGACTTCCCCACCAATGCTAGAATGTCCAATGTCCTCTGGCATCCCAATTCTAACCATCAACAAAAACAAAAGAGAACCAAAGAGCAAGATATTTACATACTTACATATATACAATAGCCAACATTAACAGCATTGCAACTCCCCGGCAACGGCGCCAAATTTGATAACTAGGAATTTATCGTCGATCTAGATTTTCACAAAATAGGATCACATCGTTGAAATTATAGTCTAGACCAACAATTAACTCCCAAATCAAATGTTTTAAATCCAAATTTTAATTAACCTAGAGTATTTAAACCTCGGGTCGTCTTCCCTAGAAGTTGCAATGAAATGTACATTTATTGGCTATGAGGGAGAGCATGGGGATTGGGAACGCAAGAAAGAGCAAGTAATGTAAATAGTAAGAAAGTAAATAAGCATGCAAGGAATTAAAAGAAAGCAATCAAAAGCAATGAAAATGGAAATTAAATGCTAAAAATGACTTTTGGTGATAATTGGAGAATTTAGGATTCCTATCCAAGTTATAGACCACAAACATGGAAATTGTGTGGAATCAATGCAAACTAGCCAATCCTCCTTGAGAATTAGTCAAAAGAGTGTAATTGATCTCAATCCATAAGTCCTAGTCAACTTACTAATTAACTTAGTGAAAGACTAGCGTCAATGAAAACCAAACCAATTAACTATTCTCACACAATGCAGAATGGACATCCACAACTCAATTCCACACAAACACCCAATTTTTCAACCAAGAGTGAGAAAACTATACATGCAAGAAAGTAAACATGAAAGCAATAAAAGTCAAAGCAAGTAAACTTCAAATGCAAGAAATCTCTTGGCAAGTAATTGAGAGCTAAGGTTACCTATCCTAGACATTGACCACAAACATATGATGATTATGAAGAGTTAATCCTACTTAGTTAACCTTACATCAAAAATAAGTCAAATAGGCATAGTTGATTCCAATCCCTAAGTCCTATGTCAACACTAAGGGGTCACATATTGTCAAGGGAGACCAAATCAACTAACAACTCTAATGTATCAAACAAGAATGGACATCAATGACTCAAGGATCACCAAAGTCATCAATTTCAAGCCAATAGTGGATAAAAACTATGTAAAAACTAAGCCAAGCATTTTATCAAACACTTAGTGTGCATAAAAATAAAATAATATTAAATTTCATAGAAAATAAAAGCTAACTACCAAAAGCAAGAAAATGACAATAACAATTAAAGAAAGCAATAAATAACATGAAACATAAATTGTATTAATTGAAATTAAAATAAAAAGAGTGTTCATAAAATGGAAAATGACATAAAAGAGAAAACGACAAAAGAAATGAAGAAGATAAGGACAAGAAAGCATAGAAACATAAATGAAACTAGATGAAAGCAAGAATTAAAAATAGAAATCACAAAGAAAATAAACTAAGAACCCTAATTTCTAGAGAGAAAGGAGAGCTTCTCTCTCTAGAAAATAACCTACATAATGCTAAGCTAACCCTAATTGTTCTCCCTTTCATTCCTCTTCACTTTGGCCTTAAATAGCTTCAGAAAAAGAGTTGGACTGGGTTTTGGAGGCCCAGAATTCGCCCCCAGCGATTTGCATTAATGACCTCATACATATGCACGCGTGCGTACGCACGACCTACGGTGCATACGCACAGTTGCGCAAAATTTCCATCGTTCATACGCACCATATTTGGTGCTTACGCATCCTTGCACGAAGTCACCGTTGTATGTACACACGCATCACTGTGCGTACCCACCTTTGCAGCAGCTTCCAAACTTCATTTTCTTCATGATTTCTCCCTTTTGCATGCTTTTCTGTTCACTTCTTCCATCGCATACTTGACTTGGAAACCTGAAATCACTCAACAAATACATCAAGGCACCAAATGGGATTAAAGTGAATTAACTTTAGCTATTTTAAGGTCTAAAAAGCATGTTTACACAATTAAGTACAATTTAGGAAGAAATCTCAAAAGCATGCTATTTAGACGAATAAATGTGGGTTTGTGTGATGAAATCCACTCAAATCAAACCAAAATGTATCGTAAATAATGGACTCATCAATTTCCCCACACTTAAACAATAGCATATTCTCATGCTAAACACAACCAAAGGAGATGAATGAAAGGGTAAACATTTTATCTAATGCAACTACTTATGTGCATGCAAGTATGTATATACTATATATACCTATATATACTATAGTATCCTATTGAATTGGTGAAAACAAACAATCAAACTCCCAAGCAAGTATATAGATATATAGGGCTAAGCAAAGAAGTAGCTCAATGCAATCAAAATCAAAAGAATTGATTTAACTCATCAAAAAGAAGCAACTTGCAAGAATAAATGATAAGAAGTGTGGAAATATAGAGTTGAGTGATCGAACCCTCACTAGGTGTGTATACACTCTAATCACTCGCTGTCTAGGAGTCAATTCACTCAAGTCTCCTCTGATCATGCTTTCAAGGTTTTGCTTTTCATCTAACAATCAACAACCATGTGATGCATGAATGCAATTATCATGAGGACTTATTAGGGTTGTAATGGGGTTAGGGTTAAGGTGGGGTAGATATGGCTAAGTGGACTAAAGAATTAGATCTTTGATTAGCTCAAGTATCTCACCCAACCTATATCAACCAAATCACAAAAATTCATTCTAACCACCTACTACTTCGTTTCACGCACATTCATGCCTTAGTTTTTATTCAAAAGACATATGCATTTCTTATTCATTTTTTTTTCTTTGGGACAACCTTTGTCCCATCTTATTACTATATTTTATTTTTTTCTTTCATTTTATTTTTTTCTTCTTTTCTATTTCTTTTTTTTCTATGACAAATGCATATGGTTAAAGTAAATTGACACATGAATGTGCACCAATTTTTCCAAATTTTTCAATAAGTACCCTGGTGGACGAAATTATGATTCATCAATGTTGTATTCTTTGTTGTTGTATGGAATAATTATAATGGCTCTTTGCTATGTGTGGACACAACTCCGTTCAACTTAACCAGCAAGTGTACTGGTCATCCAAGTAATACCTTATGTGAGTAAGGGTCGATCCCACAGAGATTGTTGGTATGAAGCAAGCTATGGTCATCTTGTAAATCTCAGTCAGGCGGATAATAATTGATTATGGATTTTCGAAAATTAATAATAAATAATAAACATAAAATAAAGATAAAGTTACTCATGTAATCCAATGATGGGGATTTCAGATAGGCGTATGGAGATGCTGTGCTCCTCCTGAATCTCTACTTTCCTACTGCTTTTATCCAATTTTATCACTCCCTTCTATGGCAAGTTGTATGTAGGACATCACCGTTGTCAATGGCTACATCCCATCCTCTCAGTGAAAATGGTCCAAATGCTCTGTCACAGCACGGCTAATCATCTGTCGGTTCTCAATCAGGTTGGAATAGAATCCCTTGATTCTTTTGCGTCTGTCACTAACGCCCAGCCTTCAGGAGTTTGAAGCTCATCACAGTCATTCAATCCCGGAATCCTACTCGGAATACCACAGACAAGGTTAGACTTTCCGGATTCCCATCAATGCCGCCATCAATTCTAGCTTATACTACGAAGATTCTGATTAAGGAATCCAAGAGATATGCGCCCGGCCTAAGGTAGAACAGAAGTGGTTGTCAGTCACGCGCGTTCATAGGTGAAAATGATGATGAGTGTCACGGATCATCACATTCATCAAGTTGAAGTGCAACGAATATCTTAGAATAGGAATAAAGAGAATTGAATAGAAACAGTAGTAATTGCATTAAAACTTGAGGTACAGCAGAGCTCTACACCCTTAATCTATGGTGTGTAGAAACTCCACCATTGAAAATACATAAGTGAAAGGTTCAGGCATGGCCGAATGGCCAGCCCCCAAGTTCTACGGACTAGGCGTCCAGAGATCGCTAATACACTAGTAAAAAGTCCTATTTATAATAAACTAGCTACTAGGGTTTACATGAGTAAGTAATTGATGCATAAATCCACTTCCGGGGCCCACTTAGTGTATGTTTGGGCTGAGCTTGATCTATCCACGAGCTGAGGCTTCTTTTGGAGTTGAACGCCAAGTTGTAACGTGTTTTGGGCGTTCAACTCCGGGTCGGGACGTGTTTCTGGCGTTTGACTCCAGACAGCAACATGGAACTGGCGTTGAGCGCCAGTTTACGTCGTCAATTCCCGAATAAAGTATGGACTATTATATATTGCTGGAAAGCTCTGGATGTCTACTTTCCAACGCCATTGAGAGTGCGCCATTTGAAGTTCTGTAGCTCCAGAAAATCCATTTCGAGTGCAGGGAGGTCAGATTCCAACAGCATCAGCAGTTCTTTGTTAGCCTTTTTTTTCAGAGTTTTGCTCAAGTCCCTCAATTTCAGGCAGAAATTACCTGAAATCATAGAAAAACACACAAACTCGTAGTAAAGTCCAGAAATGTGAATTTAACATAAAAACTAATGAAAACATCCCTAAAAGTAGCTTGAACTTACTAAAAACTACCTAAAAACAATGCCAAAAAGCGTATAAATTATCCGCTCATCACAACACCAAACTTATATTGTTGCTTGTCCCCAAGCAACTGAAAATCAATTAGGATAAAAAGAAGAGAATATACTATAAATCCCAAAAATATCAATGAATATTAATTCTAATTAGATGAGCGAGACTTGTAGCTTTTTGCTTCTAAACAGTTTTGGCATCTCACTTTTTCCTTTGAAGTTTAGAATGATTGGCTTCTCTAGGAACATAGAATTTCGGATAGTGTTATTGACTTTCCTAGTTAAGTATGTTGATTCTTGAACACAGCTACTTATGAGTCTTGGCCGTGGCCCTAAGCACTTTGTTTTCCAGTATTACCACCGGATACATAAATGCCACAGACACATGACTGGGTGAACCTTTTCAGATTGTGACTCGGCTTTGCTAGAGTCCCCAGTTAGAGGTGTCCAGAGCTCTTAAGCACACTCTTTTTGCTTTGGATCACGACTTTAACCACTCAGTCTCAAGCTTTTCATTTGGACCTTCATGACATAAGCACATGGTTAGGGACAGCTTGATTTAGCCGCTTAGGCCTGGATTTTATTTCCTTGGGCCCTCATATCCATTGATGCTCAAAGCCTTGGATCCTTTTTACCCTTGCCTTTTGGTTTTAAGGGCTATTGGCTTTTTCTGCTTGCTTTTTCTTTTTTCTTTCTATAATTTTTTCGCCACTTTTTTTTTCGTAAGTTTTTTGCTTTTTCACTGCTTTTTCTTGCTTCAAGAATCAATTTTATGATTTTTCAGATCCTCAATAACATTTCTCTTTGTTCATCATTCTTTCAAGAGCCAATAATTTTAACATTCATAAACAACAAGATCAAAAATATGCCCTGTTTAAGCATTCATTCAGAAAACAAAAAGTATTGTCACCACATCAATATAATTAAACTAAATTCAAGGATAAATTCGAAATTCATGTTCTTTTGAATTAAAAACATTTTTCATTTAAGAGAGGTGAAGGATTAATGGAATTATTCATAACTTTAAGATATAGTTACTAAACACTAACGATCATGAAGTAGAGACACAAAACATAAATGAACACAACATAAAAACCGAAAAGCAGAAAGAAATAAGAACAAGGAATGAATCCACCTTAGTGGCGTCTTCTTCTTGAAGGACCAACAATGTCCTTAAGCTCTTCTATGTCCCTTCCTTGCCTTTGTTGCTCCTCCCTCATTGCTCTTTGATCTTCTCTTATTTCATGAAGAATGATGGAGTGCTCATGATGTTCCACCCTTATTTGTTCCACATTGTAGCTCAAATCTTCTAAGGAAGTGTTGAGTTGTTCCCAATAGTTGTTGGGAGGAAAGTGCATCCCTTGAGGCATCTCAGGGATTTCTTGATGATGAGCTTCCTCATGCATCTCTTGAGATCCGTGGAGGGTCTCTCTTGCTTGCTCCATCCTCTTCTTGGTGATGGGCTTATCCTCTTTAATGGGGATATCTCCTTCTATGACAACTCCACCTGAGTAACATAGATGGCAAATAAGGTGAGAAAAAGCTAGCCTTGCCATGGTGGAGGGCTTTTCGGCTATTTTGTAGATTTCATTGGAGATGACTTCATGAACTTCTACTTCCTCTCCAATCATGATGATATGAATCATGATGGCCCGATCCACAGTAACTTCAGATCGGTTGCTAGTGGGAATGATGGAGCGTTGAATAAACTCCAACCATCCTCTAGCCACAGGCTTGAGGTCCAGTCTTCTCAGTTGAACTGGCTTGCCTTTGGAGTCTTTTTTCCATTGAGCTCCTTCCACACATATGTCCATGAGGACTTGGTCCAACCTTTGATTAAAGTTGAACCTTCTAGTGTAGGGGCGTTCATCTCCTTGCATCATGGGCAAGTGGAGCGCCAACCTCACATTTTCCGGACTAAAATCTAAGTATTTCCCTCGAACCATTGTGAGATAATTCTTTGGACTCGGGTTCATACTTTGATCATGGTTCTTAGTGATCCATGCGTTGGCATAGAATTCTTGAACCATTAAGATTCCGACTTGTTGCATGGGGTTGGTTAGGACTTCCCAACCTCTTCTTCGGATTTCATGTCGGATCTCCGGATACTCATTTTTCTTGAGCTTGAAAGGGACCTCTGGGATCACCTTCTTCTTTGCCACAACATCATAGAAGTGGTCTTGATGGCTTTTAGAGATGAATCTTTCTATCTCCCATGACTCGGAGGTGGAAGCTTTTGTCTTCCCTTTTCCTTTTCTAGAGGATTCTCCGGCCTTAGGTGCCATTGATGGTAATGGAAAAACAAAAAGCTTATGCTTTTACCACACCAAACTTAAAATAATGCTCGCCCTCGAGCAAGAGAAGGAGGAAGAGAAGAAGAAAAAGAAAATATGGAGGAGAAGGGGGAGTGTAGGTTTCGGCCAAGGTATAGAAGAGGGGGTTGTGTTGTGTGAAAATGAAGTAGAATGGAGGGGTTTATATAGGAAAAGGGGAGAGGGTAGGTTCGGACATTTAGGGTGGGTTTGGGTGGGAAAGAAATTTGAATTTTTGAAGGTAGGTGGGGTGTATGAGGAAGAGTGGATGGATGTGAGTGGTGAAGGGGGTAATTGGGAAGAGAGATTGAAGTTATTGGGAAGTGTGTTTTGGGGAATAGTGTTATAGGATTAGGAGGTAAGGTGGGAATATGTTAGGTGGGGATCCTGTGGGGTCCACAGATCCTGAGGTGTCAAGGATTTACATCCCTGCACCAATTAGGCATGTAAAATGCCTTTGCACACCATTCTGGCGTTTAAACGCTGAGATGATGCACACTCTGGGCGTTCAACGCCCATGTGTAGCATGTTTCTGGCGTTGAACGCCAGTTCCATGCTTGTTACTGGCGTTCAGCGCCAGCTTTCCTCAAGGCACATTCCTGGCGTTCAAACGCCAGAATGTTGCTTGTTTTTGGCGTTCAGCGCCAGATTCATGCTCTGTTCTGGCGTTGAACGCCAGCCAGATGCTCCTTACTGGCGTTGAACGCCAGTATGTACTCCCTCCAGGGTGTGATTTTTCTTCTGCTGTTTTTGATTCTGTTTTTAATTTTTATATTTTTTTTCGTGACTCCACATGATCATGTACCTAATAAAACACAAAATAACAATAAAATAAAAATTAGATAAATAAAATTGGGTTGCCTTCCAATAAGCACTTCTTTAATGTCACTAGCTTGACAGTGGGCTCCCATGGAGCCTTACAGGTGATCAGGTCAATGTTGTATAGTCCCAACACCGAACTTAGAGTTTGGTTGTGGGGTCTTAACACCAAACTTAGAGTTTGGTTATGGCCTCCCAACACCAAACTTAGAATTTGACTGTGGGGGCTCTGTTTGACTCTGTACTGAGAGAAGCTCTTCATGCTTACTCTCTTTTGTCACAGAGGGATGGCCATGTGCCTTAAACACAAGGTAGTCCCCATTCAATTGAAGGACTAATTCACCTCTGTTGACGTATATCACAGCTCCTGCTGTGGCTAGGAAAGGTCTTCCAAGGATGATGCATTCACCCTCTTCCTTCCTAGTGTCTAAGATTATGAAATCAGCAGGGATGTAAAGGCATTCAACCTTTACTAACACGTCCTCTACTACTCCATAAGCTTGTCTTAATGACTTGTCTGCCAATTGTAATGAGAACAAGGCAGGTTGTACCTCAATGATCCCCAGCTTCTCCATTACAGAGAGTGGCATAAGATTTATCCCTGACCCCAGATCACATAGATCTTTTTCAAAGGTCATGGTGCCTATGGTACAAGGTATTAAGAACTTGCCAGGATCTTGTCTCTTTTGAGGTAAAATTTGCTGAATCCAGGTATCTAGTTCATTAATGAGCAAGGGAGGTTCACTTTCCCAAGTCTCATTACCAAACAACTTGGCATTCAGCTTCATGATAGCTCCTAAATATTGAGCAACTTGCTCTCCAGTCACATCTTCATCCTCTTCAGAGGAAGAATAGTCTTCAGAGCTCAAGAATGGCAGAAGGAGATTTAATAGAATCTCTATAGTCTCTATATGAGCCTCAGATTCCTTTGGATCCTTAATAGGAAACTCCCTCTTGCTTGAGAGACATCCCAGGAGGTCCTCCTCACTAGGATTTTCGTCCTTCTCTTCCCTTGTGCATTCGGCCATATTGATCACATCAAATGGCCTTGCACTCTCCTTTTGGATTCTCTTCTGTATTGCTTGGGAGAATACTGGGAGGAGTTTCAATGACTTTCTTACTCAGCTGGCCCACTTGTGCCTTCAGATTTCTAATGGATGATCTTGTTTCACTCACGAAACTTAAAGTGGCCTTAGACAGATCAAAGACTAGATTGGCTAAATTAGAGGGGCTTTGCTCAGAATTCTCTGTCTGTTGCTGAGAAGATGATGGAAAAGGCTTGCTATTGCTCAGCCTATTGCGTCCACCATTGTTAAAGCCTTGTTGAGGCTTTTGTTGATCCTTCCATGAGAAATTTGGATGATTTCTCCATGATGAATTATAGATGTTTCCATAAGGTTCACCCATGTAATTTACCTCTGCCATTGCAGGGTTCTCAGGATCATAGGCTTCTTCAGAAGCTGCCTCTTTAGTACTGTTGGATGCATTTTGCCATCCATTCAGACTTTGAGAAATCATGTTGACTTGCTGAGTCAACACTTTGTTCTGAGCCAATATGGCATTCAGAGCATCAATTTCAAGAACTCCCTTCCTCTGAGGCGTCCCATTATTCACGGAATTCTTCTCAGAAGTGTACATGAATTGGTTATTTGCAACCATGTCAATGAGTTCTTGAGCTTCTGCAGGCGTTTTCTTTAGGTGAATGGATCCACCTGCAGAATGGTTGATGAGCGGATAATTTGTATGCTTTTTGGCATTGTTTTTAGTATGTTTTTAGTATCTTTTAGATAGTTTTTAGTATATTTCTATTAGTTTTTAATTAAAATTCACTTTTCTGGACTTTACTATGAGTTTGTGTGTTTTTCTATGATTTCAGGTATTTTCTGACTGAAATTGAGGGTCCTGAGCAAAAATCTGATCCGGAGACTGAAAAGGACTGCAGATGCTGTTGGATTCTGACCTCCCTGCACTCGAAGAGGATTTTCTGGAGCTACAGAAGCCCAATTGGCGCGCTCTCAACGGCATTGGAAAGTAGACATCCTGGGCTTTCCAGCAATATATAATAGTCCATACTTTGCCCAAGATTTGATGGCCCAAACCGGCGCTCAAAGTCACCTACAGAAATTCCAGCGTTAAACGCCGGAACTGGCATAAAATTTGGAGTTAAACGCCCAAACTGGCATGAAAGCTGGCGTTTAACTCCAGAAAAGGTCTCTACACGAAATTCCTTCATTGCTCAGCCCAAGCACACACCAAGTGGGCCCGGAAGTGGATTTTTCTGTCATTTACTCATTCCTGTAAACCTTAGGACACTAGTTTACTACTTATAGGATCTTTTGACATTGTATCCGTACCTTATGACCTCATAACATTTTTGTACACGTTTCTTTCCACAGTATGAGCCTCTAAACCCCATGGTTGGGGGTGAGGAGCTCTGCTGTGTCTTGATGGATTAATGCAATTACTACTGTTTCCTATTCAATCATGCTCGCTTCAATTCTAAGATAACACTTGTTCTTAATCCGGATGAATGTGATGATCCGTGACAATCATCATCATTCTCAACTATGAACACGTGCCTGACAACCACCTCTGTTCTATCTTAGATTGAGTAGTTATCTCTTGGGTTCTTTAATCGGAATCTTCGTGGTATAGGCAGGACTTGATGGCAGCATTCAAGAGAGTCCGGAAGGTCTAAACCTTGTCTGTGGTATTCTGAGTAGGATTCAATGATTGAATGACTGTGACGTGCTTCAAACCTGTAACCTATTGGGCGTTAGTGACAGACGCAAAAGAGGGATTCTATTCCGGTAGGGGAGGGAACCAAACCGGTGATTGGCAGTACTGTGACAGAGTGCGTGCATTAGCTTTCACTGCGAGGATGGGAGGTAGCCATTGACAACGGTGAAACCCTACACGAGCTTGCCATGGAAGGAGACTTGCGTGTTTGATGAAGAAGACGGTAGGAAAGCAGAGATTCAGAAGATGGAGCATCTCCAAACCTCAACCCATTCTCCATTACTGCAATACAAGTAACCATTACATGTTCTTTTGCTTCTTACAATCAATCCTGATAATTTCTGATATCCTGACTAAGATTTACAAGATAACCATAGCTTGCTTCAAGCCGACAATCTCCGTGGGATCGACCCTTGCTCACGCAAGGTATTACTTGGACGACCCAGTGCACTTGCTGGTTAGTTGTGCGGGATTGCAAAAGTGTTATTGCAATTTCGTGCACCAAGTTTTTGGCGCCGTTGCCGGGGATTGTTCGAGTTTGGACAACTGACGGCTTATCTTGTTGCTTAGATTAGGTTTGTTTTGTTTTTAATTGGTTTAGAGTCTTTTAGTTGAGTCTAGTTTCATATTCTAAGTTTGGTGTCAATTGCATGCTTTTATTTTTCTTTTAAAATTTTCGTTTTCGCATAGTCTTAGTCCCTTTTTGATTCATAAAAATTCTGAGTTTGGTGTCCTCTTTGTGTTTTTCCTTTAAAATCTTCGAAAAAATTAGTGTTTGATTTTCTAAAATTTTAAGTTTGGTGTCTTTTTGTGTTTTTCTCTTTCCTCTTTTTAAGAATCAAATCTTTTTCATAAAAAATTTTTTCAATCATATCTTCTTAATTGCTGTTTTCAAAATCTTTTTTTTTACTAATTGATTCAGTTCTCAAATTGCTTTGATCTCATTTTCCCTTTTGATTTTCGAATTTTTTATTTAAATTTCTTTTTATTTTATTTTTTTTCGGTTATTTCAAAAAAAAAAATAAACAAAATTTATCTCTTTGCAATTATTATCATTTCCCTTTTGTCCATCATGGACTCAAGTGGAATTAATCAGTCCAAAAGGACTCTGGGGTCATATGCTAACCCCATTACAGCTGCATATGGGAGTAGCATCTGTATACCTCCCATCAAAGCAAGCAGCTTTGAGCTAAATCCTCAACTCATTATCATAGTGCAGCAAAATTGCCAGTATTCCGGTCTTCCACAGGAAGAACCTACTGAGTTTCTGGCACAGTTTTTACAAATTGCTGACACAGTACATGATAAAGAGGTGGATCAGGATGTCTACAGACTATTACTGTTTCCATTTGCTGTAAAAGATCAAGCTAAAAGGTGGTTGAATAACCAACCTACAGCAAGCATAAAGACATGGAAACAGTTGTCAGACAAATTCCTGAATCATTTTTACCCTCCAAAGAGGATGACACAGCTAAGGCTGGACATCCAAGGCTTTAAACAAGAGGATAATGAATCCCTTTATGATGCCTGGGAGAGGTATAGAGGTATGCTAAGGAAATGTCCCTCTGAAATGTTTTCAGAGTGGGTCCAGTTAGACATTTTCTACTATGGGCTTACAGAAAAAGCTCAGATGTCTTTAGACCACTCAGCTGGTGGATCTATACACATGAGGAAGACAATTGAAGAAGCTCAAGAGCTCATAGACACTGTTGCTAGAAACCAATACTTATATTCTAGCAATGAGTTCGTTCCAAAGGAGGAGGTCATGGCATTAGTCACTGATCCTAATCCTCAGGAACAGATGAATGAGCTTAATCAACAGTTGCTCCTGATGACAGAACAGTTAGCAGAATTTAAAGAAATGCTCCATGATACTAAGGTTGCTAATAAGAGCATAGAACTGCAGTTGAATCAAGCAAAACAACAAATATCTAAACAAATAACAGAGGAATGTCAAGCAGTTCAATTGAGGAGTGGGAAGACCTTGAATAACACTGTTCAAAAGAGCAAAAAGCCAAACAAGGAACAATTGACAGAGGACAACCAAACCTCTGTTCAAAATCCCTCTGAGGACAGTAAGAGCCCAGAGAGGAATATTGGCGTTCAAACGCCAGAAAGGGAAGGAAAGCTGGCGTTAAACGCCCATTCCTTGCCCAGTTCTGGCGTTCAAACGCCAGAAAAGGAAGGGAAGTTGGCGTTTAACGCCCAAACTTCACCCATTCCTGGCGTTCAAACGCCAAGGGAGGATCAGACACCTGAGAGTGCTGACAGTAATCCCTCTAACAAGGCTTCTTCAACCACTTCTGTAAGGAATAAACCTGCAGCATCTAAGGTTGAAGAATATCAAGCCAAGATGCCTTATCCTCAGAAACTCCGCAAAGCGGAACAGGATAAACAATTTGCCCGCTTTGCAGACTATTTAAGGACTCTTGAAATAAAGATTCCGTTTGCAGATGCACTTGAGCAAATACCTTCTTATGCTAAGTTCATGAAGGAAATCTTAAGTCATAAGAAGGATTGGAGAGAAACTGAAAAAGTGTTTCTCACTGAAGAATGCAGTGCAGTCATTCTAAAAAGCTTACCAGAAAAGCTTCAAGATCCTGGAAGCTTTCTGATACCATGCACATTAGAAGGCACTTGCACCAAGACAGCTTTATGTGATCTTGGAGCAAGCATCAATCTAATACCTGCATCCACTATCAGAAGCTTGGGCTGATTGGAGAAGTCAAACCAACCAGGATATGCCTCCAACTTGCTGATGGCTCCATTAAACACCCATCAGGCATAATAGAGGACATGATTGTCAAGGTTGGGCCATTTGCCTTTCCAACTGACTTTGTGGTGCTGGAAATGGAGGAGCACAAGAGTGCAACTCTCATTCTAGGAAGACCTTTCCTAGCAACTGGACGAACTCTCATTGATGTACAAAAGGGGGAAGTAACCTTGAGAGTCAATGAGGATGAGTTCAAGTTGAATGCTGTAAAAGCTATGCAGCATCCAGACACACCAGAGGACTGCATGGACGCTGACATTATTGACTCTCTGGTAGAAGAGATCAATATGGCTGAAAGCCTAGAATCAGAGCTTGAGGACATCTTCAAAGATGCTCAAACTGATCAGGAAGAGCCAGAGGAGGCAAAGGAATTTTCGAAAATTCCTCAGGAGGAGGATAAGCCTCCTAAGCCTGAACTCAAACCACTACCATCATCCTTGAAATATGCATTTCTGGGAGAGGGTGACACTTTTCCAGTGATTATAAGCTCTGCTTTAAATTCACAGGAAGAGGAAGCACTGATTAAAGTGCTAAGGACACACAAGACAGCTCTTGGGTGGTCCATAAGTGATCTTAAGGGCATTAGCCCAGCTAGATGCATGCACAAGATCCTGTTGGAGGATAATGCCAAACCAGTGGTTCAACCACAGAGGAGGCTAAATCCTGCCATGAAGGAGGTGGTGCAGAAAGAGGTCACTAAATTACTAGAGGCTGGGATTATTATCCTATTTCTGATAGCCCCTGGGTGAGCCCTGTCCAAGTTGTTCCCAAAAAGGGAGGCATGACAGTGGTTCATAATGAAAAAAATGAACTGGTTCCTACAAGAACAGTCACAGGGTGGCGCATGTGTATTGACTACAGAAGGCTCAATACAGCCACCAGAAAGGATCATTTTCCTTTACCATTCATAGACCAAATGCTAGAAAGACTAGCTGGTCATGATTATTACTGCTTTTGGATGGCTACTCAGGCTACAACCAAATTGCAGTAGATCCTCAAGATCAAGAGAAAACAGCATTCACATGCCCTTCTGGCGTGTTTGCCTATAGGAGAATGCCTTTTGGTCTGTGCAATGCACCTGCAACCTTTCAAAGATGCATGCTCTCTATCTTCTCAGATATGGTAGAGAAATTTCTGGAAGTCTTCATGGATGACTTTTCAGTATATGGAGACTCATTTAGCTCCTGTCTTAACCACCTATCACTTGTCCTGAAAAGATGCCAAGAAACTAACCTGGTTTTAAACTGGGAGAAATGTCACTTTATGGTGACTGAAGGAATTGTCCTTGGGCACAAAATTTCAAGCAGGGGGATAGAGGTGGATAAGGCAAAGGTAGAGGTAATTGAAAAATTACCACCACCTGCCAATGTTAAGGCAATCAGAAGCTTTCTTGGGCATGCAGGATTCTATAGAAGGTTTATCAAGGATTTTTCGAAAATTGCTAAACCATTGAGTAACCTGTTAGCTGCTGACACTCCATTCATCTTTGACAATGAGTGTCTGCAGGCATTTGAGACCCTGAAGGCTAAACTGGTCACAGCACCAGTCATCTCTGCACCAGATTGGGCATTACCATTTGAACTAATGTGATGCCAGTGATCATGCCATTGGTGCAGTGTTGGGACAGAGGCATAACAAACTTCTGCATGTCATTTATTATGCTAGCCGTGTTCTAAATGATGCACAGAAGAATTACACAACCACAGAAAAAGAGTTGCTTGCAGTGGTCTATGCCATTGACAAGTTTAGATCCTACTTAGTGGGATCAAAGGTGATTGTGTACACTGACCATGCTGCTCTTAAATACTTACTCACAAAGCAGGATTCAAAACCCAGACTTATAAGATGGGTGTTGCTTCTGCAAGAGTTTGATATAGAAATAAGAGACAGAAAAGGGACAGAGAATCAAGTAGCTGATCATCTGTCCAGAATAGAACCAGTAGCTGGGGCGTCCCTCCCTTCTACTGAGATCTCTGAGACTTTCCCAGATGAGCAACTCTTTGCCATCCAGGAAGCTCCATGGTTTGCAGACATTGCAAATTATAAAGCTGTAAGGTTCATACCCAAGGAATACAGCAGTGTGTAAAGAAAGAAATTAATTTCAGATGCCAAGTACTACCTTTGGGATGAACCATATCTCTTTAAGAGATGTGCTGACGGAGTGATCCGCAGGTGTGTACCCAGAGAAGAAGCACGAAGGATCCTATGGCACTGCCATGGATCACAGTATGGAGGACATTTTGGAAGTGAGCGAACAGCCACTAAAGTTCTCCAGTGCGGCTTCTACTGGCCTACTCTCTATAAAGATTCCCGAGAGTTTGTGCGTAACTGTGACAGTTGCCAAAGAGCTGGTAACCTGCCTCACGGATATGCCATGCCTCAATAAGGAATATTAGAGATAGAATTGTTTGATGTATGGGGAATTGATTTCATGGGACCATTCCCACCATCATACTCAAACACTTACATTCTGGTGGCAGTGGACTATGTATCTAAGTGGGTAGAAGCAATTGCTACACCCACTAATGATACCAAAACCGTGCTGAAATTCCTCCAGAAAAACATTTTCAGCAGGTTTGGCGTCCCCAGAGTGCTAATCAGTGATGGGGGCACTCATTTCTGCAATAAACAGCTATACTCTGCTATGGTTAGATATGGAATCAGCCATAAAGTGGCAACTCCGTATCATCCACAGACAAATGGGCAAGCTGAAGTCTCTAACAGAGAGCTAAAAAGAATCTTGGAACGGACTGTAATGGCCCGAAGAAAGGATTGGGCAAAGAGCTTGGATGATGCTCTGTGGGCATACAGAACAGCATTCAAGACTCCTATAGGAACCTCTCCATACCAATTGGTGTATGGGAAGGCCTGTCATTTGCCTGTGGAACTGGAACATAAAGCCTACTGGGCAACCAGATTCCTAAACATGGATGCACAGTTAGCTGGTAAGAAAAGACTGCTCCAGCTAAATGAGCTAGAGGAGTTCAGACTCAATGCCTTTGAAAATGCAAAAATTTATAAGGAAAAGGCAAAGAAGTGGCATGACAAGAGATTGTCAACCAGAGTCTTTGAGCCAGGACAGAAAGTTCTGCTCTTCAACTCCAGGCTCAAATTGTTTCCAGGAAAACTCAAGTCCCGGTGGAGGGGTCCGTATGTGATTACAGGAGTATCACCATATGGATATGTTGAGCTTCAAGATATTGATTCTGACAAGAAGTTCATTGTTAATGGACAGAGAATCAAGCACTATCTTGAAGGAAATTTTGAGCAGGAATGCTCAAAACTGAGACTTGAGTGATTCTCAGTGAAAGTCCAGCTAAAGACAGTAAAGAAGCGCTTGCTGGGAGGCAACCCAGTCATTAGAAAGTTGTATGAATTGTTCTTACAGAGGCAAGTATCAAAAATGAAGGAATTCACAGAGTGCAGAAGGATTCAGCTCAAAAAGCAGAGAAAATGAGCTTACTGGCGAAAAAAACGCCAGTAAGGGCATTTTGGGCGTTAAACGCCAGAATGGGCACCATTCTGGGCGTTTAACGCCAGTAATGGTACCATTTTGGGCGTTAAACGCCAGAATGGACACCATTCTGGGCGTTTAACGCCAGGTGTGCAGCATCCTGGGCGTTTTAGAAAAACGCCCAGTGAGGAAGAATTTCTGGCGTTTAACGCCAGCCAGGGTACCTGGCTGGGCGTTAAACGCCCAAGTGGGGCAACAGATGGGCGTTAAACGCCAGAATGGGTGCCATTCTGGGCGTTTAACGCCAGCTTGGTGGGGGGACCACAATTTTGTTTTCAAATTAGATTTTTTTCAAACTTTCCTTTTCTCACCCATACTTTTCTACAAAATCACACTTCAATCACTCATCATTCACTTTCAAATCTTCAAAAATCAAAACTTTTTTTTTCAAATTTATTTCAAATCAATTACAAACATTGTTCAAAAATTTCACCCTTTTCTCAATTTCTTCTCATATCTTCTCAAATCTCTTTTCAATTTCCTCTTTTTTTTTCGAAAACTCTCCTCCCCACCTTATAAATACACGTTTGTTCCCCTCTTCCAACCACACCATTCGAATTTTCTCTTCCTCCCCCTCTCTTCTCTCTTTTACTTTGCTTGAGGACAAGCAAACCTCTAAGTTTGGTGTGCTTTTCCGTGATCACTAAGCCAAGATTCATCAATATCATGGCTCCTAAGGGAAAACAAACCAATTTAAGAGGCAAGAAAGAGAATAATCCAAAGAATCTTTGGAATGAAGAGAAGTTCTTAACCAAAGAACATGAAGACCATTATCATAAAATAATGGGTCTGAGGTCAGTGATCCCGGAAGTTAAATTTGATCTGAAAGAAGATGAATATCCGGGGATCCAAGAGCAAATTCGGAACAGAGGATGGGAAGTTCTAACCAATCCTGAGACAAAGGTTGGAAGGAACATGGTTCAGGAATTCTACTCAAATCTGTGGCTAACAGATAAACAGAGAATGACTGGAACTGCTTATCGTACCTACAGAACCATGGTCAGAGGGAAAGTTATATACTTCCATCTGGACAAAATAAGAGAAATCTTCAAGTTGCCTCAACTGCAAGATGATCCTGATTCCTTTAATAGGAGGATGGTGAGAGTAGATAAGGGGTTGGATCAAGTTCTAGAGGACATATGCCTCCCTGGAACTAAGTGGATAACCAATTCTAAGGGTGTCCCAAACCAACTCAAGAGGGGAGACCTCAAACCAATTGCAAGAGGTTGGCTAGACTTTATTGGGCGTTCCATATTGCCCACTAGCAACCGTTCTGAGGTCACGATCAAGAGAGCAGTGATGATTCATTGCATTATGCTTGGAAAAGAAGTGGAGGTTCATCATGTGATTGCCTGTGAGATCTACACAATAGCAAATAAGAATTCCACTGTAACCAAATTGGCTTACCCAAGCTTGATCTCCTTGCTTTGTAAAGAGGCTGGGGTGAAGATGGAAGCAGATGAATTCATACCCATTGAACATCCAATCACCAAGAAGTCAATGGAAGGAGCAAGAGGAGTGGTGGACGAAATTGTGATCCTTTTTCCTTGTAATTGGATTTTAGAAATTGGCACGAGTGAACACAACTCCGTTCAACTAACCAGCAAGTGTACTGGGTCGTCCAAGTAATACCTTACGTGAGTAAGGGTCGAATCCACAGAGATTATTGGTTTGAAGCAATCAATATTTATTTTATTAATCTTAGTCAGGATGTCAATAGGATTATTTGGATTAAAAGTGAAATTACTGGATTTGATAAAAGAGGGAACAATGTTACTTTGAATTGCAGCACTGGGGAATATGTTGGGGTTGTGGAGATGCTTTGTCTTCTGATTTCAACTCTTCCTTGAAATCCTCTTCTCACACGCAGGTTCCTTCCCTGGCAAGCTCTATGTAGGGTGTCACCGTTGTCAATGGCTACTTCCCATCCTCGCAGTGAAAACTATGCTCACGCACTCTGTCACAGTACGGCTAATCACCGGTTGGTTCCCGCTCCTACTGGAATAGAATCACTCTTTTGCGTCTGTCACTAACGCCCAGCAGGTTAAAGTTTGAAGCACGTCACAGTCATTCAATCCCGGAATCCTACTCGGAATACCACAGACAAGGTTTAGACTTTCCGGATTCTCATGAATGCCGCCATCTATCCGGCTTATACCACGAAGATTCTGTTGAGGAATCTAAGAGATATTCATTCAATCTAATGTAGAACGGAGGTGATGTCAGGCACACGTTCATGGGTTGAGGAAGGTGGTGAGTGTCACGGATCATCACCTTCTTCACAGTTAAGCGCGAATAAACATCTTAGATAAGAACAAGCGTGTTTGAATGGAAAACAAAGGAATTGTATTAAATCATCGAGACGCTGCAGAGCTCCTCACCCCCAACAATGGAGTTTAGAGACTCATGCCGTCACAAAGTATGTAATTCAGATCTGAAAATGTCATGAGGTACAAGAAATGTCTGTAAAAGTTGTTTAAATAGTAAACTAGTAACCTAGGTTTACAGAAAAATGAATAAACTAGGATAATTGGTGCAGAAATCCACTTCTGGGGCCCACTTGGTGTGTGCTGGGGCTGAGACTAAAGCTTTCCACGTGTAAAGGCCTTTCTTGGCGTCAAACTTCAGATTATGACGTGTTTTGGGCGTTCAACTCCGGATCATGACGTTTTTCTGGCGTTTAACTCCAGACAGCAGCATGAACTTGGCGTTTAACGCCAAGTTACGTCGTCTATCCTCGCGCAAAGTATAGACTATTATATATTGCTGGAAAGCCCTGGATGTCTACTTTCCAACGCCGTTGAGAGCGCGCCAATTGGACTCCTGTAGCTCCAGAAAATCCATTTCGAGTGCAGGGAGGTCAGGATCCAACAGCATCAGCAGTCCTTTTTCAGCCTAAGTCAGATTTTTGCTCAGCTCCCTCAATTTCAGCCAGAAAATACCTGAAATCACAGAAAAATACACACACTCATAGTAAAGTCCAGAAATATGATTTTTGCTTAAAAACTAATAATATTTAACTAAAAACTAACTGAAACATGCTAAAATCTACAAGAAATTACCCCCAAAAAGCGTATAAAATATCCGCTCATCACAACACCAAACTTAAACTGTTGCTTGTCCTCAAGCAACTAGATAAATAAAATAGGTTTTAACAGAAATTAAGAAGTAATAATATTTTAGAGTTTTAACATGAAGCTCATATTCTTATTAGATGAGCGGGGCTTGTAGCTTTTTGTTTCTGAATAGTTTTGGCATCCCCCTGTATCTTTAAATTTTCAGAATAATTGGCATCCTTAGGAACTCAGAATCAGATAGTATTATTGACTCTCCTAGTGTAGTATGTTGATTCTTGAACACAGTTATTTTATGAGTCTTGGCTGTGGCCTAAGCACTTTGTTTTCCAGTATTACCACCAGATACATAAATGCCACAGACACATAACTGGGTGAACCTTTTCAGATTGTGACTTAGCTTTGCTAAAGTCCCAGTCAGAGGTGTCCAGAGTCTTAAGCACACTCTGTTTGTCTTGGATCACGACTTTAACCACTCAGTCTCAAGTTTGTAACTTGGACCTGCATGCCACAAGCACATGGTTAGGGACAGCTTGGTTTAGCCGCTTAGGCCTGGATTTTATTTCCTTGGGCCCTCCTCTCCATTGATGCTCAAAGCCTTGGATTTTTACCCTTGCCTTTTGGTTTTAAGGGCTGCTTGGCTTTTATTCCTTTGATTGTATTTTTTTTTTTTGAACTGCTTTTTCTTGCTTCAAGAATCAATTTCATGATTTTTCAGATCATCAATAATATTTTTCGTGTTCCTCATCCTTTCAGGAGCCATATTCATCAAATTCAAGGTACAATTTATGCACTGTTCAAGCATTCATTCAGAGAACAAAAGTATCGCCACCACATATAATTAATTATAGTCTTTATTACTAAGAACTCATAAATATAGATTACTTCTTTATTCTAAAAAAAAAATTCTACTACTTTATTTATGCCTGATGATGATGAGAAAAATAAATTACAGCTTAATTGGAAATAAAATCAAAATAGACATACTAATTACTACTACTACTATATAACTTCTAAGGTAAAATCCTATAATAATACTATCACAGAGTTAAAGCTGGAATTAGAACTTAACAACCTGTTGTTTTGGGGAGTAGGTGCTCCTCTAAAATATGTGGTGCTTTTTCATGGATTAATCCTTTGGCGCTTCAGCTCCCTTAAGTTCACATCCTTGCTCTTCCTGTTCTTAGGTGCCATGATCTTAATGAGTTTTAGCTCAGTGATCATGGCAAATCACACCAAACTTAGAGGTTTGCTTGTCCTCAAGCAAAAGAAAGGAAAGGGGAGGAGTAGGTGAAAGGCATTTTCAAATAAAGATAAGATGAGTTAAAAAAGATATGAGAAGAAATTAAAAATATTTGAAAAAGAATTGGATTGGACAAAGATTTGGGCTTATGAATTAAGATATATTTGATATTTTTGAAAAAGGGATTTTTAGAAATTAGGATTAAAATTTTTTTTTTTTTTGGCATTGAAGGATAATATTTTGAAACATGTTGATGCAAGAAATCATGAATTAAAACATAAAAATTTGGAAAAAATATAAAGAAAACGAAATTGTACCTCCTCCCACCATCCTGGCGTTAAACGCCCACATGGTGCATGGTTTGGGCGTTTAACGCCCATGTGATGCTTCTCCTGGGCGTTCAACGCCCATGTGATGCTTCTTTCTGGCGTTGAACGCCAGGAAGTCCTTCTTTACTGGGCGTTTTTCTAAACGCCCAGAATGCTAGCAGATTGGCGTTAAACGCCCAGAAGGTGCATCTTTCTGGCGTTTAACGCCCAGAAGATGCTCCTTTCTGGCGTTTAACGCCCAGATGGCTACCCTTACTGGCGTTAAACGCCCAGTGGGAGCTTCTTTTGGGCGTTTAACGCCCAAAGTATTTCTTACTGCCTTTTTCACGCCAGTGAGCTTCCAAATTTCCCTGTAACTCTTGTGACTTCAACCATATGTTATTTCACCTTTGAAGATACTTGAACTTAAACCTGTAAAGAAAGAAAATTTAATTAATTAGTAAATAACTTAGGAAATGGCTGGGTTGCCTCCCAGCAAGCGCTTCTTTAATGTCATTAGCTGGACTGTTACTGAGTTTTTAATTAAGTCTCAGTCTTGAGCACTCTTGCTCAAAATTGCCTTCAAGATAATGTTTGACTCTCTGTCCATTAACAATGAATTTTTTATTAGAGTCACTATCCTGAAGCTCTATGTATCCATATGGTGATACGTTTGTAATGACATATGGACCTATCCACCGGGATTTTAATTTCCCAGGGAATAATTTGAGCCTTGAATTAAATAACAGAACTTTCTGTCCTGGCTCAAAGACTCTGGATGACAATTTCTTATCATGCCATCTTTTTTCTTTCTCTTTGTAAATTTTTGCATTTTCGAAAGCATTGAGTCTAAATTCCTCTAGCTCATTTAACTGGAGTAATCGTCTTTCTCCAGCTAACTTGGCATCAAGGTTCAGGAATCTGTTTGCCCAGTAGGCCTTGTGTTCCAGTTCCACTGGCAAGTGACATGCCTTTCCATACACAAGCTGGTATGGAGAGGTCCCTATAGGGGTCTTAAATGCTGTTCTGTATGCCCACAGAGCATCATCCAAGCTTCTTGCCCAATCCTTTCTACGGTTAATTACAGTCCGTTCCAGGATTCTTTTGAGTTCTCTATTTGAGACTTCAGCTTGCCCATTAGTTTGTGGATGATATGGAGTAGCTACCCTATGGTTAACTCCATAACGAACCAGAGCAGCATAAAGCTGTTTATTGCAGAAATGAGTGCCCCCATCACTAATTAGCACTCTAGGGATACCAAATCTGCTGAAGATGTGTTTCTGGAGGAATTTTAACACTGTTTTAGTGTCATTGGTGGGTGTTGCAATAGCCTCCACCCATTTGGATACATAATCCACTGCCACCAGAATATAAGTGTTTGAGTATGATGGTGGGAAAGGTCCCATGAAGTCAATACCCCATACATCAAACAACTCAATCTCCAAGATTCCTTGTTGAGGCATGGCGTAACTGTGAGGTAGGTTGCCTGATCTTTGGCAACTGTCACAATTAAGCACAAATGCTCGGGAGTCTTTATAGAGAGTAGGCCAGTAGAAGCCACTTTGGAGGACTCTTGTGGCTGTTCGTTCACTTCCAAAATGTCCTCCATACTGTGATCCATGGCAATGCCAAAGGATCTTCTGTGCTTCTTCTTTAGGCACACATCTACGGATTACCCCGTCTGCACATCTCTTAAAGAGATATGGTTCATCCCAAAGATAGTACTTTGCATCTGTGATTAATTTCTTTGATTGCACCCTGCTGTACTCTTTGGGTATGAATCTCACTGCCTTATAGTTTGCAATGTCTGCAAACCATGGCACTTCTTGGACGGCCAGCAGTTGCTCATCCGGAAAGGTTTCAGAGATCTCAGTGAGAGGGAGGGACGCCCCTTCTACTGGTTCTATTCGGGACAGGTGATCTGCTACTTGATTTTCTGTCCCTTTTCTGTCTTTTATTTCTATATCAAACTCTTGCAGAAGCAGCACCCATCTGATGAGTCTGGGTTTTGAATCCTGCTTTGTGAGTAGATATTTAAGAGCAGCATGATCAGTGTACACAATCACCTTTGATCCTACTAAATAGGATCTGAACTTATCAATGGCGTAAACTACTGCAAGTAGTTCTTTTTCTGTGGTTGTGTAATTCTTCTGTGCATCATTTAAAACACGGCTGGCATAATAAATGACGTGCAGAAGCTTGTCATGCCTTTGTCCCAATACTGCACTAATGGCATGGTCACTGGCATCACACATTAATTCAAATGGTAATGTCCAGTCTGGTGCAGAGATGATTGGTGCTGAGACCAATTTAGCTTTCAGGGTCTCAAATGCCTGCAGACACTCTTTATCAAAGATAAATGGCGTGTCAGCAGCTAGCAGGTTGCTCAGAGGTTTGGCAATTTTTGAAAAATCCTTTATAAACCTCCTATAGAATCCTGCATGCCCCAGAAAGCTTCTGATTGCCTTAACATTAGCAGGTGGTGGTAATTTTTCAATTACTTCTACCTTAGCTTGGTCCACCTCTATCCCCTTTTTCGAAATTTTGTGCCCAAGGACAATTCCTTCAGTCACCATAAAGTGACATTTTTCCCAGTTTAAAACCAGATTAGTCTCTTGGCATCTTTTCAGAACAAGTGCTAAATGGTTAAGGCAGGAGCTGAATGAGTCTCCAAATACCGAAAAGTCATCCATGAAGACTTCCAGGAATTTTTCCACCATATCAGAGAAAATTGAGAGCATGCACCTTTGAAAAGTTGCAGGTGCATTGCACAGGCCAAATGGCATCCTTCTGTATGCAAATACTCCGGATGGGCATGTGAATGCCGTTTTCTCCTGATCCTGGGGATCTACTGCAATTTGATTATAACCTGAATATCCATCCAGGAAGCAGTAGTATTCATGACCTGCTAGTCTTTCTAGCATCTGGTCTATGAATGGTAAAGGAAAATGATCCTTTCTGGTGGCTGTATTGAGCTTTCTATAATCAATGCACATACGCCACCCTGTAACTGTTCTTGTAGGAACCAGTTCATTTTTTTCATTATGAACCACTGTCATGCCTCCTTTCTTTGGGACAACTTGGACAGGGCTCACCCAGGGGCTGTCAGAAATAGGATAAATAATCCCAGCCTCTAGTAATTTAGTGACCTCCTTCTGCACCACTTCCTTCATGGCTGGGTTCAGCCTCCTCTGTGGTTGGACCACAGGCTTGGCGTCACCTTCCAATAGGATCTTATGCATACATCTGGCTGGGCTAATGCCCTTAAGATCACTGATGGACCACCCAAGAGCTGTCTTGTGTGTCCTTAGCACTTGAATTAGTGCTTCCTCTTCCTGTGGCTCTAAGGTAGAGCTTATAATTACAGGAAAGGTATCACCTTCTCCCAGAAATGCATATTTCAGGGATGGTGGCAATGGTTTGAGTTCGGGTTTTGGAGGTTTCTCCTCTTCTTGAGGGATTTTCAGAGGTTCTATTATCTTCTCTGACTCCTCCAAATCAGGCTGAACATCTTTAAAGATGTCCTCTAGCTCTGATTCCAACTCTCAGCCATATTGACCTCTCTTACCAGAGAATCAATAATATCAACACTCATGCAGTCATTTGGGGTGTCTGGATGTTGCATTGCTTTGACAACATTTAACTTGAACTCCTCCTCATTGACTCTCAAGGTTACTTCCCCTTTTTGGACATCAATGAGGGTTCGGCCAGTTGCTAGGAAAGGTCTTCCTAGAATGAGAGTTGCACTCTTGTGCTCCTCCATTTCCAGCACCACAAAGTCAGTAGGAAAGGCGAATGGCCCAACCTTGACAATCATGTCTTCAATCACGCCTGATGGATACTTAATGGAGCCATCAGCAAGTTGAAGACATATCCTGGTTGGTTTAATTTCTTCAGTTAAACCAAGCTTTCTGATAGTAGATGCAGGTATTAAGTTGATACTTGCCCCAAGATCACATAAAGCTTGCTTGGTACAATTACCCTCTAATGTGCATGGTATCATAAAGCTCCCAGGATCTTTAAGCTTCTCAGGTAAGCTTTTCAGAATGACTGCACTGCATTCTTCAGTGAGGTAGACTTTTTCAGCTTCCCTCCAATCCTTCTTATGACTTAAGATTCTTTCATGAACTTAGCATAAGATGGTATTTGCTCAAGTGCTTCTGCAAACGGGATCTTTATTTCAAGAGTCCTGAGATAGTCTGCAAAGCGAGCAAATTGCTTATCCTGTTCCGCTTGGCGGAGTTTTTGCGGATAAGGCATTTTGGCTTTGTATTCCTCAACCTTAGTTGCTGCAGGTTTATTTGCCTACAGAAGTGGGTTGGGAAGCCTTTTTAGGAAGGTCAGCACTTGTATGTGACTGATTCCCCACTGGCATTTGAATGCCAGTGGTGGGAGCTGGAGTGGCGTCAAACGCCACTTCCTTGTTTGTTACTGGCGTTTGAACGCCAGAACCATGCTCCCTTTGGGCGTTCAACGCCAGATCCATGCTTGTTTCTGGCGTTGAACGCCAGGAATGAGCATGGTCTGGGCGTTCAGCGCCAGCCTTGTTCCTCTCTGGGCTCTGTTTGTCCTCAGAGGGATTTTGAGTATCCTCTTGTTCATTTCTTGGTTTCCTGCTGCTTTGAAGTGAAGTATTTAATGTTTTCCCACTTCTTAATTGAACTGCTTGGCATTCTTCTGTTATTTGTTTTGACAGTTGCTTTTCTGTCTGCTTTAATTGCACTTCCATGTTCCTGTTAGCCATTCTTGTTTCCTGTAATATTTCCTTGAATTCGGCTAGTTGCTGAGTTAGAAAATCTAATTGCTGATTGAATTCATTAGCTTGATCCACTGGACTGAGTTCTGCAGTTACTGTTTTAGCTTCTTCTTTCATAGAGGATTCACTGCTTAGGTACAGATGCTGATTTCTGGCAACTGTATCAATAAGCTCTTGAGCTTCTTCAATTGTTTTTCTCATGTGTATAGATCCACCAGCTGAGTGGTCTAGGGAAATCTGAGCTTTTTCTGTAAGCCCATAGTAGAAGATGTCTAATTGCACCCATTCTGAAAACA
Source organism: Arachis stenosperma (assembly GCF_014773155.1). NCBI lineage: Eukaryota > Viridiplantae > Streptophyta > Magnoliopsida > Fabales > Fabaceae > Arachis > Arachis stenosperma. The sequence goes on along the minus strand of NC_080381.1, from coordinate 68,448,948 downwards.
TTTCAGAGGGGCATTTTCTTAGCATCTCTCTGTATCTCTCCCAGGCATCATAAATGGATTCATTATCTCCTTGTTTGAAGCCTTGGATGCTTAGCCTTAGCTGTGTCATCCGTTTTGGAGGGAAATAGTGATTCAGGAATTTTTCTGACAGCTGTTTCCATGTTTTTATGCTGTTTTTAGGCTGGTTATTTAACCACCTCTTAGCTTGATCTTTTACAGCAAATGGAAACAGTAGTAATCTGTAGACATCCTGATCCACTTCCTTATCATGTACTGTATCAGCAATTTGCAGAAATTGTGCCAGAAACTCTGTAGGTTCTTCATGTGGAAGACCAGAATACTGGCAGTTTTGCTGCACCATGATAATGAGCTGAGGATTCAGCTCAAAGCTACTAACTCCAATGGAAGGTATACAGATACTACTCCCATATGAAGCAGTAGTGGGGTTGGCATATGACCCCAGAGTCCTCTTGGACTGTGCATTCCTACTTGCTTCCATGATTGAATACAAGTTGAGAATTTATAGTAATGGAATAAATGAAAATGGAATATATATAAAAATATATTTTGAAAATATTTTGTGAAAAAAAAAGTTTTTTTTTTTTTCGAAAAATTTGAAATTAAAAATTGAAATTTATATTAAAAATTTCGAAAAAGTGGTTCAAAATTAGTTAGAAAATATAAAATTTTTGAATTTTGAATTTTATGATGAAAGAGAAAAACACACAAAAGACACAAGACTTAAAATTTTTAGATCTAGTGCTCCTTATTTTCGAAAATTTTTGGAGGGAAAACACCAAGGAACACCAAACTTAAAAATTTTAAGATCAAGACACAAGAAAAATTCAAGAACACCTTGAAGATTCACAAGAACACCAAGGACAAAAGAAAGAACACCAAACTTAAAATTTTTTAGAAATTCAAGACAAGTTTTCGAAAATTAAAGAAAGATTAACAAGAAAACACCAAACTTAAAGTTTGGCACAAGATTAAATCAAGAAAAATTATTTTTGAAAACTAATGTTTTGAAAAAGCACAAGAAAAACAAGAAAAGACACAAAACAAGAAAAACTCAAGATCAAACAAGAAAAATAAACAAGAACAACTTGAAGATCAATGAAGAACAAAGAACACAAGTCGAAAATTTTTAAAGATAAATATGAGATATGCAATTGACACCAAACTTATAACAAGACACTATCCTATCAATATTGATTTAATGACTCTATAATAAAAATAAGGATAAAAATAAAAATAAAAATAAATTATTCCTAATCTAAGAAATAAAATAAGCCTTTAATTGTCCAAACTCAATAATCCCCGGCAACGGCGCCAAAAACTTGGTGGACGAAATTGTGATCCTTTTTCCTTGTAATTGGATTTTAGAAATTGGCACGAGTGAACACAACTCCGTTCAACTAACCAGCAAGTGTACTGGGTCGTCCAAGTAATACCTTACGTGAGTAAGGGTCGAATCCACAGAGATTATTGGTTTGAAGCAATCAATATTTATTTTATTAATCTTAGTCAGGATGTCAATAGGATTATTTGGATTAAAAGTGAAATTACTGGATTTGATAAAAGAGGGAACAATGTTACTTTGAATTGCAGCACTGGGGAATATGTTGGGGTTGTGGAGATGCTTTGTCTTCTGATTTCAACTCTTCCTTGAAATCCTCTTCTCACACGCAGGTTCCTTCCCTGGCAAGCTCTATGTAGGGTGTCACCGTTGTCAATGGCTACTTCCCATCCTCGCAGTGAAAACTATGCTCACGCACTCTGTCACAGTACGGCTAATCACCGGTTGGTTCCCGCTCCTACTGGAATAGAATCACTCTTTTGCGTCTGTCACTAACGCCCAGCAGGTTAAAGTTTGAAGCACGTCACAGTCATTCAATCCCGGAATCCTACTCGGAATACCACAGACAAGGTTTAGACTTTCCGGATTCTCATGAATGCCGCCATCTATCCGGCTTATACCACGAAGATTCTGTTGAGGAATCTAAGAGATATTCATTCAATCTAATGTAGAACGGAGGTGATTGTCAGGCACACGTTCATGGGTTGAGGAAGGTGGTGAGTGTCACGGATCATCACCTTCTTCACAGTTAAGCGCGAATAAACATCTTAGATAAGAACAAGCGTGTTTGAATGGAAAACAAAGGAATTGTATTAAATCATCGAGACGCTGCAGAGCTCCTCACCCCCAACAATGGAGTTTAGAGACTCATGCCGTCACAAAGTATGTAATTCAGATCTGAAAATGTCATGAGGTACAAGGAATGTCTGTAAAAGTTGTTTAAATAGTAAACTAGTAACCTAGGTTTACAGAAAAATGAATAAACTAGGATAATTGGTGCAGAAATCCACTTCTGGGGCCCACTTGGTGTGTGCTGGGGCTGAGACTAAAGCTTTCCACGTGTAAAGGCCTTTCTTGGCGTCAAACTTCAGATTATGACGTGTTTTGGGCGTTCAACTCCGGATCATGACGTTTTTCTGGCGTTTAACTCCAGACAGCAGCATGAACTTGGCGTTTAACGCCAAGTTACGTCGTCTATCCTCGCGCAAAGTATGGACTATTATATATTGCTGGAAAGCCCTGGATGTCTACTTTCCAACGCCGTTGAGAGCGCGCCAATTGGACTCCTGTAGCTCCAGAAAATCCATTTCGAGTGCAGGGAGGTCAGGATCCAACAGCATCAGCAGTCCTTTTTCAGCCTAAGTCAGATTTTTGCTCAGCTCCCTCAATTTCAGCCAGAAAATACTTGAAATCACAGAAAAATACACACACTCATAGTAAAGTCCAGAAATATGATTTTTGCTTAAAAACTAATAATATCCGCAAAATCTACAAGAAATTACCCCCAAAAAGCGTATAAAATATCCGCTCATCAAGGAGCAGGGGCGTGAACTTCAAGATCTGAAACACCAAAAGCTCTCTTCTCAAGCTGAGGGAGCATCCACTTCTCAAAATCAAGGTTGTTGAGTCCTAACTCTGTGAAAACCTCTATCATTAGGAGCCTATTTTTTTTTCGTTTTTGTTCTTATTTTTCTATTTTTAGTCTCATCTTATATCTATATTTGAGTCTTGTTCTTAATTAATAAAATTAATAAAGTTTATGCCTTAAAGCTATGAATGTCCTATGAATCCATCACCTCTCTTAAAAGAAAAATGCTTTAATCACAAAAGAACAAGAAGTACAGGATTTCGAAATTTATCTCTGAAACTAGTTGAATTAGTTTGATGTGGTGACAATACTTTTTGTTTTCTGAATGAATGCTTGAACAGTGCATATGTCTTTTGAATTTGTTGTTTTAAGAATGTTAAAATTGTTGGCCCTTGAAAGAATGAGGAGAAAGAGAACTGTTATTGAGGATCTGAAAAATCATCAAATTGATTCTTGAAGCAAGAAAAGCAGTGAAAAAAAAATTTCGAAAAAAAAGAAAAAGAAAAGAAAAAAAAAGAGAAGGAAATAAAGTTGTGATCCAAGGCAACAAGAGTGTGCTTAAGAACCCTGGACACCTCTAATTGGGGACTTTAGCAAAGCTGAGTCACAATCTAAAAAGGTTCACCCAATTATGTGTCTGTGGCATGTATGTATCCGGTGGTAATACTGGAAGACAGAGTGCTTTGGGCCACAGCCAAGACTCATACACTGGCTATGTTCAAGAATCAATATACTTAACTAGGAGAATCAATAACACTATCTGAGTTCTGAGTTCTTATAGATGCCAATCATTCTGAACTTCAAAGGATAGAGTGAGATGCCAAAACTGTTCGGAGGCAAAAAGCTACTAGTCCCGCTCATCTAATTGGAGCTGTGTTTCTTTGATATTTTGGAGTCTATAGTATATTCTCTTCTTTTTATCCTATTTTGATTTTCAGTTGCTTGGGGACAAGCAACAATTTAAGTTTGGTGTTGTGATGAGCGGATAATTTGTATGCTTTTTGGCATTGTTTTTAGTATGTTTTTAGTATCTTTTAGATAGTTTTTAGTATATTTCTATTAGTTTTTAATTAAAATTCACTTTTCTGGACTTTACTATGAGTTTGTGTGTTTTTCTGTGATTTCAGGTATTTTCTGACTGAAATTGAGGGTCCTGAGCAAAAATCTGATCCGGAGACTGAAAAGGACTGCAGATGCTGTTGGATTCTGACCTCCCTGCACTCGAAGTGGATTTTCTGGAGCTACAGAAGCCCAATTGGCGCGCTCTCAACGGCATTGGAAAGTAGACATCCTGGGCTTTCCAGCAATATAATAGTCCATACTTTGCCCAAGATTTGATGGCCCAAACCGGCGCTCAAAGTCACCTACAGAAATTCCAGCGTTAAACGCCGGAACTGGCATAAAATTTGGAGTTAAACGCCCAAACTGGCATGAAAGCTGGCGTTTAACTCCAGAAAAGGTCTCTACACGAAATTCCTTCATTGCTCAGCCCAAGCACACACCAAGTGGGCCCGGAAGTGGATTTTTCTGTCATTTACTCATTCCTGTAAACCTTAGGACACTAGTTTACTACTTATAGGATCTTTTGACATTGTATCTGTACCTTATGACCTCATAACATTTTTGTACACGTTTCTTTCCACAGTATGAGCCTCTAAACCCCATGGTTGGGGGTGAGGAGCTCTGCTGTGTCTTGATGGATTAATGCAATTACTACTGTTTCCTATTCAATCATGCTCGCTTCGATTCTAAGATAACACTTGTTCTTAATCCGGATGAATGTGATGATCCGTGACAATCATCATCATTCTCAACTATGAACACGTGCCTGACAACCACCTCTGTTCTATCTTAGATTGAGTAGTTATCTCTTGGGTTCTTTAATCGGAATCTTCGTGGTATAGGCAGGACCTGATGGCAGCATTCAAGAGAGTCCGGAAGGTCTAAACCTTGTCTGTGGTATTCTGAGTAGGATTCAATGATTGAATGACTATGACGTGCTTCAAACCTGTAACCTACTGGGCGTTAGTGACAGACGCAAAAGAGGGATTCTATTCCGGTAGGGGAGGGAACCAAACCGGTGATTGGCAGTACTGTGACAGAGTGCGTGCATTAGCTTTCACTGCGAGGATGGGAGGTAGCCATTGACAACGGTGAAACCCTACACGAGCTTGCCATGGAAGGAGACTTGTGTGTTTGATGAAGAAGACGGTAGGAAAGCAGAGATTCAGAAGATGGAGCATCTCCAAACCTCAACCCATTCTCCATTACTGCAATACAAGTAACCATTACATGTTCTTTTGCTTCTTACAATCAATCCTGATAATTTCTGATATCCTGACTAAGATTTACAAGATAACCATAGCTTGCTTCAAGCCGACAATCTCCGTGGGATCGACCCTTGCTCACGCAAGGTATTACTTGGACGACCCAGTGCACTTGCTGGTTAGTTGTGCGGGATTGCAAAAGTGTTATTGCAATTTCGTGCACCAATGGTCCAGTGACATTTTTGAAAACTCAGATAGACCATAATAGAATATATCTAATATGGTCCATTCTGAAAACATGTCAGATGGACACCTTTTGGTCAGGTGCTTGTATCTTTCCCAAGCTTCATAGAGGGATTCACCATCTTTTTGCTTGAAGGTCTGAACATCCACTCTAAGCTTGCTCAGCTTTTGAGGAGGAAAGAATTTATCCAAGAAGGCCGTGACTGATGTGTGGAAAACGATCCAACACAAAACTCACCGGCAAGTGTACCGGGTCGCATCAAGTAATAATAACTCACATGAGTGAGGTCGATCCCACAGGGATTGAAGGATTGAGCAATTTTAGTTTAGTGGGTGATTTAGTCAAGCGAATCAAGTTTTGATTGAGTGATTTGTGTTTAACAAGAATTAAATGACAGTAAATGTAAAGGGGGAAGGGAAAAGTGCAGTAAATTGAAGAACAGAATTGTAAAATTGCAGAATCTTAAAGAGCAAGAGAGTAAATGACTGAAACTTAAAGTGCAAGAAACTTAAATTGCAGTAACTTAAATGGCAAGAAAGGTAAATGGCTTGAATATAAAAGGGAATTGAGGAATGGGATTGCAAGATCTAAACAAAGAAGAAGTAAATTGCAGCAATTGATTGAGCAGAATTTAAATCAGAAGCAAATATCATTCAAACAGAAAGAAAATAAAATGCAGCTAAGGTTCACAGAAGAACCAAGAGTGAATTATGATCTCAGGATCCCAAGGGCTTAGGTAGCAGAGCCTAAAACCCAATTTCCTTCCCAGATCTGAATTAACTAAGTAATTGACAGAAAATTAAAGAAGAAACAATAGAAGAACAGAAATAGAATTGAATTATACAGAAAACAAAGTGAAAAGAGTTTGAATGGGAATTGGGACAGAATTTCCCCAATTTCACACACCCAAAACTCAAAAACAGAAGAGTAGAATTGCCCAAGTAAGAATGAGGAAGGAGATCAGTCAATTCTCCCTTAATCCTCTTAGTGCTCGGTCAATTCTCTCAAGAACAATTGCAAGAGAGCCAAAGCTCCAAAGGAAGGTGAAAGTAAAAATTCAAAAGCCAAGGTAAAAGTAAAAATTCAAAAGTGAGCATAAAGGTCCTAATTACATCAAACTAACTCCTATTTATACACTTTCTATTCTTGGATTTTGGGATTTGGATGGGCTTTTGATTTGGTGAAGAAATGAATTAAAATGGGATTTTAGTTTGAATTTTCGGCCCATGAAAATTCACTCCCAGGAGGCTGCCCTGCCCTTGTGGAGGGCAGGGCAGAAATTTGGTGCATGGTGCATGAGGTTGGTGCGGCCTTGGTGCGTGTTGATGCAGCGTGGTGCGAGTTGGTGCGGCCAGATGCTGCCCTGCCCGCGCCAAGGGCAGGGCAGGAAAGCTTTGGTGCGCCAGATTTGAGGAGTGCGCGCGTTGGTGCTGCCAGATGCTGCCCTGCCCGCGCCAAGGGCAGGGCAGGAAAGCTTTGGTGCGCCAGGGGAGTAGCGTTGCGCGCCAGATGCTTCCAGGGAAGGAAATTGGTGCGCCAAATTTGTTGCTTGGTGCGCCAAGTTCTTGTGCCATCCAAATGCTGCCCTGCCCGCGCCAAGGGCAGGGCAGAGTTGCCATATTGCACGCCCGAGTTCGAGTCACGGAGGAGGCAAACACGCTACATTTTTTTCTTGGCTTCTTGGCACGGCACTCATCTTTAAGTCTTGGCTTCCTCATGGTTCCTTGTTCGAACCTTGTAGCATGCATGGGTGATATTTTCCTTTGAATTTCTTTCCTTATGGAGCCCGATTCTGCCCTCCACAAGGGCAGGGCAGAGTTTGCTTTCTCTTGGTCCCAAGGCACCATTTTGTGCTCTGCTCTTGTAGTGGGCAGGGCAGAGTTGCCTATTCTTGTTTGGTTCTCTATGTTGCTTTCCTAGAGGGCAGTCTGCCCTTGTGGAGGGCAATGTTGCTTCCCCCATTTTATACGGCACGCTTCTTCTTGATTCGGCCACGCTTTTCTTTCCTCGGCTACACTTTTTATGCCACGCTTTTCCTTTTCTCTTCTTTTCTTCACCTATAATAAACCAAACAACCACTCAAAGTATCACTAAATTCAAGAGGCTTATAAATCAATTAAAATTCAATTAAAATTAGCTTAAACCTCATGATTTAACATTAATTTCATAGTGGTTGCTTGATTTAGAGAAGTTATGCATTTTCACTCCAAATCACTTACTTAGGATGCAAGAAAGTGCATAAATGCTAACAAAACAAGTGAAATTAGCTTGAAAAATGGGTATATGATGACTTGTCATCACAACACCAAACTTAAACCTTGCTTGTCCCCAAGCAAGCATCAAAACTAAGAGTAAATGAAATGAATAAGAAAAGAATGCATATCCTTATTATGCAGATAGCAGAACTTGATCTATGGGGCATTTATGCAGACAATGACAACTCATTTATTGTTGCTGCTGCATAATACACATTTTGCATTAAAGGTTTGCTAAACTTGCTGTTATAAGACTCACCTTTTGATTACTCCCTTGCTAACTCTTCTTGGCTTATAATGCTTTAACAAGCTTATTATTCTTTTAGAGGTTGGGTGTCAAATGCTGCAGCATAGCCTTTGGCTTTATTTTCTTTTCTTTTGCTCAACATCTTTCCACCACAGACACTTGGCTCACTAATTCTTCCTAGGATCATTGATGCCCAGCATCTCTTTGGATTACTAAGTGCTTTGTATCTAAGTTGCTCTTTATTGTGGATTTTCAATTGGCCATCCCAAATCAGTTGATCTAAGTGACCGGGTTTCAAAATACCCCTTAGAATTTACTCATCCAAGCAGATCTCAGTACAAGAACACCACAGGCATTTGTCCTAAGGTCCAAGCCATTGGTGTCTAACCTTTATTCTTTGTTTTTCTTACCACTTTGGCTTTTTCCTTCTTCTTCTTTTTGTTTTTGTTACCAAGGGATGTTTCATTCTTGATAGGAGTCTTTGTAACAGCAAGCTAACTCACAATTGAATGAGAATGATATTATGCAACACTTATTCATGAGTTATGAATTTAATCAAACACATATACCACCACCAACTTCCATTCATACTCATGCAACATTGGATATTTTACTTTTCAATTCAAACCAAACTCTTTTATTCAAGCATATGGGAAACAAAACAAAATTTAAACTAAGTGATGGATAACAAGCATTATGCAGACTTGGCATTTGTAACACACAATTTCACTTGCAGCTAGGTAAACATTTTAGCAAGATATACAATGGTTTCCAAATTCAAAACATCACACAGCAGCAAGAATTAAGTTTAGATACAACCTTTGAAGTTGCAGCCCTTTTGATTTTTCTCCTTCTATTGTGTTCCCTTTGAGTTGCATAGTGTCTTCAATTGTTGATTCATGTCCTGCATAATCCTCAAAGTTGCTTGCTTCTCAAGCCCTTAATTATATGGTTAGTTTGTATGAACTGAGTGTGGTTTCAGGATTTGTTTTGGTGTGTGAACACCAAACTTAATTGTTTTGCCACTGTCTCAAATGTACCAAGTTAACCATATTTGAAACCATGTATCCTTGCTAAAGGTTAATGGAATTAAAGCTAGAAAACAATTTAACAGTTGAATAATGTGGTTGATTGCTTGGAGTTAGAATCATGCAAGAGGTGAGAATGTATTAAATGATATTTTTGGTGGAACACCAAACTTAGAAGTTTTCATTCTCCCTCAAATTGTTTTGGTGTGCAACACCAAACTTAGCTCCTTGCAATCCACTCCAATTACTCAACATTTTTATTGGAAAAACTATGAAAAGAAACTACCTCAGGTTGGGTTGCCTCCCAACAAGCGCTCTTTTATTGTCACTAGCTTGACATCTTCATTTTTGCTTCAAGGGGGTCGAAAATCACAGTGCCTTAGCTTGTCTGTCTTCACTATGAACTTCCTTCCGGTTTCCTCTTTGATGACTTCTGTGAGTTCTTGTGGAAGGATCTTAGTCACAGTGTAGTGCTCAGGTAACTGTGGGGACACCTTCAAGGGTTGAATATTGATCATCACTCGATCCCCTAGTGAAAACTTTCCAGTGAGGATTTTTTGCTTTTCTTTAGTTCCATTCTCTGCTTCTTCTTGAAAGAACTCCTTGTTGTGTTTCTCTTGGCTGGTGCTTCCTCTGTCCAGTATTTTCTCGTTGTCCTTTATGATCCCTTTCCATCCTTCCTTCTTTGCAGCATCTTTGTTGTTGGTTGGTTTGTCTTCAATGATTTTGAAGAAAGTATCTGGTTTCTTTTCACCCATTTCTGCAAAGTGCTTCACCAGTTGAACTATCTGCTCCTCAATTCCTCTCATTAACATCTCTTGGTTCCTTGTTGTTTCCTCTTGATGTTTCATCATTCTCTCCATTAGGATCTCCAAGTTTGTGATTCTCTGAGAGTCTTGTGAGGTTGGTTGGTTATGACATGCTGAAGGTAGGAAGGGTGGGTGTGGTGGTGGCATGTAGTGGTTGTTATTGCTGTAATGATGTTTTTGATGATTTATGAAGTTCGGGTTGTTATAATGGAATTCTCTTGGTCTGTGATTTTGGTACTCACTCCTTCTCCAGTTGAGATGGGTTTGGGAGTGTCTGTGTTGTGAGTATTGGCTTTGGGGAGTATTAGTGGGTGGGGGATGTTGATTGGTTGTGGTCATGGGATTGCCCTGGTGGAAACTTCCTTGTTCTTGATGTTGAGGCTCCCTTATTCTCAGATAAGAATGAGGTCTCCATGGTAGAAATTTGGCATTCACTGCAGCAGACAGTTCCATATTTTGCTGTGGTTGATGGTGCATTTGTCCGTTTAGGTCCTTGAACGCATTCGCCCCTTCAATATTCGTCACTTCTTTTTCTGGGATTGCATTCTGTGATTTCTCATATGAGTGTTGGTCGTTGACTTCTTTGTCATTGAAGTCTGAAATTCCTTGGGCAGTTGTTGTTGCTTTGAGTAGACCATCTGAGAAGTAATCCACAGCTTTCCTTGTTTCTGGGGTCAATCCTTCATAGAAAGCTCGGAAGCCCACTTTATCAGTAGCTTTCTTGTATCTTTCCCATGCCTTGAAGAGTGGTTCTTCATCCCCTTGTGTAAATAGACGTTCCTCCTTTTTCAGCTGGATGATCTGTCTGGATGAGGTGAATTTGGCCAGAAATTTGGTAACCAAATCATCCCAACTAGTGATACTTCCTTGAGGACAAGTCTCAAACCATTGTGCAGCTTCACCCTTTAATGAGAAGGGGAATAACAGGATCTTATAAGTATCATGGTCTGAACCATCGGTTTTGATTGCATTACAAGTCTTTAGAAAAGTGGATATGTGCTGCTGAGGATCTTCCGATGGATTTCCATCATAAGAACAATTGTTCTTAATGAGTGTAATGAGTGGTGGCTTCATGTCATGGTACCCTTTGTCTGTAGAAACTTGATTTCCTGTGATATGCAAACAATCAGGATGACCAAACAGCAACACGCGTGAGAATTAAGTGCATTTATTTGAAATAAATTGTTAGTAAGTTAATAGAGGCAATTTTTCAAACAGTTAGTGTGCTAGTAAGAGTTAGAATAACAGAAAAGAAAAAGTGCCTAATCTAGACCTCCACTTCACTTAATCATTGTCAATCTATTTCAATCCCCGGCAACGGCGCCAAAAACTTGATGGTGTGGAAAACGATCCAACACAAAACTCACCAGCAAGTGTACCGGGTCGCATCAAGTAATAATAACTCACATGAGTGAGGTCGATCCCACAGGGATTGAAGGATTGAGCAATTTTAGTTTAGTGGGTGATTTAGTCAAGCGAATCAAGTTTTGATTGAGTGATTTGTGTTTAACAAGAATTAAATGACAGTAAATGTAAAGGGGGAAGGGAAAAGTGCAGTAAATTGAAGAACAGAATTGTAAAATTGCAGAATCTTAAAGAGCAAGAGAGTAAATGACTGAAACTTAAAGTGCAAGAAACTTAAATTGCAGTAACTTAAATGGCAAGAAAGGTAAATGACTTGAATATAAAAGGGAATTGAGGAATGGGATTGCAAGATCTAAACAAAGAAGAAGTAAATTGCAGCAATTGATTGAGCAGAATTTAAATCAGAAGCAAATATCATTCAAACAGAAAGAAAATAAAATGCAGCTAAGGTTCACAGAAGAACCAAGAGTGAATTATGATCTCAGGATCCCAAGGGCTTAGGTAGCAGAGCCTAAAACCCAATTTCCTTCCCAGATCTGAATTAACTAAGTAATTGACAGAAAATTAAAGAAGAAACAATAGAAGAACAGAAATAGAATTGAATTATGCAGAAAACAAAGTGAAAAGAGTTTGAATGGGAATTGGGACAGAATTTCCCCAATTTCACACACCCAAAACTCAAAACAGAAGAGTAGAATTGCCCAAGTAAGAATGAGGAAGGAGATCAGTCAATTCTCCCTTAATCCTCTTAGTGCTCGGTCAATTCTCTCAAGAACAATTGCAAGAGAGCCAAAGCTCCAAAGGAAGGTGAAAGTAAAAATTCAAAAGCCAAGGTAAAAGTAAAAATTCAAAAGTGAGCATAAAGGTCCTAATTACATCAAACTAACTCCTATTTATACACTTTCTATTCTTGGATTTTGGGATTTGGATGGGCTTTTGATTTGGTGAAGAAATGAATTAAAATGGGATTTTAGTTTGAATTTTCGGCCCATGAAAATTCACTCCCAGGAGGCTGCCCTGCCCTTGTGGAGGGCAGGGCAGAAATTTGGTGCATGGTGCATGAGGTTGGTGCGGCCTTGGTGCGTGTTGATGCAGCGTGGTGCGAGTCGGTGCGGCCAGATGCTGCCCTGCCCGCGCCAAGGGCAGGGCAGGAAAGCTTTGGTGCGCCAGATTTGAGGAGTGCGCGCGTTGGTGCTGCCAGATGCTGCCCTGCCCGCGCCAAGGGCAGGGCAGGAAAGCTTTGGTGCGCCAGGGGAGTAGCGTTGCGCGCCAGATGCTTCCAGGGAAGGAAATTGGTGCGCCAAATTTGTTGCTTGGTGCGCCAAGTTCTTGTGCCATCCAAATGCTGCCCTGCCCGCGCCAAGGGCAGGGCAGAGTTGCCATATTGCACGCCCGAGTTCGAGTCACGGAGGAGGCAAACACGCTACATTTTTTTCTTGGCTTCTTGGCACGGCACTCATCTTTAAGTCTTGGCTTCCTCATGGTTCCTTGTTCGAACCTTGTAGCATGCATGGGTGATATTTTCCTTTGAATTTCTTTCCTTATGGAGCCCGATTCTGCCCTCCACAAGGGCAGGGCAGAGTTTGCTTTCTCTTGGTCCCAAGGCACCATTTTGTGCTCTGCTCTTGTAGTGGGCAGGGCAGAGTTGCCTATTCTTGTTTGGTTCTCTATGTTGCTTTCCTAGAGGGCAGTCTGCCCTTGTGGAGGGCAATGTTGCTTCCCCCATTTTATACGGCACGCTTCTTCTTGATTCGGCCACGCTTTTCTTTCCTCGGCTACACTTTTTATGCCACGCTTTTCCTTTTCTCTTCTTTTCTTCACCTATAATAAACCAAACAACCACTCAAAGTATCACTAAATTCAAGAGGCTTATAAATCAATTAAAATTCAATTAAAATTAGCTTAAACCTCATGATTTAACATTAATTTCATAGTGGTTGCTTGATTTAGAGAAGTTATGCATTTTCACTCCAAATCACTTACTTAGGATGCAAGAAAGTGCATAAATGCTAACAAAACAAGTGAAATTAGCTTGAAAAATGGGTATATGATGACTTGTCATCACAACACCAAACTTAAACCTTGCTTGTCCCCAAGCAAGCATCAAAACTAAGAGTAAATGAAATGAATAAGAAAAGAATGCATATCCTTATTATGCAGATAGCAGAACTTGATCTATGGGGCATTTATGCAGACAATGACAACTCATTTATTGTTGCTGCTGCATAATACACATTTTGCATTAAAGGTTTGCTAAACTTGCTGTTATAAGACTCACCTTTTGATTACTCCCTTGCTAACTCTTCTTGGCTTATAATGCTTTAACAAGCTTATTATTCTTTTAGAGGTTGGGTGTCAAATGCTGCAGCATAGCCTTTGGCTTTATTTTCTTTTCTTTTGCTCAACATCTTTCCACCACAGACACTTGGCTCACTAATTCTTCCTAGGATCATTGATGCCCAGCATCTCTTTGGATTACTAAGTGCTTTGTATCTAAGTTGCTCTTTATTGTGGATTTTCAATTGGCCATCCCAAATCAGTTGATCTAAGTGACCGGGTTTCAAAATACCCCTTAGAATTTACTCATCCAAGCAGATCTCAGTACAAGAACACCACAGGCATTTGTCCTAAGGTCCAAGCCATTGGTGTCTAACCTTTATTCTTTGTTTTTCTTACCACTTTGGCTTTTTCCTTCTTCTTCTTTTTGTTTTTGTTACCAAGGGATGTTTCATTCTTGATAGGAGTCTTTGTAACAGCAAGCTAACTCACAATTGAATGAGAATGATATTATGCAACACTTATTCATGAGTTATGCATTTAATCAAACACATATACCACCACCAACTTCCATTCATACTCATGCAACATTGGATATTTTACTTTTCAATTCAAACCAAACTCTTTTATTCAAGCATATGGGAAACAAAACAAAATTTAAACTAAGTGATGGATAACAAGCATTATGCAGACTTGGCATTTGTAACACACAATTTCACTTGCAGCTAGGTAAACATTTTAGCAAGATATACAATGGTTTCCAAATTCAAAACATCACACAGCAGCAAGAATTAAGTTTAGATACAACCTTTGAAGTTGCAGCCCTTTTGATTTTTCTCCTTCTATTGTGTTCCCTTTGAGTTGCATAGTGTCTTCAATTGCTGATTTATGTCCTGCATAATCCTCAAAGTTGCTTGCTTCTCAAGCCCTTAATTATATGGTTAGTTTGTATGAACTGAGTGTGGTTTCAGGATTTGTTTTGGTGTGTGAACACCAAACTTAATTGTTTTGCCACTGTCTCAGATGTACCAAGTTAACCATATTTGAAACCATGTATCCTTGCTAAAGGTTAATGGAATTAAAGCTAGAAAACAATTTAACAGTTGAATAATGTGGTTGATTGCTTGGAGTTAGAATCATGCAAGAGGTGAGAATGTATTAAATGATATTTTTGGTGGAACACCAAACTTAGAAGTTTTCATTCTCCCTCAAATTGTTTTGGTGTGCAACACCAAACTTAGCTCCTTGCAATCCACTCCAATTACTCAACATTTTTATTGGAAAAACTATGAAAAGAAACTACCTCAGGTTGGGTTGCCTCCCAACAAGCGCTCTTTTATTGTCACTAGCTTGACATCTTCATTTTTGCTTCAAGGGGGTCGAAAATCACAGTGCCTTAGCTTGTCTGTCTTCACTATGAACTTCCTTCCGGTTTCCTCTTTGATGACTTCTGTGAGTTCTTGTGGAAGGATCTTAGTCACAGTGTAGTGCTCAGGTAACTGTGGGGACACCTTCAAGGGTTGAATATTGATCATCACTCGATCCCCTAGTGAAAACTTTCCAGTGAGGATTTTTTGCTTTTCTTTAGTTCCATTCTCTGCTTCTTCTTGAAAGAACTCCTTGTTGTGTTTCTCTTGGCTGGTGCTTCCTCTGTCCAGTATTTTCTCGTTGTCCTTTATGATCCCTTTCCATCCTTCCTTCTTTGCAGCATCTTTGTTGTTGGTTGGTTTGTCTTCAATGATTTTGAAGAAAGTATCTGGTTTCTTTTCACCCATTTCTGCAAAGTGCTTCACCAGTTGAACTATCTGCTCCTCAATTCCTCTCATTAACATCTCTTGGTTCCTTGTTGTTTCCTCTTGATGTTTCATCATTCTCTCCATTAGGATCTCCAAGTTTGTGATTCTCTGAGAGTCTTGTGAGGTTGGTTGGTTATGACATGCTGAAGGTAGGAAGGGTGGGTGTGGTGGTGGCATGTAGTGGTTGTTATTGCTGTAATGATGTTTTTGATGATTTATGAAGTTCGGGTTGTTATAATGGAATTCTCTTGGTCTGTGATTTTGGTACTCACTCCTTCTCCAGTTGAGATGGGTTTGGGAGTGTCTGTGTTGTGAGTATTGGCTTTGGGGAGTATTAGTGGGTGGGGGATGTTGATTGGTTGTGGTCATGGGATTGCCCTGGTGGAAACTTCCTTGTTCTTGATGTTGAGGCTCCCTTATTCTCAGATAAGAATGAGGTCTCCATGGTGGAAATTTGGCATTCACTGCAGCAGACAGTTCCATATTTTGCTGTGGTTGATGGTGCATTTGTCCGTTTAGGTCCTTGAACGCATTCGCCCCTTCAATATTCGTCACTTCTTTTTCTGGGATTGCATTCTGTGATTTCTCAGATGAGTGTTGGTCGTTGACTTCTTTGTCATTGAAGTCTGAAATTCCTTGGGCAGTTGTTGTTGCTTTGAGTAGACCATCTGAGAAGTAATCCACGGCTTTCCTTGTTTCTGGGGTCAATCCTTCATAGAAAGCTCGGAAGCCCACTTTATCAGTAGCTTTCTTGTATCTTTCCCATGCCTTGAAGAGTGGTTCTTCATCCCCTTGTGTAAATAGACGTTCCTCCTTTTTCAGCTGGATGATCTGTCTGGATGAGGTGAATTTGGCCAGAAATTTGGTAACCAAATCATCCCAACTAGTGATACTTCCTTGAGGACAAGTCTCAAACCATTGTGCAGCTTCACCCTTTAATGAGAAGGGAATAACAGGATCTTATAAGTATCATGGTCTGAACCATCGGTTTTGATTGCATTACAAGTCTTTAGAAAAGTGGATATGTGCTGCTGAGGATCTTCCGATGGATTTCCATCATAAGAACAATTGTTCTTAATGAGTGTAATGAGTGGTGGCTTCATGTCATGGTACCCTTTGTCTGTAGAAACTTGATTTCCTGTGATATGCAAACAATCAGGATGACCAAACAGCAACACGCGTGAGAATTAAGTGCATTTATTTGAAATAAATTGTTAGTAAGTTAATAGAGGCAATTTTTCAAACAGTTAGTGTGTTAGTAAGAGTTAGAATAACAGAAAAGAAAAAGTGCCTAATCTAGACCTCCACTTCACTTAATCATTGTCAATCTATTTCAATCCCCGGCAACGGCGCCAAAAACTTGATGGTGTGGAAAACGATCCAACACAAAACTCACCAGCAAGTGTACCGGGTCGCATCAAGTAATAATAACTCACATGAGTGAGGTCGATCCCACAGGGATTGAAGGATTGAGCAATTTTAGTTTAGTGGGTGATTTAGTCAAGCGAATCAAGTTTTGATTGAGTGATTTGTGTTTAACAAGAATTAAATGACAGTAAATGTAAAGGGGGAAGGGAAAAGTGCAGTAAATTGAAGAACAGAATTGTAAAATTGCAGAATCTTAAAGAGCAAGAGAGTAAATGACTGAAACTTAAAGTGCAAGAAACTTAAATTGCAGTAACTTAAATGGCAAGAAAGGTAAATGGCTTGAATATAAAAGGGAATTGAGGAATGGGAGTGCAAGATCTAAACAAAGAAGAAGTAAATTGCAGCAATTGATTGAGCAGAATTTAAATCAGAAGCAAATATCATTCAAACAGAAAGAAAATAAAATGCAGCTAAGGTTCACAGAAGAACCAAGAGTGAATTATGATCTCAGGATCCCAAGGGCTTAGGTAGCAGAGCCTAAAACCCAATTTCCTTCCCAGATCTGAATTAACTAAGTAATTGACAGAAAATTAAAGAAGAAACAATAGAAGAACAGAAATAGAATTGAATTATGCAGAAAACAAAGTGAAAAGAGTTTGAATGGGAATTGGGACAGAATTTCCCCAATTTCACACACCCAATACTCAAAAACAGAAGAGTAGAATTGCCCAAGTAAGAATGAGGAAGGAGATCAGTCAATTCTCCCTTAATCCTCTTAGTGCTCGGTCAATTCTCTCAAGAACAATTGCAAGAGAGCCAAAGCTCCAAAGGAAGGTGAAAGTAAAAATTCAAAAGCCAAGGTAAAAGTAAAAATTCAAAAGTGAGCATAAAGGTCCTAATTACATCAAACTAACTCCTATTTATACACTTTCTATTCTTGGATTTTGGGATTTGGATGGGCTTTTGATTTGGTGAAGAAATGAATTAAAATGGGATTTTAGTTTGAATTTTCGGCCCATGAAAATTCACTCCCAGGAGGCTGCCCTGCCCTTGTGGAGGGCAGGGCAGAAATTTGGTGCATGGTGCATGAGGTTGGTGCGGCCTTGGTGCGTGTTGATGCAGCGTGGTGCGAGTTGGTGCGGCCAGATGCTGCCCTGCCCGCGCCAAGGGCAGGGCAGGAAAGCTTTGGTGCGCCAGATTTGAGGAGTGCGCGCGTTGGTGCTGCCAGATGCTGCCCTGCCCGCGCCAAGGGCAGGGCAGGAAAGCTTTGGTGCGCCAGGGGAGTAGCGTTGCGCGCCAGATGCTTCCAGGGAAGGAAATTGGTGCGCCAAATTTGTTGCTTGGTGCGCCAAGTTCTTGTGCCATCCAAATGCTGCCCTGCCCGCGCCAAGGGCAGGGCAGAATTGCCATATTGCACGCCCGAGTTCGAGTCACGGAGGAGGCAAACACGCTACATTTTTTTCTTGGCTTCTTGGCACGGCACTCATCTTTAAGTCTTGGCTTCCTCATGGTTCCTTGTTCGAACCTTGTAGCATGCATGGGTGATATTTTCCTTTGAATTTCTTTCCTTATGGAGCCCGATTCTGCCCTCCACAAGGGCAGGGCAGAGTTTGCTTTCTCTTGGTCCCAAGGCACCATTTTGTGCTCTGCTCTTGTAGTGGGCAGGGCAGAGTTGCCTATTCTTGTTTGGTTCTCTATGTTGCTTTCCTAGAGGGCAGTCTGCCCTTGTGGAGGGCAATGTTGCTTCCCCCATTTTATACGGCACGCTTCTTCTTGATTCGGCCACGCTTTTCTTTCCTCGGCTACACTTTTTATGCCACGCTTTTCCTTTTCTCTTCTTTTCTTCACCTATAATAAACCAAACAACCACTCAAAGTATCACTAAATTCAAGAGGCTTATAAATCAATTAAAATTCAATTAAAATTAGCTTAAACCTCATGATTTAACATTAATTTCATAGTGGTTGCTTGATTTAGAGAAGTTATGCATTTTCACTCCAAATCACTTACTTAGGATGCAAGAAAGTTCATAAATGCTAACAAAACAAGTGAAATTAGCTTGAAAAATGGGTATATGATGACTTGTCATCAGTGACCAGCTTATCCCAGGAGTTCAGGCTATCCTTAGGTTGTGAATCCAACCATATTCTAGCTTTGTCTCTTACAGCAAAAGGGAAAAGCATGAGCCTGTAGACTTCAGGATCTACTCCATTCGTCTTAACAGTCTCACAAATCTGCAAGAACTCAGTTAAAAACTGGTAAGGATCTTCAGATGGAAGTCCATAAAACTTGCAGTCTGTTGCATTAAAGCAATTAGTTGAGGCTTAAGCTCAAAATTGTTGGTTCCAATGGCAGGAATGGAGATGCTTCTTCCATCAAACTTGGACGTTGGTTTTGTGAAGTCACCAAGCATTCTCCTTGCATTATTGTTGTTGGGTTCGGCTGCTATCTCCTTCTCTTGTTTGAAAATTTCTGAAAAGTTG
Source organism: Arachis stenosperma (assembly GCF_014773155.1). Classification (NCBI taxonomy): domain Eukaryota; kingdom Viridiplantae; phylum Streptophyta; class Magnoliopsida; order Fabales; family Fabaceae; genus Arachis; species Arachis stenosperma. The sequence continues at coordinate 68,429,861 of NC_080381.1, read as the reverse complement.
TTTCTGGATTGTTTAGCTTCTCTTAGTTTCCTCTTCAGAGTCCTTTCAGGTTCTGGATCAATTTCAACAAGAGTACCTTTTTCCTTGCTCCTGCTCATATGAAAGAGAAGAAAACAAGAAAAGAAGAGGAATCCTCTATGTCACAGTATAGAGATTCCTTTATGTTAGTAAAAGAAGAAGAGAATAGAAGAAGGAAGAGTGAAGAATCCAAACATAGGGGGAGGAGTGAGTTCGAATTTTTGGATGAAGAGAGGTGAAGATAAGTGTTAGTAAATAAATAATTAAAAAGAATAAGAAAAGAGAGGGAAAATTCGAAAATTAATTTTTGAAAAGGAGTTAGTAATTTTCGAAAATTAAAGATAAGATATGATTAAAATTAAAATTTAAAACAATTAATTAATTAAGAAGAATTTTTGAAAAAGGGATGAGATATTTTCGAAAATTAGAGAGGGAAAAGTAGTTAGGTGGTTTTGAAAAAGATAAGAAACACATAAAAAGTCAAATAGTTAGTTGAAAAAGATATTAAAATCAAATTTGAAAAGATAAGAAGATAAGGAGTTAGCTAAGATATTTTGAAATCAAATTTTTGAAAAAGATAAAATTTTGAAAAAGATATGATAAAAAGATAAGAAAATAAGATAGAAAAGATATGTTTGAAAAAGATTTAATTCAAAATTTTGAAATTACCTACTTCACTAACAAGAAACTACAAGATTCTAGAACTTAAAGATTGAACCTTTCTTAACAAGAAAGTAACAAACTTCAAATTTTTGAATCAATCACATTAATTGTTAGTGAGTTTTCGAAAATTTGATATAAAGATAAGAAAAAGATTTTGAAAATTATTTGAAAAAGAACTTAAAAAGATAAGATTTTAAAAATTGAAATTTTGACTTGACTTGTAAGAAACAACTAAATTTAAAAATTTTTGACCAAGTCAACCCAAAATTTCGAAAATTTGGAGAGAAAAAAGGAAAAGATATATTTTTTATTTTTGAATTTTTAATTATGAGAGAGAAAAACACAATTATGACCCAAAACTTAAAAATTTTGGATCAAAACACATGATGCATGCAAGAACACTATGAATGTCAAGATGAACACCAAGAACACTTTGAAGATCATGATGAACATCAAGAACATATTTTTGAAAAATTTTTGATGCAAAGAAAACATGCAAGACACCAAACTTAGAAATCTTTAATGCATGGACTCTTACAAATGAAAAATGCATATGAAAAACAACAAACAACACAAAACAAGAAAACATCAAGATCAAACAAGAGGACTTACCAAGAACAACTTGAAGATCATGAAGAACACTTTGAATGCATGAATTTTCGAAAAATGCAAGAAAAAATTTTAAAAGCATGCAATTGACACCAAACTTAAAAATTGACTCAAGACTCAAACAAGAAACACAAGATATTTTTGATTTTTTTTTCGAAAATATTTTTGGAAAAACAAAAAATAAAAGAAAATTTTGAAAAAGATTTTTGAAAAATTTTGAAAAGAAAATTACCTAATCTGAGCAACAAGATGAACCGTCAGTTGTTCAAACTCAACAATCCCCGGCAACGGCGCCAAAACCTTGGTGGACGAAATTGTGATTCATCAATGTTGTATTCTTTGTTATTGTATGGAATAATTATAATGGCTCTTTGCTATGTGTGAACACAACTCCGTTCAACTTAACCAGCAAGTGTACTGGGTCATCCAAGTAATACCTTACGTGAGTAAGGGTCGATCCCACAGATATTGTTGGTATGAAGCAAGCTATGGTCATCTTGTACATCTCAGTCAGGCGGATAATAATTGATTATGGATTTTCGAAAATTAATAATAAATAATAAACATAAAATAAAGATAAAGTTACTCATGTAATCCAATGATGGAGATTTCAAATAGGCATATGGAGATGTTGTGCTCCTCTTGAATCTCTGCTTTCCTACTGCTTTTATCCAATTTTATCACTCCCTTCTATGGCAAGCTGTATGTAGGGCATCACTGTTGTCAATGGCTACATCCCATCCTCTCAGTGAAAATGGTCCAAATGCTCTGTCACAGCACGGCTAATCATCTGTCGGTTCTCAATCAGGTTGGAATAGAATCCCTTGATTCTTTTGCGTCTGTCACTAACGCCCAGCCTTCAAGAGTTTGAAGCTCGTCACAGTCATTCAATCCCGGAATCCTACTCGGAATACCACAGACAAGGTTAGACTTTCTGGATTTCCATGAATGCCGCCATCAATTCCAGCTTATACCACAAAGATTCTGATTAAGGAATCCAAGAGATATGCGCCCGGCATAAGGTAGAACGGAAGTGGTTGTCAGTCACGCGCGTTCATAGGTGAGAATGATGATGAGTGTCACGGATCATCACATTCATCAAGTTGAAGTGCAACGAATATCTTAGAATAGGAATAAAGAGAATTGAATAGAAACAGTAGTAATTGCATTAAAACTTGAGGTACAGCAGAGCTCCACACCCTTAATCTATGGTGTGTAGAAACTCCACCGTTGAAAATACATAAGTGAAAGGTTCAGGCATGGCCGAATGGCCAGCCCCCAAGGTCTAAGGACTAGGCGTCCAGAGATCGCTAATACACTAGTAAAAAGTCCTATTTATAATAAACTAGCTACTAGGGTTTACATGAGTAAGTAATTGATGCATAAATCCACTTCCGGGGCCCACTTGGTGTATGTTTGGGCTGAGCTTGATCTATCCACGAGCTGAGGCTTCTTTTGGAGTTGAACGCCAAGTTGTAACGTGTTTTGGGCGTTCAACTCCGGGTCGTGACGTGTTTCTGGCGTTTGATTCCAGACAGCAACATGGAACTGGCGTTGAGCGCCAGTTTACGTCGTCAATTCCCGAATAAAGTATGGACTATTACATATTGCTGGAAAGCTCTGGATGTCTACTTTCCAACGCCGTTGAGAGCACGCCATTTGGAGTTTTGTAGCTCCAGAAAATCTATTTCGAGTGCAGGGAGGTCAGATTCCAACAGCATCAGCAGTCCTTTGTTAGCCTTTTTTTTTTAGAGTTTTGCTCAAGTCCCTCAATTTCAGCCAGAAATTACATGAAATCACAGAAAAACACACAAACTCATAGTAAAGTCCAGAAATGTGAATTTAACATAAAAACTAATGAAAACATCCCTAAAAGTAGCTTGAACTTACTAAAAACTACCTAAAAACAATGCCAAAAAGCGTATAAATTATCCGCTCATCATACCCAAAACATAATTTTTCTCTACCAATGCGTCCTAAAATTTCCCCCACACTTAAATGACACACACTCCTCAACCTAAGCCAATCAAGGATACAATCCAAGGTAAATTCATGGTTTTCTGCTTAAGGTTGTAATGTGGTGATATTACAAACAATGGGGTCAAATAAGGCTCAAAGGGGTTAACAAAGGTAGATGCAAGGGTAGGTCTATATGGGTAAAGTAAGCTTTTATCAAAGATGGCCTCAATCATGCTCAATTCAATTCAAAACATCAATCGTTGAAAATAAAAAATCAAGAAAAATCAAGATTACAATCATAGAAGAGATATATCACACAATGAACAAAATTAGTGGTTAAAATGTGTAACCACTCTTTTAAAGCTCAAAAACTCACAAGGTATTTGTTCTTTACTCTTCTATGTTCCATAAAAATCATTCAAGCAATTTTAAAAACAATTTTCCAAATCAATTCTTTAGAAAACCCTTGAAACAAAATTCATCAAAATTTTTGTTGTTTTTCACCAAAATTATTTTCTATATGTATGTATGTTGTGACGGACGCAAATTTTTCAAAATTTCCTAGTTCTTTTCCTAATTTTCAACAATCAAAAAGTAACATGAACAATTAGGATCAAAATGAACTTGGCATATGCTATTCACATCATCCAATCACAATCCATATCTATACTATATACCATGCAAAAATGCAGAATGCAATAGCTATGGATGAACTAAAATGTATATATTTACATTAAAAGAAAATGCAATGCAACAGTCAAAAAACACTCCAAATATCTACAAGAGACATACTAAAAAGAAACAAAAATAAAGTAAAATGCAGAGTGTTCGGAAAGAAGGTTTACGTTCCCAAAATGACGAATCCTCCCCCACACTTAAGCGTTGCACGGTCCTCCGTGCTCAAACAAAATCCGAGGAGAATGTCTCTAAAGAGCTCCACCTTCATTTGGCGGATGCAGGGGCTTGGGTTGTGTGGAAATCGCCAAGTCCAATGTGTGTTCGGCATCTCCATCCTCAGTGTCTTCCTCCTCTCCCGGCTCCTTGCCTCACGTCTCATCCTCAAAAAGAATGAATAAATTATAATTAAGAATCATAGGGTAAGTGGCACAAAAAGGTAAAGGAGAGAGTAAATAAGCATCTAATTGAGAAAGTTTGCATAGTGGTGTGGAATACACACAATGGCCGGTTAAAGTGGCATCCACACAATGAAAAAGTAAGCATGAGTTCCTTAATTAAATAGCCTAAGATGCAAGCAATAGATGAGCATCAATTAAGGACAAGCAAACTTAGGCAACTACCAACAAGAATGAATTGAATATAGGAATTATTGGATATTGAAGTTGTGCAAGTGAAAGAGCAAAATTGATATAAAATAGCACAACAAATAATAACCAATGCAATGATGAGGAAAAAGTACTTATTCAACCTTAAGAATAATCAAATAATCACATGGAAACGTGTTTGCTACAAAAAGTGACAAGTCTTGATAAGAATCAAGTAAAGTCAACTCAAACAAATGCAAAGCATTAACAAGGAGCAAATACCTTGTGATGTGATTATATTGACTTAAAAACCATGATGAACAAGCAATTCCATTTCATTCACTAAATTCAATATGTACTTGTTAAAAGTTGCACCAAATAAGAAACAAAAAAGTCAATTTCTAAATTAATTTGGTGCAAGTAACTCAAGACAATGAACAAGTACATTATTGAAATTCCAATCCCAAAATAACATCATAATCATTCAAAAGTGCACAATTCTTAATTTGAGTGCCAAACAAGGATATAGTCTAACACATATGGTTGCGACAACACATGCATTAAACAAAAAGTTCAATTCAAGCATTATGTCAAACACATGGAGTGTGGTGCACATATTCACAAATTTCGAACCAAAATTTAAATATCAACAATCCATAAATCAGAAATTTGAACACTTGCAACTCAACAAGCAGACAATTAAACTAATCTAAGCTAAATTACCAAAGTTGAAGAAAGAAAATAGAAAGAAAGAAGGGAACATAACAAAGAAGATTAAAACAAGAAAATTGAAAAACAAAAAATACCAAAGAAATGGATAGGCAACAGTGGCACTTGTGTTAGCCACTACGAGGCTCACGGCGGCGAAGTTTCGCCGGAGAAGAGAAGAAAGAGAGTGGAAAGAGAAAGAAAGAAGAAGAAAGAAGAAGAAGAGAAGAAGAAAGAAGAGAGAGGGGCAAAACAGCGCACCCTTTTTTAATGAGGCCCAGATCGCGACCTGTGCGTACGCACAAGGTCGTGTGCGTACACACACCAGCAAAGATTGAGGTCGTTTATATGCACAGGGCGGGCGAACACTGCTGGCAGAGGGGTTGTCAAGGCGTGTGTGTGCACACGCCGCTATGCGCACGCACAAAACACTTTTTTTTTTAAACATGAAGCGTCAAAGTTGTCAGCTATCACGCCTTCTGTGCGTACGCACACAGGCCCGTGCGCACGCACAAAGGCAAAAAGTGAATGGTGCTAACGCACAAGTGGTGCGAATGCTCCCACCAGAAGGGGCGCAAGCTAGTGTGCGCACGCACAGGTGTGTGTGCACGCACATGCTCTGTTTTTTTCAAAACTTTTTAGTGCTCTAAGGCACCAAACTTGATATCCCAAATAGCATTTTCAACCCCAAAAATTTTTCTACTCTAAAACTACAAGATCAACACAAAAATTCTACCAAACTAAGCTAACTAAAAGAAGCAAAAATTCAACAAACAAATGCTAAAAGAGAGGGAGAGTTAGAAAGATGTTACCAAGCACTTTTAGTTAATGTCTTTAAGTTAGACAAATGGGAGAGCCCATGCTATGGTGGCTTGTGCTTGACTTCCCCACCAATGCTAGAATGTCCAATGTCCTCCGGCATCCCAATTCTAACCATCAACAAAAATAAAAGAGAGCCAAAGAGCAAGCTATTTACATATTAACATATATACAATAGTCAACATTAACACCATTCCAACTCCCCGAGAACGGCGCCAAATTTGATAACTAGGAATTTATCGTCGATCTAGATTTTCACAAAATAGGATCACATCATTGAAAGTATAGTCTAGACCAACAATTAACTCCCAATCAAATGTTTTAAATCGAAATTCTAATTAACCGAGAGTATTTAAACCTCGGGTCGTCTTCCGTAGGAGTTGTAATAAAATGTACATTTATTGGCTATGAGGGAGAGCATGGGGATTGTGAATGAAAGAAAGAACAAGTAATATAAATAACAAGAAAGTAAATGAGCATGCAAGGAATTAAAAGAAAGCAATCAAAAGCAATGAAAATTGAAATTAAATGCTAAAAATGACTTTTGGTGATAATTGGGGAATTTAGAATTCCTATCCTAGTTATGAAGCACAAACATGGCAATTGTGTGGAATCAATGCAAACTAGTCAATCCTCCTTGAGAATTAGTCAAAAGAGTGTAATTGATCTCAATCCATAAGTCCTAGTCAACTCACTAATTAACTTAGTGAAAGACTAGTGTCAATGGAAATCAAACCAATTAACTATTCTCACACAATGCGGAATGGACATCCACAACTCAATTTCACCCAAACACCCAATTTCTCATCCAAGAGTGAAAAAACTAAACATGCAAGAAAGTAAACATGAAAGGGATAAAAGTCAAAGCAAGTAAAGTCAAAGCAAGTAAACTTCAAATGCAAGAAATCTCTTAGCAAGTAATTGAGAGCTAAGGTTACCTATCCTAGACATTGACCACAAACATATGATGATTATGAAGAGTTAATCCTACTTAGTTAACCTTACATCAAAGATAAGTCAAATAGGCATAGTTGATTCCAATCCCTAAGTCCTATGTCAACACTAAGGGGTCACATAGTGCCAAGAGAGACCAAATCAACTAACTACTCTAATATATCAAACAAGAATGGACATCAATGACTCAAGAATCACCAAAGTCATCAATTTCAAGCCAAGAGTAGATAAAAATTATGTAAAAACTAAGCCAAGCATTTTACCAAACACTTAGTGTGCATGAAAATAAAATAAAAATAAATTGCATAGAAAATAAAGGCTAACTACCAAAAGCAAGAAAATGACAATAACAATTAAAGAAAGCAATAAATGACATAAAACATAAATTGCATTAATTGAAATTAAAATAACAAGAGTGTTCATAAAATGAAAAAAGACATAAAAGAGAAAATGACAAAAAAAATGAAGAAGATAAGGACAAGAAAGCATAGAAACATAAACGAAACTAGATGAAAGAAAGAATTAAAAATAGAAATTACAAAGAAAATAAACTAAGAACCCTAATTTCTAGAAAGAAAGGGGAGATTCTCTCTCTAGAAAACAACCTACATAATACTAAGCTAACCCTAATTGCTCCACCTTTCATTCCTCTTCACTTTGGCCTTAAATAGCTTCAGAAAATGAGTTGGACTGGGTTTTGGAGGCCCATAATTTGCCCCCAGCAATTTGCATTAATGACCTCACGCATATGCACGCGTGCGTACGCACGACCTACGGTGCATACGCACAGTTGTGCAGAATTCCCATCGTGCATACGCACGGCATTTGGTGCATATGCATCCTTGCACGAAGTCACCGTTGTGCGTATGCACGCATCACTGTGTGTACGCACCTTTGTAGCAGCTTCCAAACTTCATTTTCTTCATGATTTCTCCCTTTTGCATGATTTTCTCTTTACTTCTTCCATTCCATACTTGCTTTGAAAATCTAAAATCACTCAACAAATACATCAAGGCACCAAATGGGATTAAAGTGAATTAATTTTAGCTATTTTAAGGACTAAAAAGCATGTTTTCACAATTAAGCACAATTTAGGAAGATATCTCAAAAGCATGCTATTTAGATGAATAAATGTGGGTTTGTATGATGAAATCCACTCAAATCAAACCAAAATGTATCGTAAATAATGGACTCATCAGGCAACTTAGGCTAGTAGACCTTAGGATAAGATTGAATTGATGATGATTAATGATGTTGTTGATGATTGTTGATGATTGATAATGGTTATTGATGTTGATGATAAATGATGAGAATTATGGGAATCGATTGTGATAAATTGATCAACAATGATTGTGATGGTTTTAGAATAGTGTAAATGTGATTTGATTGTTGAGAATGGGGATTTTTTAGTGGAAATTATGGAAAAAGTTGATGATTTGGAACTAAATGGTTAGGTGTTGTATGCTTGAATAATGATGGAAGTGTAATTGGCAATGTGTATGAATGAGTAGGATTGGAATTGGGTATGGTTGAATTGAAATAAGACTTATGAGTTTGGAAAACTAAAGAATTTGTAAAATTGGTAAAATCATGTTTTGAACCAAATTCGATAGACCATAACTTCACCCTCGATGTTTGGAATTGAGTGAACTATGTCTAAGGTTGTGAGAGCTTTAAAACGGTATAAAGATGAGAGAAATCGGAGTTTTATGGAGGATGTTATGAAAGTTGGAAGTTAGGTACAAAAACCTGAATTCTGTGAAGTTGCAGAGAACCAAAAACTCTGGTTTGTGCACAACATCATGTGTACGCACAAGCTATCATGCGTACGCACCTTAGAAAATTTGCAAGTTGTGCATGTGCACAAAATCATGAATACGCACAAGCTGGGGAAACCGTCTGGTATGTGCATATGCACACCATCATGCGTTCATACACTCGGATAAATCTTTTTGTGCGTGCGTACACACGGCTATCATGCGTACGCACAAGCCTTGTTTTTCACCTAAAGCCATGTTTTTAACTGTTTGACCTCTCCATCAAGCTTGTAAACTTCCATAACACTTATTTAAGGTCCCCTAGCTAGTATTTAGGCTTTAAAACACGAAAAAAAAAACAAAATAAGTGAATTTAAAGGGGTAATTTTCTGTTATGAGTTAGAGACGGTGACTTTGGTTTGGGATGAATTGTGGATGGATTGATCAAAGTGGATTGACGGAGTGCTGAGGTGATAATGAATTGAGAAAAATGAATGATTGAGGTTGTTGAAAATTGATGAGATGAATATTAATGAACTTGTGCTATATGAGCAGTGATCACTGAGGCTGATTTTATATTATTGACATGCTGAGATTGGTAAGTCGCTATGCGCTTGGCAAGGACGGTGGTTAATCCCGCTTGTTGAGATGGCGGCACCGACTTAAGGAAGGTATTTAATCCCACTACATTGAGATGTGAGGTCTGAGGCAGAGTATCCCGTTCGTATCCTTTTGAGTCACAAGAGTGGGCCGGACACTATATCCCAGAAGCGCTAATTATATTCGTGACCGAAAGGTAACATCCCAAGTAGATGTGTCAGGTTGGCAGTTGAATCAACAAGTGATCTCATGGCCAATAGAATAGACATTCATCATATGCACTCTTGTGTGTTTTTTGCTTTGTTTACTTGCATCATGCCAACTTGATTAACATGTTTAATTGCTAATTGAATTACCTGCTGTATATGTATATTAATTGTGTTTTACTTGCTTGCACTATTTGTGTTTTCTACTGGGATTGAAGAGGCTCGATAGGCGATGACGATAGGATCGCATAGAGGATAGGTTAGTGAAGGCTGTAGAACAATGGTGATCTATTAGTTTAGAAAATCCTTAATATTAGATAACCCTTTATGGATTTTTATTTAAAATGTTTATAAGTTTAAATTTTTTGCATGTGGGAAGTTCTAAGATTGCCTTTGGCTTCCCGAAATATTATATCTTATCTATTGGGCACTGTTACCATACTGAGAACCTCTGGTTCTCATACCATCTGTTGTTGTTATTTTTCATATGCAGGTCGCAATCCACTCGGTGAGTTTTCGGATGGTGACAAAGCGGAGGATGGCTCTCTTTTGGCTTTGTTTATTTTGATGCAGTTATTCTCTCACTTTTGATTATTGTATTTGTTCCCTTAGAGGCTTAAAACTTTGAGAGACATGATGTATCCATTTTAACTTTCAAAAACTCTATTCTATTCTGTTTTAACTAGCCGGCCTAAACTCCGTGGGCTTTGACTAGTTCCCCTTTTGTTATTGTATACACACACACACACACACACATATAGAAGTATCTTATTTATCTTGTATCTTTAATCTCTTTCTTACCTTTACGCTTTAGTTATCATGTGTGAATGCTTTGCGCTTTTGTATATCTATTCTCTGTATCTTTGAGCTTTTATTCCTTCATCGGGCTTCTAGTTTTAATATTCCTTGATTATATATTACTGTATGAGCCTTAGAAGTGTCGTGATGCTTTATCGTCTGTTGCTTTATGGCTAGAGGTAAGGCTTAGGGTGATAGGGTGTTATACTTAATGGTATCAGAGCGGTTCATCCTTGTGAGCTGGAGGGATGGACCGATTGTGGTTTATTGAATACTTTGGGTCATTTTTCTTTCGTGGTATATAGGATATCTCCTTGATATGCATAGCATGCATGTTTGTGAGTGCCTTTTTGGAATAATTGAAGCACTGAGCTTGAGGTATTGAGACTGATCACCTTGATATCGATTGTTTGGTGTGGATAAGACCCTGAATGGCAACTCATAGATAGAGTCGATCACGTGCACGGAGAGATAATAAAGATGACCAACTGGCCAATAACCATGTTGAGTTCATGGCGGCGATGACCAACCTAGACAACTCGATGCAAGCAAGTGCTGCTACAACAATTCAAGCTACAGAAAGGTTGAGGCAAGTAGCCAGAAATAGGGATGGAAGCGAAGAAGGAGCTGGAAACAACTTATGTAGTGATGTCCTGAAGACTTTAGCCACTTTCCTGAAAGTTAACTTGCCAATCGTCAAGGGATCAACAAACCCTACTGAAGCAAACAACAGGTTCTAATCTGTGGAGTGTGCATTGCAAAGTTAGTATGTCCCAGAAAATCAATTCGTTGATTTTGTGACGTACCAACTAGCGGGAGAAGCTCAACACTAGTGGCAAGGAGAGTGTCAATTGTTGTAGCAACAGAATATGGACATTCCATGGGCATTATTCCAAACTATTTTCTACATGAAGTATTTTCCGGAGTTAGTGAGGAAAGCTAGAGAGTTGGAAGTGGTGCAGCTGAATCAAGGGTATACGTCTGTAGCCGAGTATACTAGTAGGTTCAATGAGCTCTATAGGTTCTCAAGGATATGTCAGGGTGCCCTAGAGTCCTGTAAGGGTTGGAAGTGCATTAAGTACTAGGGATGTCTTAGGGAGAACATCATGAGTGTTGTGGCTCTAGTAGATATTAGACGATTTTCAGAATTGGTGAACAAGGCAAGAGTTGTAGAGAAATGTTCCAAGAAGACTGATGCGTGAGCATCTTGTACCCTTTTAAACTTCGTTTTCCAGTTGTTTTAGTTAGATTTTATTAAGTTTTACCTTATTGTAGTTCAAAAATTCTCTTTGGATGCTACTTTGAGTGTTTTAGTGTTTTTATGATTTCGGGTGAAATTTCGAGCGGTTTGGCAGAGTTTGGACCTAAAACAGAAAAGCTGGCGTACCCACCCTTTGGGGCACTAAATGCAAACCTGGTGTTTAGCACTAGCAGCATGCTCATGGCCACTCTCTTTAGGGTGTTAAACGGCTAATATGGCGTTTAGCGTCTGCAAGCATGGTTCGAATTTGAAGGCTGGTGCGCACGAATCCCCACACTTTGTACACTGAACCAGCAAGTGCACTGGGTCGTCCAAGTAATACCCGAGCGAGTCAGGGTTGATCCCACGATGATTGTGATTTGAAGTAAGCTATGGTTATCATGCAGATCTTAGTCAAGCAGATCTCATTTTCCAAGCCAAGGTGTGAAAATCTACTCACAATCTATAGTTGGCATTTTCAAAAACACCTTGTGGGCATGGTGCACGAAATTGTGATCATCAATGGCGCCATCAACATGGTACGCTCAATTGTAATCTCAACACTTTATCACAACTTCGCACAACTAACCAGCAAGTGCACTGGGTCGTCCAAGTAATAAACCTTACGCGAGTAAGGGTCGATCCCACGGAGATTGTTGGTATGAAGCAAGCTATGGTCATCTTGTAAATCTCAGTCAGGCAGATTCAAATGGTTGTGGAGGATTGATAATTAAAAGATGAATAAAACATAAAATAAAGATAGAGATACTTATGTAATTCATTGGTGAGAATTTCAGATAAGCGTATGGAGATGCTTTGTCCCTTCTGTCTCTCTGCTTTCCTACTGTCTTCATCCAATCCTTCTTACTCCTTTCCATGGCAAGTTGTATGTTGGGCATCACCGTTGTCAATGGCTACAGTCTCGTCCTCTCAGTAAAAATGTTCAACGCGCTCTGTCACAGCACAGCTAATCATCTGTCGGTTCTCAATCAGGTTGGAATAGAATCCAGTGATTCTTTTGCGTCCGTCACTAACGCCCAGCCTTCAGGAGTTTGAAGCTCGTCATAGTCATTCAATCATTGAATCCTACTCAGAATACCACAGACAAGGTTTAGACCTTCCGGATTCTCTTGAATGCTGCCATCAATTCTAGCTTATACCACGAAGATTCTGATTAAGGAATCCAAGAGATAAACATTCAAGCCTTGATTGTAGAACGGAAGTGGTTGTCAGGCACGCGTTCATAAGTGAGAATGATGATGAGCGTCACATAATCATCACATTCATCATGTTCTTGGGTACGAATGAATATCTTAGAACAAGAATAAGCTGAATTGAATAGAAGAACAATAGTAATTGCATTAATACTCGAGGTACAGCAGAGCTCCACTCCTTAATCTATGGTGTGTAGAAACTCCACCGTTGAAAATACATAAGTGATAATAGTGATCATTGGCTTCGGCCCCAGAGAGGGAACCAGAAGAACCAAGATCTGATCTAAGATCTAAAGTGATCAAAAGATTCAAAGATCTAAAGATGATCAAAGATCCAAAGATGAAAATACAATAGCAAAAGGTCCTATTTGTAGAAAACTAGTAGCCTAGGGTTTACAGAGATGAGTAAATGACATAAAAATCTACTTCCGGGCCCACTTGGTGTGTGCTTGGGCTGAGCATTGAAGCTTTCATGTGTAGAGACTTTTCTTGGAGTTAAACGCCAGCTTTTGTGCCAGTTTGGGCGTTTAACTCCCATTCTTGTGCCATTTCCGGCGTTTAACGACAGGCAGTTTTGTGCTAATTTGGAACGCCGGTTTGGGCCATCAAATCTCGAGCAAAGTATAGACTATTATACATTGCTGGAAAGCCCAGGATGTCTACTTTCCAACGCAATTAAGAGCGCGCCAATTGGACTTCTGTAGCTCCAGAAAATCTACTTCGAGTGCAGAGAGGTCAGAATCCAACAGCATATGCGGTCCTTTTCAGCCTCTGAATCAGATTTTTGCTCAGGTCCCTCAATTTTAGCCAGAAAATACCTGAAATCACAAAAAAACACACAAACTCATAGTAAAGTCCAGAAAATTGAATTTTAACTAAAAACTAATAAAAATACAATAAAAACTAACTAAAACATACTAAAAACATACTAAAAACAATGCCAAAAAGCGTATAAATTATCCGCTCATCACAACACCAAACTTAAATTGTTGCTTGTCCCCAAGCAACTGAAAATCAAATAAGATAAAAAGAAGAGAATATGCAATGAATCCCAAAAACATCTATGAAGATCAGTATTAATTAGATGAGCGGGGCTTTTAGCTTTTTGCCTTTGAATAGTTTTGGCATCTCACTCTATCCTTTGAAATTCAGAATGATTGGCTTCTATAGGAACTCAGGATCCAAATAGTGTTATTGATTCTCCTAGTTAAGTATGATAATTCTTGAACACAACTACTTTATGAGTCTTGGCCGTGGCCCAAAGCACTCTGTCTTCCAGTATTACCACCGGATACATACATGCCACAGACACATAATTGGGTGAACCTTTTCAGATTGTGACTCAGCTTTGCTAGAGTTCCCAATTAGAGGTGTCCAGCATTCTTAAGCACACTCTTTTTGCCTTGGATCACAACTTTATTTTTTTCTTTTTTTTTCTTTTTCCCTTTTTTCGTTTTTTTTTTCATTTTTTTTAATATTCACTGCTTTTTCTTGCTTCAAGAATCATTTTTATGATTTTTCAGATCCTCAGTAACATGTCTCCTTTTTCATCATTCTTTCAAGAGCCAATCATTCATGAACAACAAATTCAAAAGACATTTGCACTGTTCAAGCATACATTCAGAAACCAAGAGTGTTACCGCCACATCAAAATAACTAATCTGTTATAAAATTCAAAATTCATGCAATTCTTCTCTTTTTCAATTAAGAACATTTTTCATTCAAGAAAGGTGATGGATTCATAGGACATTCATAACTTTAAGGCATAGACACTAAGACACTAATGATCATAAGACACAAACATAGATAAACATAAGCATAAAAAATTCGAAAAATAGGAAAATAAAGAACAAGGAAATTAAAGAACGGGTCCACCTTAGTGATGGCGGCTTGTTCTTCCTCTTGAAGATCTTATGGAGTGCTTGAGCTCCTCAATGTCTCTTCCTTGCCTTTGTTGCTCCTCTCTCATGATTCTCTGATCTTCTCTAATTTCATGGAGGAGGATGGAATGTTCTTGGTGCTCCACCCTTAGTTGTCCCATGTTGGAACTCAATTCTCCTAGGGAGGTGTTGATTTGCTCCCAATAGTTTTGTGGAGGAAAGTGCATCCCTTGAGGTATCTCAGGGATTTCATGATGAGTGGGATCTCTTATTTGCTCCATCCTTTTCTTAGTGATGGGCTTGTCCTCATCAATGAGGATGTCTCCCTCTATGTCAATTCCAACTGAATAACAGAGGTGACAAATGAGATGAGGAAAGGCTAACCTTGCCAAGGTAGAGGACTTGTCCGCCACCTTATAAAGTTCTTGGGTTATAACCTCATGAACTTCTACTTCCTCTCCAATCATGATGCTATGAATCATGATGGCCCGGTCTATAGTAACTTCGGACCGGTTGCTAGTGGGAATGATTGAGCATTGGATAAACTCCAACCATCCCCTAGCCACGGGCTTGAGGTCATGCCTTCTTAGTTGAACCGGCTTCCCTCTTGAATCTCTCTTCCATTGGGCGCCCTCTTCACAAATGTCTGTGAGGACTTGGTCCAACCTTTGATCAAAGTTGACCCTTCTAGTGTAAGGGTGTTCATCTCCTTGCATCATGGGCAAGTTGAATGCCAACCTTACATTTTCCGGACTAAAATCTAAGTATTTCCCCCGAACCATTGTAAGCCAATTCTTTGGGTTCAGGTTCACACTTTGATCATGGTTCTTGGTGATCCATGCATTGGCATAGAACTCTTGAACCATTAAGATTCCGACTTGTTGAATGGGGTTGGTAAGAACTTCCCAACCTCTTCTTCGGATCTCATGTCGGATCTCCGGATATTCACAATTTTTGAGTTTGAAAGGGACCTCGGGGATCACCTTCTTCATGGCCACAACTTCATAGAAGTGGTCTTGATGCACCCTTGAGATGAATCTCTCCATCTCCCATGACTCGGAGGAGGAGGCTTTTGCCTTCCCTTTCCTCTTTCTAGAGGTTTCTCCGGCCTTAGATGCCATAAATGGTTATGGAAAAACAAAAAGCAATGCTTTTACCACACCAAACTTAGAAGGTTTGCTCGTCCTCGAGCAAAAGAAGAAAGAAGAGAGTAGAAGAAGAAGAAATGGAGGAGATGGAGGTGGCTTTGTGGTTCGGCCAAAGGGAGAGAAGTAGTGTTTAGGCTGTGTGAAAATGAGGTGGTGAAGATGGGTTTATATAGGAGTGGAGAGGGGTGTATGGTTCGGCCATTATGGGTGGGTTTGGGAGGGAAAGTGGTTTGAATTTGAATGGTAAGGTAGGTGGGGTTTTATGAAGGATGGATGTGAGTGGTGAAGAGAATAGTGGGATTTGATAGGTGATGAGCGGATAATTTGTATACTTTTTGGCATTGTTTTTAGTATATTTTTAGTATGATCTAGTTAGTTTTTAGAATATTTTTATTAGTTTTTAATTAAATTTCACTTTTCTGGACTTTACTATGAGTTTGTGTGTTTTTCTATGATTTCAGGTATTTTCTGGCTGAAATTGAGGGACCTGAGCAAAAATCTGATCCAGAGACTCAAAAGGACTGCAGATGCTGTTGGATTCTGACCTCCCTGCACTCGAAGTGGATTTTCTGGAGCTACAGAAGCCCAATTGGCGCGCTCTCAACGGCGTTGGAAAGTAGACATCCTGGGCTTTCCAGCAATATATAATAGTCCATACTTTGCCCAAGATTTGATGGCCCAAACCGGCGTTCAAAGTCACCTCAAGAAATTCCAGCGTTAAACGCCGGAACTGGCACCTGATTGGGAGTTAAACGCCCAAACTGGCACTAAAGCTGGCGTTTAACTCCAAGGAGAGTCTCTACACGAAAAAGCTTCATTGCTCAGCCCAAGCACACACCAAGTGGGCCCGGAAGTGGATTTTTATGTCATTTACTCATCTATGTACTAGTTTTCTATAAGTAGGACCGTTTACTATTGTAATAAGGAGACTTTTAGAGACTTTTAGAGACTTTTAGAGACTTTTGGAGACTTTGGTAGCTATCTTTGTTTTATGCTATCTTAGACCTTTGGGAGGCTGGCCATTCGGCCATGCCTAGACCTTGTTCTTATGTATTTTCAACGGTGGAGTTTCTACACACCATAGATTAAGGTGTGGAGCTCTGCTGTACCTCGAGTATTAATGCAATTACTATTGTTCTTCCATTCAATTCCGCTTGTTCTTTATCCAAGATATCACTTGTTCTTCAACATGATGAAGGTGATGATTGACGCCCATCACCATTCTCACTCATGAACAAGGTGACTGACAACCACTCTTGTTCTACAAGCATCTGAGGCTTAGTGAATATCTCTTGGATTCCTGATTGCACGATGCATGGTTGATCGCCTGACAACCGAGTGCTCGCCTGACAAACGAGCCAACCATTCCGTGAGATCAGAGTCTTCGTGGTATAGGCAAGAACTGATGGCAGCATTCAAGAGAATCCGGAAGGTCTAACCTTGTCTGTGGTATTCTGAGTAGGATTCAATGATTGAATGACTGTGACGTGCTTCAAACCTGTAACCTACTGGGCGTTAGTGACAGACGCAAAAGAGTGATTCTATTCCGGTAGGGGAGGGAACCAAACCGGTGATTGGCAGCACTGTGACAGAGTGTGTGCATTAGCTTTCACTGCGCAGATGGGAGGTAGCTGCTGACAACAGTGAGACCCTACACAAGCTTGCCATGGAAAGGAGTAAGAAGGATTGAATGAAGGCAGTAGGAAAGCAGAGAGACGGAAGGGAAGGCATCTTCATACACTTGTCTGAAGCTCTTACACCAATGATATACATAAATATCACTATCTTTATCTTTTATATTATTTTCGTTCATCATCATATATATTTGAGTTTGCCTGACTAAGATTTACAAGATGACCATAGCTTGCTTCAATGCTAACAATCTCCGTGGGATCGACCCTTACTCACGTAAGGTATTACTTGGACGACCCAGTGCACTTGCTGGTTAGTTGTGCGAAGTTGTGTAATGCCATGGTATTGAGCTACCACGTTTTTGGAGCCATTACCGGGGATTATGAGAGTTGTGAAAAGTATTGTTCACAATTTCGCGCACCAAGTTTTTGGCGCCGTTGCCGGGGATTGTTCAAGTCTTGAGCAAGCTTTTGGTAACAATGCCTGGGATTGTTCTAGTTTGGACAACTGACGGTTCATCTTGTTGCTTAGATTAGGTATTTATTTTTTCGAAATTCTTGAAGATGAATTCTAGAGTTTCATGATGATTTATTGAAATCTGGCTGGCTGAGAAGCCATGTCTAATCTGATTGGACCGAGGTTTCAACTTATCACCACAAGAGCTTGTTGATTCTCATCAATTTTGCTCTTGGAGCAGTGATCTGCTAAGATTTGGCTGACCTTTGGTCATGTCTAGTGTTTTGGACCGAAGCTTTCCTTGAAGGCTTGGCTGGCTGTGAAGCCATGTCTAATTCCTGGACCGGAGTCTTAGACTAGCATTGCACTGATTCCTGGAATTCTCATTAAGAATTTTGATACCTTTTCCCACTTAATTTTCGAAAAACACAAAAAAATTTACAAAATCATAAAAACCAAAAATATTTGATGTTTCCTGCTTAAGTCTAGTGTCTCATCTTAAGTTTGGTGTCAATTGCATGCATTCATTCATGTGTCTTAAGGATCCTCAAGTAATTCTTGATGATTTTTGTGTTTTAATCTTTGAATTCTATTGACTTGAAGCATTTTGTGTGTCTCATATGCATCCTCATATTGTTAATGTCAGTAGTATACAAATTGCTAAGTTTGGTGTCTTGCATGCATTGTTAATTGATTCCTTTTGCATTTTGATTATTAAAAATCCAAAAATATTTTTAATTTGTGTCTTTTCAAGTCAATGATACAAAGAATTGAAGATTTAGAACATACTGCAGAGGAATTATACAGAAAAAGCTGAGCATTCAAAAATGCCCAGTGAAGAAGGCAGACTGGCGTTTAAACGCCAGCCAGGGCACCTGGTTGGGCGTTTAACGCCCAAAGAGGTAGCATTTTGGGCGTTAAACGCCAGAATGTATACCATTCTGGGCGTTTAACGCCAGGATGGTGCTAGGGGGAAGATTCTGTTTTCAAAATCAATTTTTTTTCAAGTTTTCAAAGTTTTTCAAAATCAAATCTTTTTCAAATCATATCTTTTCAATCAAATGTTTTCAAAATTAATTTCTTTCCTTTTTCAAAGATACTTACTAACAATTAATGATTTGATTCAAAATTTCAAGATTGTTACCTTTTCTGTTGAGAAAGGTTTAATGTTTGAATCATATCTTTTCTTGTTAAGCAAGTCATTAATTTTTAAAATCATATCTTTTCAAATTGTTTTCAAATCATATCTTTTAAAATTGTTTTCAAATCATATCTTCTCAATCACATCTTTTTAAAACCATAACTTTTCAATTAAATCTTTTTAACCACATCTTTTTCAAAATAGTTTTCAATCAAATCTTTTTAATTTCTAATTTCAAAATCTTTTTCAAAAATCACTTGATTTCTTTTTCACTTTTAATTTTCGAAAATTATCAATCAAATTTTCAAAATGTTTTCAAAATCTCTTAATTGAATTTTCGAAAATTCTCTTCCTTCCTTCCCACATCCTTCTATTTATGGAGTACCACTCCTTCTAAATGCACAATTCGAACCTTATCTAATTAAAGTTCGAATTCTTCTTCTCCTTCTTCTTACTATTTCTCTTTTCCTCTGACACTTCAAGGAATCTCTATACTGTGACATAGAGGATTCCACATTTTCTTTTTCCCTCCTCTTTCATATGAGCAGGAGCAGAGACAAAGGCATTCTTGTTGAAGCTGATCCTGAACCTGAAAGGACCTTGAAGAGAAAGCTAAGAGAAGCTAAAGCACAACTCTCTCTAGAGGACCTGACCGAATTCTTCAAGGAAGAAGAACACATGGCAGCCGAAAACAACAACAATGCCAACAATGCAAGGAAGGTGCTGGGTGACTTCACTGCACCTACTCCTGATTTTTATGGGAGAAGCATCTCTATCCCTGCCATTGGAGCAAACAACTTTGAGCTTAAGCCTCAATTAGTTTCTCTAATGCAACAGAATTGCAAGTTCCATGGACTTCCAATGGAAGATCCTCATCAGTTCTTAGCTGAATTCTTGCAAATCTGTGACACAGTCAAGACTAATGGGGTTAACCCTGAGGTCTACAGACTGATGCTATTCCCTTTTGCTGTAAGAGACAGAGCTAGAATATGGTTGGATTCTCAACCTAAAGAAAGCCTGGACTCTTGGGAAAAGCTAGTCAATGCCTTCTTGGCAAAGTTCTTTCCACCACAAAGATGGAGTAAGCTTAGAGTGGAAGTCCAAACCTTCAGACAGAAGGATGGAGAATCCCTCTATGAAGCTTGGGAAAGATACAAACAATTAATCAGAAGATGTCCCTCAGACATGCTTTATGAATGGAGCATCATAGGTATTTTCTATGATGGTCTCTCTGAACTATCCAAGATGTCTTTGGATAGCTCTGCTGGAGGATCTCTTCATCTGAAGAAGACGCCTACAGAGGCTCAAGAGCTAATTGAGATGGTTGCAAATAACCAATTCATGTA
This sequence comes from Arachis stenosperma, assembly GCF_014773155.1. Classification (NCBI taxonomy): domain Eukaryota; kingdom Viridiplantae; phylum Streptophyta; class Magnoliopsida; order Fabales; family Fabaceae; genus Arachis; species Arachis stenosperma. The sequence goes on along the minus strand of NC_080381.1, from coordinate 68,409,451 downwards.
CACTTCTGAAAGGAATCCTGTGAACAATGGGACTAGTCAGAAGAAAGGAGTTCTTGAGATTGACACTCTGAATGCCATATTGGCTCAGAACAAGATATTGACTCAACAAGTCAATTTGATTTCTCAAAGTCTGTCTGGAATGCAAAATGCACCAAACAGTACTAAGGATGCTTCATCTGAGGAAGAAGCTTATGATCCTGAGAACCCTTCCATGGAAGAGGTGAATTACCTAGGAGAACCCTATGGAAACACCTATAATTCTTCATGGAGAAATCACCCAAATCTCTCATGGAAGAATCAAGAGAGACCTCAACAAGGTTTCAATAACAATAATGGTGGAAGAAACAGGTTTAGCAATAGCAAGCCTTTTCCATCATCTTCTCAGCAACAGACAGAGAGTTCTAAGCAGAATACTTCTGACTTAGCAACAATGGTCTCTGATCTAATAAAGACCACTCAAAGTTTCATGAATGAAACAAGGTCCTCCATCAGAAATTTGGAAGGACAAGTGGGTCAGCTGAGCAAGAAAGTTACTGAACTCCCTCCTAGTACTCTCCCAAGTAATACAGAAGAAAATCCAAAAGGAGAGTGCAAAGCCATAACCATGGCCGAATGTGGAGAGGAAAGAGAGGAGGAGGACGCCACTGAGGAAGACCTCAGTGGGCGTGTACCAATCTCCTCTGGGTTCCAATGGGAATCTGAGGCTCAAAATGAGACCATAGAGATTCCATTGGACTTACTTCTGCCATTCATGAGCTCTGATGAGTATTGATGAGCGGATAATTTGTATGCTTTTTGGCATTGTTTTTAGTATGTTTTTAGTATCTTTTAGTTAGTTTTTAGTATATTTTTATTAGTTTTTAATTAAAATTCACTTTTCTGGACTTTACTATGAGTTTGTGTGTTTTTCTGTGATTTCAGGTATTTTCTGACTGAAATTGAGGGTCCTGAGCAAAAATCTGATCCAGAGACTGAAAAGGACTGCAGATGCTGTTAGATTCTGACCTCCCTGCACTCGAAGTGGATTTTCTGGAGCTACAGAAGCCCAATTGGCGCGCTCTCAACGGCATTGGAAAGTAGACATCCTGGGCTTTCCAGCAATATATAATAGTCCATACTTTGTCCAAGATTTGATGGCCCAACCCGGCGCTCAAAGTCACCTACAGAAATTCCAGCGTTAAACGCCGGAACTGGAATAAAAGTTGGAGTTAAACGCCCAAACTGGCATGAGAACTGGCGTTTAACTCCAGAAAAGGTCTCTACACGAAATTCCTTCATTGCTCAGCCCAAGCACACACCAAGTGGGCCCGGAAGTGGATTTTTCTGTCATTTACTCAATTCTGTAAACCTTAGGACACTAGTTTACTACTTATAGGACCTTTTTACATTGTAATGAGTACCTGATGACCCCATAACATTTTGTACACGTTCTTTCCACAGTATGAGCCTCTAAACCCCATGGTTGGGGGTGAGGAGCTCTGCTGTGTCTTGATGGATTAATGCAATTACTACTGTTTCTTATTCAATCATGCTTGCTTCCATTCTAAGATAACACTTGTTCTTAATCCGGATGAATGTGATGATCCGTGACAATCATCATCATTCTCAACCATGAACACGTGCCTGACAACCACCTCTGTTCTATCTTAGATTGAGTAGTTATCTCTTGGGTTCTTTAATCGGAATCTTCGTGGTATAGGCAGGACCTGATGGCAGCATTCAAGAGAATCCGGAAGGTCTAAACCTTGTCTGTGGTATTCTGAGTAGGATTCAATGATTGAATGACTGTGACGTGCTTCAAACCTGTAACCTACTGGGCGTTAGTGACAGACGCAAAAGAGTGATTCTATTCCGGTAGGGGAGGGAACCAAACCGGTGATTGGCAGCACTGTGACAGAGTGTGTGCATTAGCTTTCACTGCGCGGATGGGAGGTAACTGCTGACAACAGTGAGACCCTACACGAGCTTGCCATGGAAGGAGACATGCGTGTTTGATGAAGAAGACAGTAGGAAAGCAGAGATTCGGAAGATGGAGCATCTCCAAACCTCAACCCATTCTCCATTACTGCAGTACAAGTAACCATTACATGTTCTTTTGCTTTTTACAATCAATCCTGATAATTTCTGATATCCTGACTAAGATTTACAAGATAACCATAGCTTGCTTCAAGCCGACAATCTCCGTGGGATCGACCCTTGCTCACGCAAGGTATTACTTGGACGACCCAGTGCACTTGCTGGTTAGTTGTGCGGGATTGCAAAAGTGTTATTGCAATTTCGTGCACCAAGTTTTTGGCGCCGTTGCCGGGGATTGTTCGAGTTTGGACAACTGACGGCTTATCTTGTTGCTTAGATTAGGACTGTTTTATTTTTGTTGGTTTAGAGTCTTTTAGTTGAGTCTAGTTTCATATTCTAAGTTTGGTGTCAATTGCATGCTTTTGTTTTTCTTTTAAATTTTCGTTTTTGCATGTTCTTAGTCCCTTTTTGATTCATAAAAATTCTAAGTTTGGTGTCCTCTTTGTGTTTTTCTCTTAAAATTTTCGAAAATTTAGTGTTTGATTTTCTAAAAATTTTAAGTTTGGTGTCTTTTTTGCTGTTTTTCTCTTTCCTCTTTTTAAAAAATCAAATCTTTTTCATAAAAATTTTTCAATCATATCTTCTTAATTGCTGTTTTCAAAATCTTTTTCTTCACTAATTGATTCAGTTCTCAATTTGCTTTGATCTTATTTTATTTTTAATTTTCGAATTTTCTTTTATTTTCCTTTTATTTTATTTTATTGAATTTTATTTTTTCGGTTATTTCAAAAAAAAATAAAAATAAACAAAATTTATCTCTTTGCAATTATTATCATTTCCCTTTTGTCCATCATGGACTTAAGTGGAATTAATCAGTCCAGAAGGACTCTGGGGTCTTATGCTAACCCTATTACAGCTGCATATGGGAGTAGCATCTGTATACCTCCCATCAAAGCAAGCAGCTTTGAGCTAAATCCTCAACTCATTATCATAGTGCAACAAAATTGCCAGTATTCCGGTCTTCCACAGGAAGAACCTACTGAGTTTCTGGCACAGTTCTTACAAATTGCTGACACAGTACATGATAAAGAGGTGGATCAGGATGTCTACAGACTATTACTGTTTCCATTTGCTGTAAAAGATCAAGCTAAAAGGTGGTTAAATAACCAACCTACAGCAAGCATAAAGACATGGAAACAGTTATCAGACAAATTCCTGAATCATTTTTACCCTCCAAAGAGGATGACACAGCTAAGGCTGGACATCCAAGGCTTTAAACAAGAGGATCATGAATCCCTTTATAATGCCTGGGAGAGGTATAGAGGTATGCTAAGAAAATGTCCCTCTGAAATGTTTTCAGAGTGGGTACAGTTAGACATTTTCTACTATGGGCTTACAGAAAAAGCTCAGATGTCTTTAGACCACTCAGCTGGTGGATCTATACACATGAGGAAGACAATTGAAGAAGCTCAAGAGCTTATAGACACTGTTGCTAGGAACCAATATCTATACTCTAGCAATGAGTTCTCTCCAGAAGAGGAAGTCATGACAGCAGTCACTGACTCTAATCCTCAAGAACAGATAATTGAGCTTAGTCAACAATTACTCCTGATGACAGAGCAGTTAGCAGAATTTAAAGAGATGCTCCATGAAACTAAAGTTGCTAATGAGAGCATAGAACTACAGTTGAATCAAGCAAAACAGCAAATATCTAAACAGATAACAGAGGAGTGTCAAGCAGTTCAATTGAGGAGTGGGAAGACATTGAATACCACTGCTCAAAAGAGCAAAAAGCCAAACAAGGAACAAATGACAGAGGACAACCAAACCACTGTTCAAAATCCCTCTGAGGACAGTAAGAGCCCAGAGAGGAATATTGGCATTCAAACGCCAGAAAGGGAAGGAAAGCTGGCATTAAACGCCCATTCCTTGCCCAGTTCTGGCGTTCAAACGCCAGAAAAGGGGGAAAAGTTGGCGTTAAACGCCCATTTTCCACCCATTCCTGGCGTCCAAACGCCAAGGGAGGATCAGACACCTGAGAGTGCTGACAGTAATCCCTCTAAAAAGGTTTCTTCAACCACTTCTGTAAGGAATAAACCTGCAGCATCCAAGGTTGAAGAATATCAAGCCAAGATGCCTTATCCTCAGAAACTCCGCAAGGCGGAACAGGATAAGCAATTTGCCCGCTTTGCAGACTATTTAAGGACTCTTGAAATAAAGATTCCGTTTGCAGAGGCACTTGAGCAAATACCTTCTTATGCTAAATTCATGAAAGAAATTTTAAGCCATAAGAAGGATTGGAGAGAAACTGAAAAAGTGTTTCTCACTGAAGAATGCAGTGCAGTCATTCTAAAAAGCTTACCTGAAAAGCTTCAAGATCCTGGAAGCTTTCTGATACCATGCACATTAGAAGGCACTTGCACCAAGACAGCTTTATGTGATCTTGGAGCAAGCATCAATCTAATACCTGCATCCACTATCAGAAAGCTTGGGTTGATTGGAGAAGTCAAACCAACCAGGATATGCCTCCAACTTGCTGATGGCTCCATTAAACACCCATCAGGCATAATAGAGGACATGATTGTCAAGGTTGGGCCATTTGCCTTTCCAACTGACTTTGTGGTACTGGAAATAGAGGAGCACAAGAGTGCAACTCTCATTCTAGGAAGACCATTCCTAGCAACTGGACGAACTCTCATTGATGTACAAAAAGGGGAAGTAACCCTGAGAGTCAATGAGGATGAGTTCAAGTTGAATGCTGTGAAAGCTATGCAGCATCCAGACACACCAGATGACTGCATAGGCGTTGACATTATTGATTCTCTGGTAGAAGAGATCAATATGGCTGAAAGCCTAGAATCAGAGCTTGAGGACATCTTTAAAGATGCTCAACCTGATCAAGAAGAACTAGAGGAAGTAAGGGAATTTTCGAAAATTCCTCAGGAGGAGGATAAACCTCCCAAACCTGAACTCAAACCTCTACCACCATCTCTGAAATATGCATTTCTAGGAGAGGGTGACACTTTTCCAGTAATTATAAGCTCTGCTTTAAATTCACAGGAAGAGGAAGCACTGATTCAAGTGCTAAGGACACACAAGACAGCTCTTGGGTGGTCCATAAGTGATCTTAAGGGCATTAGCCCAGCTAGATGCATGCACAAGATCCTATTGGAGGATAATGCCAAACCAGTGGTTCAACCACAAAGGAGGCTAAATCCTGCCATGAAGGAGGTAGTGCAGAAAGAGGTCACTAAATTACTGGAGGCTGGGATTATTTATCCTATTTCTGATAGCCCCTGGGTGAGCCCTGTCCAAGTTGTTCCCAAAAAGGGAGGCATGACAGTGGTTCATAATGAAAAAAATGAACTAGTTCCTACAAGGACAGTCACAGGGTGGCGCATGTGTATTGACTACAGAAGGCTCAACACAGCCACCAGAAAGGATCATTTTCCTTTACCATTCATAGACCAAATGCTAGAAAGACTAGCTGGTCATGATTACTACTGCTTTTTGGATGGCTATTCAGGCTACAACCAAATTGCAGTAGATCCTCAGGACCAAGAGAAAACAGCATTCACATGCCCTTCTGGCGTGTTTGCCTACAGAAGGATGCCTTTTGGTCTGTGCAATGCACCTGCAACCTTTCAAAGGTGCATGCTCTCTATCTTCTCAGATATGGTAGAGAAATTTCTGGAAGTCTTCATGGATGACTTTTCAGTATATGGAGACTCATTTAGCTCCTGTCTTAACCACCTATCACTTGTCCTGAAAAGATGCCAAGAGACTAACCTGGTTTTAAACTGGGAGAAATGTCACTTTATGGTGACTGAAGGAATTGTCCTTGGGCACAAAATTTCAAGCAGGGGAATAGAGGTGGATAAGGCAAAGGTAGAGGTAATTGAAAAATTACCACCACCTGCCAATGTTAAGGCAATCAGAAGCTTTCTAGGGCATGCAGGATTCTACAGAAGGTTTATCAAGGATTTTTCGAAAATTGCAAAACCTTTAAGTAACCTGCTAGCTGCTGACACGCCATTTGTGTTTGACACACAGTGTTTGCAGGCATTTGAGACCCTGAAAGCTAAGCTGGTCACAGCACCAGTCATCTCTGCACCAGATTGGGCATTACCATTTGAATTAATGTGTGATGCCAGTGATCATGCCATTGGTGCAGTGTTGGGACAGAGGCATAACAAACTTCTGCATGTCATTTATTATGCTAGCCGTGTTCTAAATGATGCATAGAAGAATTACACAACCACAGAAAAAGAGTTGCTTGCAGTGGTCTATGCCATTGACAAGTTTAGATCCTACTTAGTGGGATCAAAGGTGATTGTGTACACTGACCATGCTGCTCTTAATACTTACTCACAAAGCAGGATTCAAAACCCAGGCTTATAAGATGGGTGTTGCTTCTGCAAGAGTTTGATATAGAAATAAGAGACAGAAAAGGGACAGAGAACCAAGTAGCTGATCATCTGTCCAGAATAGAACCAGTAGCTGGGGCGTCCCTCCCTTCTACTGAGATCTCTGAGACTTTCCCAGATGAGCAACTCTTTGCCATTCAGGAAGCTCCATGGTTTGCAGATATTGCAAACTATAAAGCTGTGAGGTTCATACCCAAAGAGTACAGTTATGTGCAGAGAAAGAAATTAATTTCAGATGCCAAGTACTACCTTTGGGATGAACCATATCTCTTTAAGAGATGTGCTGACGGAGTGATCCGCAAATGTGTACCCAGAGAGGAAGCACGAAGGATCCTATGGCACTGCCATGGATCACAGTATGGAGGACATTTTGGAAGTGAGCGAACAGCCACTAAAGTTCTCCAGTGCGGCTTCTACTGGCCTACTCTCTATAAAGATTCCCGAGAGTTTGTGCGTAACTGTGACAGTTGCCAAAGAGCTGGTAACCTGCCTCACGGATATGCCATGCCTCAACAAGGGATATTAGAGATAGAGCTGTTTGATGTATGGGGAATTGATTTCATGGGACCATTCCCACCATCATACTCAAACACTTACATTCTGGTGGCAGTGGACTATGTATCTAAGTGGGTAGAAGCAATTGCTACACCCACTAATGATACTAAGACCGTACTGAAATTCCTCCAGAAGAACATTTTCAGCAGATTTGGCGTTCCCAGAGTGCTAATCAGTGATGGGGGCACTCATTTCTGCAATAAACAGCTATACTCTGCTATGGTTAGATATGGAATCAGCCATAAAGTGGCAACTCCGTATCATCCACAGACAAATGGGCAAGCTGAAGTCTCTAACAGAGAGCTAAAAAGAATCCTGGAACGGACTGTAATGGCCCGAAGAAAGGATTGGGCAAAGAGCTTGGATGATGCTCTGTGGGCATACAGAACAGCATTCAAGACTCCTATAGGAACCTCTCCATACCAATTGGTGTATGGGAAGGCCTGTCATTTGCCAGTGGAACTGGAACATAAAGCCTACTGGGCAACCAGATTCCTAAACATGGATGCACAGTTAGCTGGTGAAAAAAGATTGCTCCAGCTAAATGAGCTAGAGGAGTTCAGACTCAATGCCTTTGAAAATGCTAAGATCTATAAGGAAAAGGCAAAGAAGTGGCATGACAAGAGATTGTCAACCAGAGTCTTTGAGCCAGGACAAAAAGTTCTGCTCTTCAACTCTAGGCTCAGACTGTTTCCAGGAAAACTCAAATCCCGTTGGAGGGGTCCATATGTGATTACAAGAGTGTCACCATATGGATATGTTGAGCTTCAGGATATTGATTCTGACAGGAAGTTCATTGTTAATGGACAAAGAATCAAGCATTATCTTGAAGGAAATTTTGAGCAGGAATGCTCAAAACTGAGGCTTGAGTGACTCTCAGCAGAAGTCCAGCTAAAGACAGTAAAGAAGCGCTTACTGGGAGGCAACCCAGTCATTAGGAAGGTGTATGATTAGTTCTTACAGAGGCAAGTATCAAAAATGAAGGAATTCACAGAGTTACAGAAAGATTCAGCTCAAAAAGCAGAGAAAATGAGCTTACTGGCGAAAAAACGCCAGTAAGGGGCATTTTGGGCGTTAAACGCCAGAATGGGTACTGTTCCGAGGGTTACCTGAAACGTGTAGCTCGGTCTTCTGGCAAGGCCCGAGGTGGGGGGTCTGTGACCCGAGCTGGTTGTGCTGAACGGCGGGGGGTTGTACCTGCAATGACACTCCGATGCTTAAGTTAGCATGGGTCCAAGCAGATATCAAGTAGAATTAGAGTATGAGTTATACCTGGGTGCTCCAGTGTATTTATAGTAGTTGGCTGCGATCATCCTGGATAAGATATTCTTATCTTATCTTATCTTTTGGGAGATTCATCTCTATCTTTGCGGAACCGCCTTTCCCAGGCCCTTTCGGCGTTTAGGTTTTGGGCTTAGTTCCTTCTGATGGGCCTTTCTTTGGCTTGTTTGTCCGAGGTCCGACCTCGAACGTGGGCCTTAGGTCGAGGTCGGGCCTTCTATCAGCTTTACCGAGTTTGGAGAGCTCGGTCAGGGTATGAACAGTGCCCCTGCCCGAGTTCGTCTTTTTTCGGAAGGTCGAGCTCGGGCATAGTAGTTTTTCAAAATTTGAAAACGGTCGTTTCAGCATTTATTGCTTGTTACCGTTTCTTCCTCGATTTCCGTGCGGCGCTCTGTGGAGGCTTTATTTATTTGCCCCTTTCTTCATTTTTCTTTGTTTATTCATCACTTCTTTTCGAGCATCTTCTCTTCTTTCTCTCTGTTCTTCGTCTTCCATTTTTTGTGCGTTTTTCAGAGTTCTTTTCTGCGCCGCCGTTTTTCCTTTCGTCGGAGCTCGTCGCTTTCTTCTTTTCCAGGTTTGCTTTTTTCGCTTTATTCTTCGTACGCTTCTTTTTTCTGATATCTTCTATGCCGGGTTGCCCCGAAAAGAGGCACCGCTATTGCTTTGCATGTGTGTGGGGGGACTCTTTTCTCCGATCCATTTTTGTTATTCGAGTTGCTGCCTTCTTGTTTGTAAAAGAACTTTGCTTTCTTTTGTTTTGTTGAATTTGGTTTTTCTGCCTTTGTGTGATTTTTGTCTTGCTGTTGTATTCTTTCTTTGTAGGCAAGATTTTTTTATGTCTCGAAAGGTGTTTCAAGCAATGTCGACCAAGATTCCGAGTGGTCTAGGTTGGGTAGATCCTGCTCCTTTAAGGGTCCCGTCTGTTGTAGATTCTGAGTATCTGATTAGGTTCCGTAGGGAGTGTAGTGTTTGTGAGAACAGGGAGTCTGAGCGGGATTACGAGTTAGCAGCCCCGGAGTCCGAGGAGAGGGTATGTTTTCCGCCGTTAGAGAGTTCCGAGAAACTTTTCTTCTATGCTTATGATTGTTTCTTCTCCAAGCTAGGTGTCCGTCTTCCTTTCACCGACCTGGAATCCGAGGTCCTTTGGTCTTGTAACCTTGCCCCTACACAACTCCATCCGAACTCTTGGGCGTTTTAAAGCTTTTCCAACTTTTGTGTCAGATTTTAGGCGTCTCCCCTTCTGTTTCTCTTTTTTCTTATCTGTTGTACTGACGAAGCCGGGGTCGGGTGCTGGGAAGGTGTCCTGGGTTTCGTTTAGGGCTAACCAGGGTAGGAAATTTTGCACTTTGTATGATGAGTCGTTTCACGATTTCAAAAACTATTACTTCAAGTCCGGGCTGTTGGAGATGTCCGACCTTTTTTCTTAGATGAGAGTGGGGAGCCTTCGTTTCCTCTTTGTTGGCAAGAGAGTGTGGTGTCGGTTAAGTACACTTTCGAGAGTCTAGATGAGGTGGAACAGGCTTTCGTTGGTGTGTTGAGCAGTCTATGGGGTCGGGCACCTCACTTGGATACGAAGAAAATGTTGGAGATCCAAGCTTTCTCCGTTCCGAGTTAGGTAGTTCCGACCTCTTTTTGAGATTTCATTTTCATATTTTGACTTTGTTTTGATCTTTCTGTTTGATAACCTCTTTGTTTCGTTTCTGCAGAGATGTCTTCTCAGGCTGATTCTATGAAGTTTCTCCATCGAGCGAAGAAATCTGCGGCATCTCGGAATATCGAGGCTGAAGCTTCTCCCCGACCTTCTCCGCAGAAGACTACAATTGGTGTTCAGACTCGGTCGAAGACCATTCCGGTCCCTCAGTTCCGAGCTATAACTCAGGATCCTCCGACCTCCGGACCCGGTCAGCTTTCCCCGACCTCGACCTCGGGTCCTCCCCCCAAGAAACAGAAGACTTCCCGAGAGCCTGCTGGTTTCAATGACAAGGATTTCGATGCTCTCGGTTGGGTTGAGCAGCACATTCTTCCTCAGACTTTTATTTCTACTGATGATGCGTCCATGGAGCATCACTTTCAGTATATGGCGCGGAGTTGTGTTCGGATGGCTAGCCTTCATGCCGCCATTGCTCGGGAGTTTAAGAAAGCTCCCCTTGGGGCGACCAGCTCCCGACTTGAGAAGGCCCGGTCCGAGCTTGATAAGGTTAGTCAGCTGAAGGATGCTAGGATTGCCGAGCTGGAGGAGTCTTTGGAGGAAGAGAAGACTAGGGCTACCGCGGCTGTGGCGGTGGCGAAGACGTCTGAGGAGACGGCGAGGGTGGCGACGGAGAACTATACCAAGCTGTATGCTGAGCTTGTGGAGACGAAGGAGAAGCTGCAATCTGCTCGGGATGACTTTTATGAGCTGGAAGATAATGTGGCCAAGGGTATGGATGCTATGTTTGTGAATTTGAGGGATCAGGTCCGGGTTCTTGCTCCCGAATTGGATCTCAGTTTGTTCAGTACGGATAACATGGTTGTGGAGGGGAAGATTGTTCCTGCCCCTGTTGAGGATGAGGTTCCGATGTCCGACCCCAAGGCTCCGGTGTCCGACCCCGAGGCTCCGGTCGTGAACCCGACTTCACCTTTGGCCGAGGATAGAGTTGGTATGGAGGTTCCAAGCGATGGTGCTGTTCCTGCAGTCCCGATATCCATGTTTCAGCCAGGTGTTGATGCGGAGTCTGGAAAGGGCCTTGATCCTCTGTAATTTTTTGTACTTTTTGTGCCTTTGCCCGACCTGTGGGCTTTTTGTTTTTTGGATGTTTTCTGCAAACATTTTGGACACCTGTTCTGCTATTTTAGCTACTCTTGTAGCTTTATTATGCCATGCTTTGTGTTTCGATTGTCTCGTTCCGCTTTTATGCTTTTAGTTGTTCTCGGGTAACAACTTTTTAGCTAGCGTTTTGACTTCTCGCTTTTTGCTTTTTTAGTTGTTTTTGGGTAACAACTTTTTAGCTAGCGCTTTGACTTTCTCGCTTTTTGCTTTTTAGTTGTTTTTGGGTAACAACTTTTTAGCTAGCGCCTTGACTTTCTCGCTTTTTGCTTTTTAGTTGTTTTTGGGTAACAACTTTTTAGCTAGCGCCTTGACTTTCTCGATTTTTTGCTTTTTAGTTGTTTTTGGGTAACAACTTTTTAGCTAGCGCCTTGACTTTCTCGCTTTTTGCTTTTTAGTTGTTTTTGGGTAACAACTTTTTAGCTAGCGCCTTGACTTTCTCGCTTTTTGCTTTTTAGTTGTTTTTGGGTAACAACTTTTTAGCTAGCGCCTTGACTTTCTCGCTTTTTGCTTTTTAGTTGTTTTTGGGTAACAACTTTTTAGCTAGCGCCTTGACTTTCTCGTAGTCCTGGTTCTTTGCCAGCTTCTTTCTTGGGTCCGAGTTTATTCTCGGACATCGGGATCCTTGAGTACCCCTTTGGTCAGGTCCGACTTCGTTGTTTGGTCGGCCTTTTTTAAGTTATTTTTGTAACTTCTTTTCTATTTGGCTTTTTGAGCCATTTCAGAGTTACTTTTATAACTTCTCACATTAATTTGAACCTCGTCGCTTCATCTTTGCCGACCTCGTATGGCCTTTGGCAAATGATTTTTTGCGTTTTGCCGAGCATAAATTAATGCGCCTTGGTGGGGTACTTTTAGGATATGCTTTATAACGAGAAAGAGAAAATAAAGAAATTGATTAGTATTAAAAAGAAGAATATGTACAAAGTGTTTACCCTTTTGACTAGGTCGGGTGTCCTACTTAACCGGGTGTCTCATTAAAAAACCCTCGTGGGGAAAAAGAGTACACCTCGGGTTAAGTTTTTCTAGCTGTAGTATCGTCTTAGGTTACAGGCGTGCCAGGTTCTGGGCAGCTCATTGCCTTCTAGGTCGGATATCTTGTAGTAGCCTGTCCCTAAGACTTCTGTTACTTTGTAGGGCCCCTTCCAATTTGCGGCTAGCTTTCCTTCTCCCGATTTTTGTGTTCCGATGTCGTTTCGGATTAAAATCAGGTCGTGAGTGGAGAAGCTTCGTTTTATCACCTTTCGGTTATATCTGAGGGCCGTTCGTCGTTTTAAGACTTCTTCTCTGATTCGGGCTCTTTCTCGGACCTCGGGTAGGAGGTCGAGTTCTTCCCTTTGTGCCTGAGGGTTGCCTCCTTCGTTGTAGAAGATGGTTCTGGGTGATCCTTCGTCTATTTCGACGGGAATCATTGCCTCCATTCCGTAGGCTAGTCGGAATGGGGATTCTCCTGTTGTAGAGTGCGGGGTTGTCCGATATGCCCATAATACCTGGGGGAGTTCATCGGCCCATGCCCCTTTGGCCTCTTGGAGTCTTCGTTTTAACCGGCCAAGATGACTTTATTTGCGGCCTCTGCTTGTCCATTGGCTTGCGGGTGTTCGACCGATGTGAACTGCTGTTTGATTTTTAGCTCGGCCACCAAGTTCTGAAAACTTGTGTCTGTGAACTGTGTTCCATTGTCTGTTGTGATGGAGTAGGGGACTCCGAACCTCGTGACAATGTTTTTGTATAGGAATTTACGGCTTTTCTGAGCCGTAATAGTGGCTAAGGGTTCAGCCTCGATCCACTTTGTGAAGTAGTCGACCCCTACTATGAGGTACTTGACTTGCCCCGGTCCTTGTGGGAATGGGCCGAGTAGGTCGAGTCCCCACTTTGCGAAGGGCCATGGTGCGGTGATGCTTATGAGGTCTTCGGGCGGTGCTTTGTGAAAATTGGCGTGTTTTTGGCAGGGGGGGCATATTTTCACAAACTCTGCCGCGTCTCTTTGCAAGGTCGGCCAGTAGAACCTGGCTCTGACTATTTTCTTGGACAGGGCCCGGGCTCCGAGATGGTTCCCACACATGCCTTTGTGGACTTCTTCGAGGACGCTCTTTGTTTCTGTGGTCGGGACGCACCTCAGGAGGGGGTTTGAGAATCCTCTTCTGTAATACGTCGTGGATTAACGTGAAGTTCTGGGCGTCTTTTGTAAGCCTTTTAGCTTCTTTTCTTTCGGCGGGGAGAGTTCCCGATTTCAGATAGTTGAGTATGGGGGTTATCCATCCTTGTTGTTGCCCGGATATATTTAGTATTTCTTCCTCCCTTAACACGGAGGGGGATTGTAGAGTTTCTTGGAGGAGACTTCTGTTGTTCCCTCCGGGCTTGGTGCTAGCAAGTTTTGAGAGGGCGTCTGCCCGGGCATTTTGCTCCCGGGGTATGTGCTGGATTTGTATTTCCGGGAAGTGTCGTAATTGCGCCTGTGTTTGGTCCAGGTATTTTTTCATAGTAGGGTCTTTGGCCTGGTAGCTTCCATTTACTTGTGATGTGACGACCTGGGAGTCGCTGAAGATCGTGATCCTCTTTGCTCTGACCTCTTCGGCTAGTTTTAGTCCCGCTAGTAGGGCTTCGTATTCGGCTTGGTTATTTGAGGCCTGGAACTCGAATTTTAGGGATAGCTCAATCCGTGTTCCTTGATCGCTTTCGAGTATAACACCGGCCCCGCTTCCTGTTTTGTTTGAGGATCCGTCGACATACAGATTCCATGAGAGTGGGGTTCCCGGGGTCTCAGTGTATTCTGCGACGAAGTCGGCTAGGTATTGAGATTTTATGGCAGTCCGGGCTTCATAGTGGAGGTCGAACTCGGACAATTCCACCGCCCATTGTAGGATTCGTCCTGCCATGTCTGTCTTTTGTAGGATGTGTCTCATGGGTTGGTTTGTCCGGACTTTGATGGTGTGGGCTTGAAAGTAGGGGCGGAGTCTCCGAGCTGTGAACACTAGTGCATAGGCGATTTTCTCTATTTTCTGATAGTTTAATTCGGCCCCTTGTAGTGCTTTGCTTACGAAGTATATGGGGTGTTGCCCCTCCTCATTTTCTCGTATTAGTGCCGAGGCGACTGCCCGATGTCCGACCGACAGGTATAGTACGAGCTCTTCCCCTTTTAGAGGTCGGGTTAAGATTGGTGGCCGCCCGAGGAATTCCTTGAATTCTTGGAAGGCCTTTTCGCATTCCGGGGTCCAAGAGAAGGGTTTCCCTTTCTTTAGGAGTGAGTAGAGAGGGAGTGATCTTATCGCTGATCCTGCCAAGAATCTTGATAGGGCGGCTAGTCTCCCATTTAGTTGTTGTACTTCTTTGACACACGTCGGGCTTTTCATATTGAGTATTGCTTGGCATTTGTCCGGGTTTGCTTCGATGCCTCTCTGAGTCAGCATGAAGCCTAAGAACTTCCCGGCTTCTGCGGCGAAGGTGCACTTTGTCGGGTTAAGTCTTATGTTGTGTTTCCGGAGGGTGTCGAAGATACTGCTGAGGTCGGCGACCAAGTTTCTGTCTTCTTGTGTCTTTACTAGCATGTCGTCGACGTACACCTCTAGCTGTAGCCCGATGTGTTCTGAGAACACTTTGTTCATTAGCCTCTGGTAGGTTGCCCCTGCGTTCTTCAGCCCGAAGGGCATTACTACGTAGCAGTAGTTTGCCCTTGGGGTTATGAACGAGGTCTTTTCTTGGTCGGGTCCATACATCGGGATTTGATTGTATCCCGAGTATGCATCCATGAAGGAGAGGTATCTGTAGCCCGAAGCGGCATCGACTAAGGCGTCGATGTTCGTAGTGGATATGGATCTTTGGGGCAGGCTTTGTTGAGATCCGTGTAGTCGACGCACATCCTCCATTTTCCATTGGGCTTCTTCACTAGGACCACGTTTGCGAGCCATAGGGGTACTTTACTTCCCTAATGACCCTGCATCTAGTAGTGCTTGCACTTGTTCTTCTATTGCTTGCATGCGTTCGGGCCCGGGCTTCCTGCGTCTTTGTTGGACAGGTCGGGATCCCGGTATACGGATAGCTTATGGCACATCAGGTCGGGGCTTATGCCTGGTATATCGGAGGCTTTCCAGGCGAAGAGGTCGGAATTCTCCCTTAAGGGGTTGTGAGTTCCTCCTTTAGGCCTGCCTCGAGGTTTGCCCCTATGTTGTTACTTTCTCGGGTGTGTTCCCGATCTGGATCTTTTCGGTTTCTCTTCTGGTTGTGGCCGAAGATCTTCTCGGGCTTGGACTCGCCCGAGTTCTATTGTGTTGACCTCTTTCCCTTTTAGGCTCAGACTTTCGTTGTAGCATCGTCGTGCTAGTTTTTGGTCGCCTTTTAGGGTAGCGATTCCCTTTGCGGTAGGGAACTTCATACAGAGGTGTGGGGTCGAGACTATAGCCGCTAGTCTGTTTAGGGTTGGTCGTCCGATGAGGGCATTGTATGCTGAAGTGACGTCGACTACAATGTAGTCGATGCTTAGTGTTTTGGTTTGCTCGCCTTTTCCAAAGGTAGTGTGTAATGAGATGTATCCCAAGGGGCGGATCGGGGTATCTCCTAGTCCAAACAGGTCGGTGGGATAGGCTTTTAGCTCTTTTTCTTCGAGTCCGAGCTTGTCGAAGGCTGCTTTGAACAGGATATCTGTTGAGCTTCCTTGGTCGATCAGGGTTCGATGTAAGTTGGCGTTGGCTAGGATGATGGTGATCACCATAGGGTCGTCGTGTCCGGGTATTATTCCAAGAGCATCTTCTCGGGTAAATGAGATAGTAGGTAACTCGGGTAAGGGGCTGTCTTCTCGGACATGGTAGACTTCTTTGAGGTGTCTCTTCCGTGAGGATTTGGATGTCCCTCCCCCTGCGAAACCTCCGTTTATCATGTGTATGTGCCTTTTAGGAGTTCGCGGGGTTCGTGTTTGCTCGGCCCGATCTTCGTTATCTCCCCGTCTTCTCTTTCTGGTTTCTTCTCCTTTCTCAGCTATGTATCTGTCGAGTTTTCCCTCTCTGGCTAGCTTTTCTATAACATTCTTTAAGTCGTGGCAGTCGTTAGTAGAGTGGCCGTAGAGTCTGTGATATTCGCAGTACTCGGACCGATCTCTTCTGCTCTCTTGTGCTTCAGAGTTTGGGTGGTGGGATCTTCTCGGTGTGGCATATTCTCTGTAGACGTCTACCAGGGACTCGGAGGGGAGTGTAGCTGTGGTATTTTTCGTGGCTTGTCCGAGTTGGATCTTCTTCTTTTTCTGTTCCGATCTCGATCTCGGGGGTAGGTGACTCCTTCCTGGAAGAGTCTCTCAGCTGTGAGGTTTCTTCCATGTTGATATACTTTCCTGCCCGTTCTTGTACTTCGTATAAGGAGGTCGGGTATCTTTTGGATAGGGATTGGCTAAACGGTCCTTCTTTTAGGCCGTTTGCTAGTCCCATGAGGGCTGCTTCCGTGGGCAAAAGTGTTGTATGTCCAGGCAGCCTTGTTGAATCGCTCCATGTACTCTCTGAGAGTTTCTTGGTTGCCTTGTTTGATCCCGAGTAGGCTGGGGGCATGTTTGCCTTGTCCTTTTGAATAGAGAACCTTGTTAAGAATTTTGGTCAGGTCTTCAAAGCTGGAGATTGATCCTGGTGGCAGGTTGTCGAACCACTTCATGGCTGACTTAGTGAGAGTGGTGGGGAAGGCTTTGCATCGAATCGCGTCGGAGGCGTCGACTAAGTACATTCTGCTTCTGAAATTGCTGAGGTGATGACTTGGATCGGTGGTGCCGTCGTAGAGGTCCATATGGTGGTTTGAAGTTTCGCGGTACCTTCTCTTTCATGATCTCTGTGTGAGGGATCATGGTTGCTTTCGGGAGTGGTGCCGTGTTCCGTCCGATCTTTTAGGTTGGCCTCTATCTTCCGCAGTTTTTCTTCCAATTCTCTGCGTTTGCGAGCTTCCCTTCTCAGATCCTGTTCAGTTTCCTTCTGCTTCTTTACGTCCTCTTCGAGTTGTCTCAGCCGGCTTTGTTGTGCCCGAACTGTTTCCAGAATCTCCGAACTTTTTTCTCTTCGGGATTTTGTGGATCTTTGTCTGGGGTGATGTCTTTGGGCGATTCTGTTTGTTTCCTCCCGGAGTGCGTGGTGATAGAGGGCTGTTCCGTTCTCCGGTGTCAACTTCCTCTTCTTGTTCTGATGTAGCGTGGTTATTGTTGGGGAGGGTCGTCCGCCATGGTAAAGGGATGACTTCCAGGTCCCGGCAACGGCGCCAATGTTCCGAGGGTTACCTGAAACGTGTAGCTCGGTCTTCTGGCAAGGCCCGAGGTGGGGGGTCTGTGACCCGAGCTGGTTGTG